>NW_008794456.1:2144458-2175521 GCF_000699145.1 Aptenodytes forsteri | reverse complement strand
CCAACACCCCCATGCCCACTAAACCATGTCCCTAAGCGCCTCATCTACACGTCTTTTAAATACCTCCAGGGATGGGGACTCCACCACTTCCCTGGACAGCCTGTTCCAATGTTTAACCACTCTTTCAGTAAAGACATTTTTCCTCATGTCCAACTAGATCAGGTTGCTCAGAGCCCCGTCCAACCTGACCTTGAATGTTTCCAGGGATGGGGCATCTACAACCTCTCCGGGCAACCAATTACAATTGCAATGTCCCATTGCTTTGTGCCACCATCAAGAAGCCACTGACCTTGGTCGTCAGCTGGGTTTGACACACAGAAACGAAATAAAAAGTCCCTGTCCCAGATATAAGTCTAAGGTAAGGAACAAGCAGAGCATTCTGCAAGCAGATGCAGGAAGCATGGGGCAAGGGTGGCACAATCCCATGCAGAGACATGCAAAGACAAATGGAGGTCTATATATGGGGGAATTGGGAGAACTAAAGAATAATTTAGTCAAAGCAGGATTCATTACATCAGCAACATGCTAAACATTTACAGCAATCTCCCCTACTTGGATTACATGCTCAAGTTCATTATCAGTAATTGCCATGGGGCTGATTTTCCAGTCTTTAGAGGAAAGAAAGTGCTACGTGCTCTAACTGTTAGTACAGGCATTTCTCTGGTGCTTCTAATGGCTACATTTACTCATCTCAAGGCAGAGCAGTGATAAGTCTATACTCCTTAACTGCAGTCACTGGGCTGTGAGATCCCCAAAGAGCTTAGTACCGTGGTGTTTGGGGTTCCTCAAGAGTCCAGACCTGTAGCAAGATATATACTTAAAAGAAAGATTTCACAGGCCTATATTGAGTTTGGAGATTGGCGACCATGCTGTTAACATGTTTTCTTGGTCTCTATTTCCTAGATTAACCAGAGCGTAAGCCCTTTACATCTCCCCCTTTTGCAAAGAGAAATTCTTCTCGCGTTGCAGTTTATGCTCAACTGCCACTAAAACAGCATTCAGGGGTCATCAGCCACAGAGCCTGTAGTAACTGAGCTCCTCAGCTACCATTTAATTTTGTCCATGTATTTTTATACATCTATCTATCTATCTATCTGTGCCTCAAGATCAGCTCAGCTTCCCAGCCCAAATTTGAATAAGCAAGGCAGTCTGATCCTCAGCTTTCTGAGCAAAATTTCAGCTAGCAACGATCAGTGCCTTAAAGGCAGTCTTCTTAAGTCCAGCAGAGTGAGATACAGATCTTTTTCAGAGCCTGTAATGGTTTTATACACACATATAAATATATATATGTAATTTTTTAACTCCCTTAACTCCATTTTGCTTCAAATCATTTGACTGAAGAATTCTGGCATTCACCAACTCTTCAAAATCTTGCAAAGTCCTGTCAATTAAGTAAGGACTGTTGTAAAACATGACCATTTCTGGGAGCCCATATCTGCCAAATAAAGGTTTACTGTTTCCTACAAGATACCTTAATAGAAGAGTCTCTAATAATGCAGTCTCAGAGTACCCTGGATAATCCAACACATCCACCATATCTGACCCATCATCATTGTTTTTTCTCTCTAAGGTAGAAATCATTGGCACATTTCACGCATATCCATTTATCCATTTTCTTCATCTCTGTGTTCATTTGTGACCACTGCAATACTTTTTTCAAGATCTCACAGATTCTATAGAATACCTCAGGGCTGTAGCATTTTTGGCACTACTCATTTTTGCATCTGTACGCTATACTATCAATTACAGAAAGCTCTGATTTGAATTGATATGTAATTCCCAAGCCTTCTTTCAGTGACAGTGTTAACAGCTTTCTGCAATGTCTTGTCTTTTGCCGTGGCCTCCAGAAGTTTATTCCCTACCGCGTTTGAGATGAGAGAAATCTCTTCCAACAGATTTGTATGCGTTATGCTGTTCTTTACATAGTCTTCAAGAACAGACTCCTCAAACACTCTCAGGACTGTGCCTGCTCTCAGCCCTTCTTTTCCTGGTTTGCACAAACTGCATGGATGCAGCTGGAAAATGAAAGCTAAACACCCTTCTGCTTTCTGGCAGGTGAATGAGCTTTTTGCTTTGGGAACAATGAATTTGGGGTCCATTTTTTATTGGGATCCATCTTCCCTACCTGAATATTTTTCTTTCACGTCTTCTGCGGCAAAGACATCCCTCTATGCATAAAGATGCTGTTTACAGAATGTTTCTGAAAACCAATGCCACCAGTCTGCAAAGTGCACAAGAGTTTTGTCATGCTGTCCTGAGTCATTTACAGAGGGATTTAACGGCCAGGTGGTTCATCTTCGGGTGACACAGCTTGCCAAAACTCAGGTGCTTGCTTTCTTCTCTCTTTGACTTCCAAAACTCCCTGTCCAGGTTGGCAGTCCTGTTTCATTTTGAGGCCTTCTGCGTAACATCCCAGAAAGAAGAGTTGTCATCTCATTTTATTTCAGGAACCAAACTCTGCACATCTTTCTTATCTGTCAAAACAGCATTTCTGTAATCACCTGGCTTTGGCCAGAGTCTGTGTGTATGTCGATTCACCTGCACTTTCTCCCAAATATCTCACGTTTCTGTTTTTAAATTAGATTTCTCTTGCCATGTCCCGTTTCCTGACCCATTTCTGCAGCCTTTTGTTGTCTTCCCCTTTTGCTGCCCCCCCCGCCCCCCCGTCTTTCAGGATATCTTCTATGTGTATTGCAATGCCCTCATTTCCTTCAAGTAATTCTTGCATTTTCTTGTCAAAAGTCTCAGGAGCAAGTTAAAACCCAGAGGGAAATTTGTACAAGGAACGTCTCCCATCAGGGGCATTGAAAATGCAGACTCTCAAAGTCTTCTTGGTCAGGGCAATTTGCAAGGACCCAAGAGGTGCAGCTAACAGCATAAAAGAAAACACATCTTTAGCCATTGTCTTGAAAACAATCTCCCTTGGCAGGCAAAGGAAAATATTCTCTCTGAATATTCCTGTTGAGTTCTTTGGGATCTAATCTCAGTCCGAGGGACTTGTCCTTCTTTCCTGCTGTTCCCGGGGGCAGGCACATTGCAGTGGCTTCTATTTTTAAAAATTATTTTCAGTGTTAGTAGATCCCAAAGGAGTGGACAAAGACAAAGAAATGCCCTTTTTAAAGAAGCAGAAGAAGGAACGAGATGAATTATAGACCAATCCTGTGGATAAGACTGGCCGGGAAAGTAAGGGGGTGACATGGTATGATCTTGCTTTTGCAAGCTATTTGGCACAGGTCCATATGACGCGCCCGTAAGAATGGCCTCTGAGCAATCATGGCAAAGTGGGTGCTCAGGAATACTGTGCTCCTAGAAGAGTAGCAATGGCACATTTTCAGACCAAGAAGGTCTCCAAGAGTCTGTCCTGAGTCTGGTACTGTTCGATATTCTTATAATGACTCGGATGATGGAATAGAGAATAGATTTATGTAATTTGTGGCTGACAGAAGATGAGGAGGGGGTCACAAACAATGTGCAGGACAAGACTGGAATTCAAAATTATCCTGATCTGTTAAAGGCAGTGTCTGAAATCGGGAGGATGACACTGAACAGGAGCAAAAGTGGCACGGGGCGATGTGAGTGCAAAAGGACAAGAGGGAGGAGTAAACCTAGGAAATGGGTGGCTTGCCAGCAGTATGGGAGACATGACCATGGGGTGGCAGGTGGTCACAGGCTGAACAAGACAAAGCAACAGGATGCAAACCAGAAAACACGAGGTCTGGAACATGAGTGGCGCATATTTATCACAGGAAGCAATTATCTTGCACTTCTCAGCTCCAGTGAGGCTTTAGCTGGAGTTTGGGTCCACCTTTTTGGCGGGACAACACGTGCTAAGGGAGGTGACAAGATGCCAGAGGAATTTTATTAAAATTATAGGTGGTTTTGCAGGCTGAGGAAAGGCTGAAAGAACAGGGTTTGTTTACTTTAAGATGAAGGCTGTGAAGAAACAAAATCAGAGCACACGAATATGTAAACAAGATGGTTCAGAAGCGGACAGTGATAGATAGCCCTCCACCATTGTGGGATGTAACATGAGAAGTAATTTTGAGTAAACGTGCAGCAAGGGAGATTTAGTTAGATATTAAGAGAAATGTTACATGGGATGTTAAAAAGTGGAACAGATTACGGAGGGTCTGTTTAATCCCCAGCAGTGGAATCGTTTACAGAAGCATCTGTCAGAAACGGCTCTTGCATCCTCCCTTCTCTGCTGGAGCAGCAGGCTGTGTACTTGCGGTCCCTTCCCGCCCTCCATCCCTACGACACTGTCCAGTCGCGATTATTGAAGACCTTGTGGCTGGTGTGGACTTCTGAAGTGAGAACAACTGCCTCAAAATCAAAGAAACCACGCTGGAGTCAGACCCAAATGAAAGGTGAATAAAGTCCGTGTGAAGTCTCGCTCTCCCAGAACAAGGCACCTCCCTCTTCTCGCGGTTAAGCTGGTGTTAATCAGCAGTGACTTCATTGAAGTATTCAAGATGAAGGTGTGTAAAACCACAGCTGAGAAGAAGGAAACCTGGTAAGACTGTTGTGAAACAAAGCAGCAGCATTTCCTCCTCTGAGGATAATTATGCAGGCTGGTGGTTACGGACTCTCTTGGGAAGCAAAGGAAATGGGTTTGGAAGCCCTCCCATCGGGGAAGAGCTGCAACCACCACACTAACCCATGAAGGACAAGCTGTTTGAGACTGAATGCAGGGTTGGGCATGTGCTGAGCATGGCAATGGGGAAATTTGGCCATTTGGATTATCCTGGAAATGAAATATAGAGAAAGTAGGTGCCTACTGGCTCAGCACAGGGCTCTGCTGGGGATGGTGGAAAGCCCAGCGTTGGGCAAGTTGACCGAGCCCCACAGAACATCCAGGTCCCAGGAGAGATGTTAGGATGTTTTCCCATCTGTATTTAACTTTCAGATCCATGAGTGCCTCTGCCTTGTTCAGCAAATAGATCTGTCCAACGCTCCCTATGTATCAGCTGACCATCTGTGTAATGAAGAGAGTAGCTCTTCCCTGCTTCACCAGGCTCTAACACGGCTACTGAAGCTCTGTAACTGTCCATTGGCTACCACCAAACGCTGACACTCTGCCACCAAAGCAGCAGAAAGGTGGCTGGTTTTTTAAAGCACATTTCAGCACCCGCTGGAGGTCTGTGTCCTCCTTTGCCGTCCTTGAGGGAGAGCTGAGGGAACGGCTGATCAAGGGCAAGCTGAGCCCATTTGTTCGCTGCATACCCTCCTTCAATTCAACAGCCTCTCTGCAGGCTTGATCTTAAGGCAAAGCACGTAGCATCCCCTTGTCCACTCCTGCCAATAGCAAAATAAGCGCAAAGCCTTCAAAGACAGAGGGCTCGGTACATGAAGTTCAGCAAGCTCTCAGAGGGAGCAGTGATGCCCACTGCATCAAACAGTCCTAAGAGCATGTCAACATTGTCGGTTCGGCAGGGGCCAGGGCTCATTTTCAGGTTACCTTTCTCACTGTAGAGAAGCAAGGAGAAAATTACATGTTTTTTTGTTTGATCTCTGGCACTTTCTGAATCAGGAAAGTCCACAGGTGTTGAGTTTGAACTACTGCCAGACTAACAATTGTTAGCAAAAATGGACAATATTTGGATCATGCCTTCAGTGGTTTCAACACATTCTTATCTTATCCTATACATCATTGCATATAACTAAGCATTGAAAAACCTTCCAGCTCTGCCTGGCTTGCAAAACACAAGAGCATCCAAGATGGGCCAAGACAACTGTGCAGACCTTGAGCATTCATTGGTAAGGAGAGAATCTCATCCATTTTTAAAGGGTCATTTATCAGTGAACCCTCTTCTTAATGTACCTCTTTAAAACATTTAAATGACAGTGCATTCTGCACTGCGCTGTTATGATAGAGAACCCAGCCATATGTCAAGCAGGAACTGTGACCCTTTTTTCTGTGATTAAGTTCATTTTTGTTCCATCCACTTTTTTTTTGTACATGATTAACTGGTGAATAAAAAGGCTCTTTTTAATTTTTCTTTGCAAGGGCTGAAGCTGTTTTAATCATATCTAATTCAACACTTGTTATGCGATTTGCATTCCCTGCTTTAAGATGAATTTGGCACTAAACAAGCTCTCAATTATACTCCCCTGCCTCTGTTTTCTCTGGAAGTCACAAAGTTCATTCAAACAAAAGCTGAATCCCCCTGAAGTTTTATGAAGATGAATGATAATAAAAATAAAAGAACAGAGATCCTTCTCCTGACTTTAAAAAACCACAGGGTGCCAATGTATGTTCTACGGTGGCACTTTTCCAGACAACCTTGCGTTCAAAGACAAAACTGTGTACACGTCTGGACCAGCCCAGGTCACTGCATCTATCTATCATCCCTTCTCCTCATGCTGACCTTCTTTTGCTTCTGACACTAGATATTACATACGAAGGCTGGAGTTTGCAAGCCCAAAGCATAAGTGAGGACGAATAAGGCAGAAACTGAGATTAGAGGAGGAAGCCAAGTTGGAAAAACTGGAGAAGCTTCTTTCTGAAGAGGAGAGGAAGAGAAAAGACAGTGGGAAATGGGCACTGAAGCAAGACAGCTGGAATTTAGGTATGCAGCTATATATATGTATTTACATATATATAAGTATGTATTTAAATGTAAGTATGTATATAGGTAGATAATATATGTTACAGCATCACTGCAGAGAGGTAGTCAACACAGAGCTGATTAAGAGTTAGGCAATCCATAGAAGAACCTAAATTAAGTGCTTGTAGTTACTCTCTAGAAACACTTCCATGCCTTTCTCAACTACAGGAGAGACTAGGGAACCTCACTTAGCTGTGATAGCCAACGAGGCTGATGGGGGGAGACAGACAACAAAAAGATGGGGCGGGAGGTCATGGAAGGGAAAAGGCAGGCTGTGTTGGAAAAGCAAAAAGACAAAACCATGAGAACTTATACTGAAATAAACAAAACTCCACATTAAAAGGACATTGAGGCTGCAAATGCAAGGATTCACAAGTTGGGACATGCCATGAGTAGTCCAGAAGGAGCTGAAATCCACCTTCTCATCCCAAACCATGTTGATGGTATAGTCTATACCAATACAGTCACATAGTAACTCCAGTCTATGCATTAATACAACTTTACACATAGGCGTGTTTCTTATTATGTATATCTACATTGCCCAGAACATCAGGGGCTGACTGCAGGTTAGACCAAGAGGTGCTATTTTAATCATCAAGCTCGGGTTAAAAATCTACCTTTGGAAGCAGTGCAAGCATTGTATTTGTACCTCGTGTAATATTTAGAGTGCTGTGCAGAGCAGTAAGAAGCAGCGTTGCAAGATCTAAGCGGCTTTGGCAAGTCTTTTCAAATACATCTCATAAAAAGGAGAGCAAAAGAGATATTTCATCCAGCTAACTGTTAGTAATAAAAGGCATAAAACCAATGTGGAGGCCACAGAACAGGGGAACACAGTGGAAACAATATGACGGAGAGAGAGAAAGAGAGGAGAAAAACTGACAATGTCTTGGGGTTGTTCCAAAACCAAGATGACAGATTGGCTTCCCCTACAGATGCTGAGCTGAGGCACTGGGCAGAAAGAGGTAGGCAGAAATGGGCAGATAATGAACCATGGGGACAGTGTGTTAAAAAAATAAAATAGAAAATATAGAATAAAAGGCAAATATTTAATTATTTGTCATAGGAGGGCTGTAGAGAGGAAGAAAGATGGGAATTGTCTGGCATTCATTTAGTCGCTCCCATCTGAGCTTGGTATCTACGTTTCTATATTGCTAGAGGAGCTGATTGCCCACATGTGGGCACGTAGCGCCATTCGAGATGCTCTGGGGTATCTGAGACGTGAATGGGACTGCAGATGTGACACAGTCCCATGGGATGTCTGCACATTTCTGGAGCAGCAACTGGAACCTAAGCAGAGCATTAGGCAGGGCAACCAACTGAGCTGTAGGTAGACATTGATACGAAATTAGAGGGATACACCCTTGGAGCTTAATCCTGGTCACATAGGAACAGAATGTTCACTGGAGGTGCACTGAAACAGAGAGAGATGGCAATGAAAGTGTGAGTCCCAGGTGTCAAATGTGGCCAAAGCAGGGATCATTAACTTCATTGTCGGGGGAAGTAGCAAGCTGATTAAAGAGAAGACCTCTGGCTTGTGTCAGGAATTAAATAAAGCATCTGGAACCAGCCAGCTAGAATCCGAGCTTGCTTAAGGTGGGATGGGCTTTCATAATGTACCACAGCAGCAAAGTGCCAGCAGTGTCATCTGCTATAAACACTGGGTCCCCTGGAAAGCAACACTTCTGAAACACCGAGGAAGGAAACAGCATCCTAAAGTCACGATGTCTTCACCTGAGTTAGACCTGCATTTATGGCAATTACGTGTTCCTTCCATCCTAGACATCCCAAGGTATGGAAGGAAATTAAATAATAATCAGTTATTAAGCAAGGTTTGAACCTTCATGCTGAACTTTCTCCTTATGCCCTCCCTATTTTTGTCCTGGAAATCTGTTTTCAGCCTCAGCTCAAATAACCAAAGAATTTTGCTGTAAGAAATGATCTTGTAATCCAAGACAACTTGATCCATACAAAGATCTAGTAACTTGCTCGAAGGCTTCTCTAACCCTTTTAAAACAAGAGTCCATCTGGGAACAGGAGCAGAATCCTAAAATTTAATTACTGGCTGCATTACACATGCAATTATTTATAACCCACTTCCAATATTATTATATTATTCATAGGTTTCATACTGGGAGGAGGGGGAAGGTCACGAGGTTGCAAACAAGCCTGAAATTCAGAATTGCTTGCTGAGGAGAGTTGGGGGAAGATGATTATGATGGATAATACAAGAGAAGATCATAAGGGAAATTGATTGTGAAGGTTTACCAGGAACATGTGGACTATTAAAAACTCTATTGCACATCAGTGAATTTCAGACCCTTAAATCGACAGGACCTTTAAAGGGAAATCACATTTTCTATCATCCAATCAACGTAGATAGCAGTGTGTTTGGTGTCTCTTCCCTGTTCTCTGTTGACTTCGATTGGCCAGTTTAAAAAAAGTTAAATGTTTAGTCTGATATGAAGTGTTATGAAGTTATGAATAGACCAGAGGCAGCTGAGAAAGCCACTAGCAATAAAGTTCAGCTTTCCTCCTAACTGTCTGTATAAAGTCCAGCTAATCATAGCTCTCCTTGAATGGCATTTGTTATTTCAATAACCCTTTTTTTCCCCCACACGGCACATTGAGGCTGCTCTCAGCCCCGTGCTGCTCTGCTGAAGACAACACAAAATTGTGCGAGCATCTGAATGTGAGGACCCCCTTCCTCCATCGCATGATGAAAAGTAATTCAGAGCTCTTTGGGACCTGGCCAGGGACAATACTACCAGTCAGGTCCAGTTCCTCCGCTGCCTTTCACCTTATAGAGTCATACTTCTGTTCGCAAGTGCTATTGCAGTCAGGGGCCAGCGTTCCTGGCTGTGTGCGGGCATAAACAATAAGGCAAAGGGCTGCAGCAGCTGCTTTTCATCTTCAAAGTGTTTTTCCAGCTGTGGATGAACTCGAGGTTCCCAGTGTCCGAGGAAGAATTAAGCTCCTACAGTGTTTCCCCATGGTGTCCTGCTCAATAACAGAAAGGTCCCGATGCAGAAGAAGATTGGGAATCACCAAACAAGGTAGCAACCGCAGTGCCCTTGGGAAAGGAAGATTGCTACACCCATTTAAAACCACAGAAACCACGAGGGAGAGACGACAACCAGGAGGGAATGGGCACAAACCTCTCCAGACCAGACCCACCCATGAAGAGCTGGTACAATCTCAGGGGAGGATCCTGCTGGAAAAGCAGAAGATGGGCACGTTTAGGATGTCGGTGTGAGTGCAAGCTCCCTTGCTTGTGTGGTCTCATATTGAGTTGTCAGCAGCTGTTATGGAGCAAACGAGTCCAAGGAGAGGCAGCAAATTAAGGTAGGCGTTGGGATCGTAGGAATGAAGGGTCTGTGTTGGATGAACAGAGGGTGGATGTGGTCGTGGATCAGAACAGAGCTAATATACATACTCCAGAAGCGGGTCTGTGTAAGATTATTCGGAGTAAAAAACACCCATGGGTGGAAGAGGGGAAAGGTCTGAAGCACTTGGCTGCTCCCCTGTCAGGACCTGCATTACAGCCAGGATGCGTGAGCATCGCCGTTCTGCTGTGGTCAGCCAGTAGTTGATTAAATCCCTCAGTGCTGCCTGCGTGAGCGAAGCAGGGGCCCTTCAGAAGGCAAAAGGACTATATGATTCACAAGTTCAGAGGTCAGGAGGTCAGAGCTGACCTCCTCCCTTACACAGGCCAAAGGATTGCATCCACTTACAGTGGTAATGGCCCCTATAATTTGTCTTTGGCTCAAGTGTGTTTTCCAGGGAAGAGCCCCCATTGATTAGAAGACCTCAAGAGAGAAAGAAATCTGTTACCATCCTGGGCAGTTTGTTCCAATGGTTAATCACCCTTCTTGCCAAAATGTACTTCTTTGGCTCCTTGGGTTGTCTCTGGCCCAACTTCTTCCCCCACCTCTTGTTACTGCTTTCCCTGTGAGGTTTAAAATTTTTTTCCCCTCCTATTGATAACACTTTGATAACAGAATCACTGCACCACGCCTCTCCCTTCTGCAACAGCTTCATTCCTTAAAACCTCTGTCCCTGGAAGGTCTTTGCAGAATTACAAATTATTTCTGCAGCTCCTTACTCCACTGATCCAATAGTTCGAAATCTGCCCTCCCAGGCATGGGGAGAGGGGCCGTCCCCACTTTTTTGGCACCCACCCCAGCTGTGCTGGTCTGCTCCAGCATGGAGTTTTCATTTCTGTGTCCGTGAAGGGTTTGAGTCCTGCATACAACATCTTCTCAGCAAATCGTGAGGACTGCCTGTCCACCATGGCCCCTAACTCCTTCTCTCTCTGCCAAAATATCATCGTTCTGTGCAAAGGGATTGTGGTTTTCCTCCCATCCTAGAAGCCTGGACCCTGCATTCAGCTAAAGAAAAAGCCTGTTGCATCTGCCTCGCTTACGTACCAATGATGAGGATTTGTGCCTTCAGTTACTCAATACCTCCACGCTATAGATTGTTATCTTGTTCGAGAACAGTATCAAGATTTTTAATCATGCAATTAAAGACCATATCAGAATGGATATGCACCAGGGGAAAGGAATGAAATTGCACAGACAGCCTTGGATCTGTCATCGCCTGTCTTTTGACTGCTTGGCTTTTCTACCTCAACCCTCTTTAATAAGATAAAGACCATTCTCCCTCTCCTCCCCCACAAGATATTAGCAGGTGTAATGTACCTGTGCTGACCTCCCACTGTCCTCAGTATCTCCAAAATAAACACTTCACAGCTTTGCAAATTACCCTAGAGAGGGGCACAGGCATCTCATCTCCAGGCAATGCTGAACCCCCTCACCCCCCAGATCCTCTGCATCTAAAGAACACACATGGGATCAGTAGTGAACACCACGTTGTATGCTTTATGCCTCATGAGAGGACACGTAGCCTGCTTTGGGGAGGTGGCAGATATGCCTGGTGGGATGGTGTGGTCTGCACACAACACATGAGCCTCAGATGAGGGCTCCTGGTCTAGTTCCTGGCAATGACACTGGACGTCCATCAACCTTTCCATGCCTTGGTTCCCCCAGTTGGGAGGTGGATTTTGAGATGTTGGCTTCTGCACAGGGAGCTTTGAGCCCCCAGGTTTACTGCCAGGTAAGTGATAGCCATGGGGTGCTTATTTCTAGTGGGTTTGGGGTGAACCTGGAGCACTCCAGAGCTAGGTCCAGGCACAGTACAGAGGTGTCTACGCATGGCTGGTTTTCCTGGCCAAGGTGATTTGCTCATATGGCCTGACCGTGCCCAGGAGCAGATCCCAAAGGGCAGAGCCACTGATGGCACTCAGTGCTCACTGGGGCACAGAGAGCCTCCAGTGTTGAAGACGGAGCCAATTCAGAAGTGTCTGATTAAATAAGGATGAAGCTCCTAAATCCTTGAGAGGGTTTTGATCATTTCAGCCTGGTTTTGACTGTTTTCTGGAGCTGGATCCACTTTCTTTCAAGGTGCCTCTGTGTCACTAGTGACCACAGCTATCTCCCCTGAAGTGCTCGTTTCATACTTTACCCAATTCCAGTTTTCTTGCAGCTCTTGCGGGGCACTTTTCAGAGACAGACTTAATGGGAACAGGTTTGAGGTGGGTTGAACTTCTCTCTGGCCTGTGAAGGTCACCTGGGTTCAGCAAGCATTGTGCCCTCAAGCCTCCTACATCTCCTACAAGTCTAGGCTGGTGGCTGGGGGCAGGTATTGAACTAGACGATCCTCTTGCTAGTGATGCAGGTTGCAAACTTAGTTGTCTACTGGCTCTAAGCCATGAACCAGCCACTGTTCCTCTCCATCCACCCCCTCTTCAGACAGTCTCTCTTTAGGTTGCTTTTGCGAGCTGGAAATTTTGTACTACACTTGTGCTGCATATTCCCAGCTCGTTGCAATGCCATTCTCTATGGAGAAATCCCCAATTTCATGAAATCAGAAGCTGGCACAACCGAGTGAAGACACGGCTGACTCAGTCGGCTGTACTGAAGCCATGCTGATTTACACCAGCCTGGGGGAAAGCCACAATAATTTTCCTCTCCTTTGACTGAGTAGCCACAGTGACAAGAGACTGAATAGATGACAAAATAAAACAGATCATGAATCTAGAACATGCAGCTGGAATTTCCCCAGCGGACTCACAATGTGAAACATCAAAAAAAAAAGGCCTGTGAAATATAAATTAATGTAAGGACAAGGTTTTAATCACAGTTACACAACTTTAAAGCCACAGTAATTCCACGGAGCTCAGTCTGGTGACTCTGGATTTTTGCTGATATCACAGACGCCTCTAGTGCACAAGGAACAGACCTTGGTCTTATTTTTGGTGGTGTCAGTTCTGCAGTGAAGTCAGTGGTGTATAAAAGTATGAGATTAAAGGTAAGTTTCATGGACAGGATGATTTGCTGGCGTGACTGGTCATCTCTGCTTCTTTTTCTGGATGCACAAATATCTATACTGGGGAGGGTCTGGCCCTGCCAGTGGTCAGCAAGGTTGTTGCAGAGTACCTGCTCTGAATATTCAGTGATGCCCTCTTTTTGGTGCAAATCAGGAGTAAAAGATATGAAAATGAAAATCAGGACACTTGGTTTTCATCTGCCACTTGTCTACGTAGGATTGTGTCCGATGGAATACCATGGACTGACCTCCTGCTGAGCACTACAGGTATTTGGCTGCTCTGAGAGCAAGGTGAAGCTCTCCAAGCCACGTTCAGCAACAGAAAATCATGTGATGAATGTGTCTGTCACATCCCTTGTCTTGTGGAGCAATTTCCAGAACGAGCACACGTGCAAGTTCACGTGGGACTCACACGCTGCAGGCCAGACTCTTCCCTGGTGTCACCACAGTAAGGCCACCGGGTTGCATGTGGGATCACGCATTATGGCTTGGGAGTAGAGGAAGCAACACCTTGAGCTTGATCTGCCCTGCTCATCTCTGGGTGATAATGTAGGGACATACCATGCCCATTTTTCCTCTTGCTGGAGTCCTAATGATACACAGGTGTGCACACACACACCAGGAGTGACTTCGTACCATGGTTGCTCACACCCATGACTAGTCCCAGCAGCCGCCACTCAAGGTAGCCCCAGTGAAGACAGACTCATACACCTCTACACTGCTGACTAACTCATACTTCATCAAGAGAGGAGAGAAGAGTCACAGAAATGACCAGTCCTAGCCAGCAACGCTCCCTGGGTCCTTCCAGGCTGTGCATCCAGGTTTCTTTCCTATGGAGGCCAAAGCGTAGGTCAAAGTAGAGGCTGGCGTGTGCTGAACCCCTGATGCAGTGTTGGGTGCACACTAATGGGCACAGGAATGAGAGATTTCTCCTGATCCTGTAGTCCGGGAGACACGCTCCTAAAATTGTAAAACACTTCTGGAAATGAGGTTCCCACATCGCGTAAGTGCTTCTGAATACGGAGCTCATTATGTGAAAAACACAGTGGTGCTCAGGTCCAGAAGAACAATAGATCAAGCGGGAAATCAATGTCACTTTTAGTAAATTAAGGAAAATACTGTATTGACATTGTATGTGCATGACTGGGTAAAGGCACTGTCTCATGGCTACCCGTGGAGAAGATAAGAGACCCCCTGTTAGCAGGAGAAAGATTGTTGCTCGAGCAGTGACTGGGGGGGGGTTAGTCCCAAATCTAGCTGCGGAGTCACTCTACAAAGCAGAACTGTCTAGAAACCCTATTTAGACTGAAAGGAGGGGTTTTCCTCAAATTATCTAACCAACCCTTCCCTCCCCCAAATGAAACAACCTCTTCCCTACATTTTACTTCGGGCAAGGCCTATTTTGAGGGGAAAAAGTTGTCCCAAATGGCAATTTTTTAAAGAAAATCTGTTATCATTAATAACAAATTAATCCACATATTAACAGCAGCTCTGACCCCCAAATTCATTCCTAAGCATGGATTGGGATAGTCTAGGTTCAAAAAAAAGACATCTTTTAATGGAGGTACTCTGGAGACAACAGGACTCGTTCAGGTGGCGATTTAAGGAAAACTGGAGATAGCGGGACGCCAAGAGAAACAGCCAGCTGTGGCATTCCCCGGGGAGTGAGGGCTGCCTGTCACTCAAAAGGTGTCCCCTTTAGCCAGCCCAGCCTCACTGCACAAGCTCAAACCCCAGGGCAGCACAGGGATTTTGGCAGACGGAGTCCCTGAGCTCGGGGGATTGGCAGCAGAAGCAGAAGCAGCAGTGGGATGCAGAAGCAGCAGTGGGACGCAGAAGCAGCAGTGGGACACATACCAACTTTAGGCTCCACATCAGCCTTGTTATGACACGTGGGAAACTCAGTGGCTGTTGCTGCTTGTTTGCAACACAGTTTTTTGTCCGGGTGATTTAAACTGGTTTGTTTCCAGTTTTGGGGAGAGGCATGTAGAAGTAAAACTGGTGCAAAAACAATCTCTCCAAGCGGTGTTGTGGGATCGAGCATTTCTTTTTACCCACCCAAAGCTCTGCTCTTGCACAGAGCAAATAGAGATGCACAGACAAACAGAAGATGATAGATATTTCTGCCTTTAGATCAAAAACCTGGATGTCCCCAAACTAAGACAAATGTGGCCTCTGAACTGTGGCCATGGTAAGTCCCGCAATCTGGCTCACTTCTGCTCTGAGTTTTGCAGCTGGAGTTCATCTCCCAGCATGCACTACAGATGCAGCTCAGGATCCAAATCACCTCCTTTTCGGCCAAAAACATTTTCTCTTTTGCCAAAAATTCAGCAGGCTGCCAGGATTGACTTTCTTGCCTCTGGTTTTGTCAATATTTCCCACAGAGGGGAAACAAACTCCAAAGGTTTTGCAACCTGCTCTGCTTGGTTAGAACAACCGCCTGCTCAGTGGGTTTTGTTTTAAGGCTGAGGCTGCCCTGTGGCCGGTGTCTGGACTGCCCCACAGCAAGCTCTTGCCTCGTTTTTGAAGTGAGTCATAAGCTGCCCGGGTGGCCTTTGGATGCAGCCTACAAAGGGCTCTTTTGTCAGACTGACCACACAGGGCCACAGCCGAAATGCTCTTTGGTCGTGCATATGCAATAATGCAAATGCATTATGCAATACAACGTATGCAATACCCATATGCAATACAACGCATGTAATACAGCATGTGCAATAAGGCATATGCAATACAACCCTCGGCGTGTCCAGTGGCTGCAGTGTCTGGTCACAGGCTCTATACAGATGCCATTTGTTTGTCAACTCCCCAGCATGTTGAAAGGATAGTTCTTTCAATCCTTTCTTATGCAGGCAAACTTGGGTTTGTGGTCACCGAGATCCAGGTGGGGGGACCTTTTGGTTTTGCAAGGACAAGAGAAGGTTGAAAAACTTACTGGAGTCTGGGCAGTTTTGAAACCTTGCGCCTGGGTTTCTCTGAGACCTGAATCAAAACCAAGGGTTTTGACTTGCAATCGCACTCATCCCTGACATGTGCATCTAACTTGCACTTTACACACATCCATGATGTCTACGGCTCCAGTGTTTCTCTTTCCCAGTGCTCAGAAAGTGTTTCCTAACTCCTGACCTTGCCTCATGTTAAGCCCATGACTTCTTGCCCTTCGTAAAAGGATGCAAGGGAAGGATTATCTCCTCTGCTGCTCAGTGCTGTATCCCCCTGCACCTCTTTTCCAGACTAAATGAACTCCACTTCACCAATATTTCCTCTTGGCCTTTGACAAGGGCTGGGGCCCAATGATAGCTAGGGATGTCCGATCATATTGAAAATGTGCATTTGTTTTTGCAGCCCCAGATATTTGCAATTATTGCCCCATTTAACTGGTGCCGCTGAGACCTATTTCCAGTCACAAATCAGCACCAGAAGAAGGAAAACCCAGGATCTGTAACTTTGTTTTTTGGTGGGTCTATGCAGTATAAGAAAAACAAAGCCGATGCAAGGCAAGGTATAGCATGGCATCAGAATAGCTACAGCTTCTCACTTTTCACCATCATTTTAGCTAGCCCAGGGCAGATCTAGGGAAGGGTCCGTATCTGGACAAATCATCCTGCAATCACTAGCAAAGAGTTGCTTGCCTTCGAAGGAAAATCCCCCTTTTCACAACAGATTCACAATTCTCCTCTGCTCCCCAGCTAACCTTCAAAAAAACAGGTACACAGAGAGCACCTTACACAGAGAATTTGGTAAGGCAGAGCTTGCTGAAAGCAACTTTGTGCTCCCTTCCCCCCTTGGTCATGTACACTTAGTAAATGTGCTTTTAATCTCATTAATGTTGTTTGAAAAAAGCAGTGGTGGATGAATCATCTGATGCAAATGGAATAGTTTAGGGAATACATGCATTTTCATTAGCCTAACTTCTCCTCCAGCACTATGTATTAGCACAGAATTAACCCATTAATTCTATTGATTTCTATTAATATTGTGCATTCCATCATTGCTCGAATCCCCACGGACTCCTTTCCAACCATCTATAGGAACTGGCTTGTTTAATCAACATTGCACAACTAACCGAGGCAACTGTTTGGGTCATGAAGTGAAGAAGAAAATTGTTTCTAATTGAGAGTACAGGAGGAATTTGGGGAAGCAAGATATAATTATTACTGCTGGAACAGGGCCAGGATGCCAGCGATCACACTCTGCTGATCTTGCCAAAAGTGCCATGGGAGTTGTTGTAAGCACAACCGATGGAGGCAAGAACAGATCATTTCACCTGTTTTCCCGTCCCAAAATCCAGCCAGCACCACACTGGTGGGAAACTTATACCCTAAAATCCACTGGGAGCTTCTCAAACATCTCCTGTCTATCTGTCGCAGGCATTCATCAACTTCTGTCACAGCAGTATCCGATTACCGTATTGTACTCCCCATATCTATCTTCACAACACCCTCTTTGCCCTGTGCAGATCCGCTGTGCCATTTCTGGCCACGCTCTTCCCTTCACGGTGGCATTGATGGACGGTTGTCTGGGGTGGAGTCACCGAAGGTAGCGGTCCCTCCTACACAGTGGTGAGAGGAGGTGGTCAAAGTGCCATGTCGCCACATAGGACAAGGAAAACTTCCCGTATCTCTGCAACGCCAAACATCTCCCCGCCAGTTTAGTGCAGTTACACAAAGGGATGGCATCACTCAGAGAAGCGCAGTAATCAAGGGATGGGGAGGCTCTCCGGAGACTGTCAAAGTCAAAGCAGGGTCACGAAGACGGTCTTTCATGTTTCTAGCTCAAAGCCACTGGGTTTTCCTTACTGCTCAGGTAGCAGGATGGCTCTGCCTCTTGTAGCCTTTTGCTTGGAGGAGAGGATAAACGAGGTCTTTGATGTAAAAACCCAAATGAAAGCAAACACGACAAAGTTGCTCTTTAAACTTAGCTTATTCACTAACATCTAGTTCTGGCAGTCTCCTCCCTGGGCAATCAGTGCAGCGAGCTCACCCTCCCATTGACTATGCACGCTGAGACCATATCCATGACATTTTTTACAGCACTCTTCCAGCAATATTTCGTCTCAAATTGCCTTTGCAAAAGGCTCTCTTTATTCCCCTCATCATAAGCCCTGCCTCATTTTCAGCAGCAAGCTGAATCCTCTCTCTTGCATCCTGGCCTAATTAT
This sequence comes from Aptenodytes forsteri, assembly GCF_000699145.1. Classification (NCBI taxonomy): domain Eukaryota; kingdom Metazoa; phylum Chordata; class Aves; order Sphenisciformes; family Spheniscidae; genus Aptenodytes; species Aptenodytes forsteri. The sequence goes on along the minus strand of NW_008794456.1, from coordinate 2,157,369 downwards.
TAAACAACCCTGTCAAAGTATTCAGTCGTTTGCTCATATTTTACTCACAATTAGAAGTATGAATGTGCTCCATTAGGCTTCTAATATCCTTTATGCTCAGCCTGACATTTGGGGAGCTATTTTATTACAGCTGACACTCTGGGAAATGGGGCTGCCATAGTTAGCATCGGTAATGGTGTTAATGACCCCAATTTTATGAATGCAGGAAGGTGTCTGAATGTTGCACACTCAGGTATCCAGAGGGTTCTCACTGTCTCACACCAGTGTCTGCTCCGGGAGCTCACAGCCCTACCTTTCTGTGAAAGCGTGGGGGTTTTTTCTCACTCCCCTAAAGCTCACAGACGCTTTTCTGATCAAGTGTCTGGCAACTAGTTAACACAAAAAAAAGCCCATCAAGATAGTGAGGATTAAGGTTGAGTTTCTCACTGAAAAGCCTGCCGGCATGTTGATAAGCATCAAACACAACTGGGAATTCTCAGGGTTGTTCCCAATTCTGAAACAGACTGGTGGCACAGTCCTGGGCAAGTTACTTCACTCCTCCGTTATTTCACTCTGGGTCTGACGGTGGTGGCATCACGATTTATGTAGCACAGGAGGCTGTGAAGTCCCCCTCCATGTCACCACCTCTCTCTAAAGCACAGGGAGAGATGGCCCCTGCCATGAAGGTCTTCAAGACCAAGGCAGAAAGCCCTGATCCTAACAAAAAGGATAATTTGAAAGCTGATATTAGGACATGGGTATTCTGAGCCACAGTTCACAGTTGCAAACCACTCATACCTAATTCTGGCCATAGAGATTTGGTTGACTCTACTGTTGCTTTTCTGACAACTCATTAAATGGATCTCAATCAACAGTAGGTGATCATGGGACTTTTCTGGTGCCCATCATAGAATCATAGAATCATAGAATCATTGAGGTTGGAAAAGACCTCTAAGATCATCGAGTCCAACCATCGACCCAACACCCCCATGCCCACTAAACCATGTCCCTAAGTGCCTCATCTACTCGTCTTTTAAATACCTCCAGGGATGGTGACTCCACCACTCCCCTGGGCAGCCTCTTCCAATGTTTCACCACTCTCTCAGTAAAGACATTTTTCCTCACGTCCAATCTAAACCTCCCCTGGCGCAACTTGAGGCCATTTCCTCTCGTCCTAAATCCAGCCAATCATCCAGCAATCCCAGAGCAATACCAACCAGAATAAAGCTGGGGAAAGGGAAGCAGCAGTGAGCTACTGTACCAACAGCTGACTGCTGAGCGCCAGCAAACAAGTCCTCCAAACCCACCTGCCCTGACTAACACTCGGGTCCTTCTCTCTGACCACCAGCAGGCATCTGGAATAGCTCTTTGAAGAGGTTCTGGATGGGGCTACCGGGGCATAACCCAAACCACCACATTTCTGAGACTGCATCTGGGGTGAGTTACAAAAGGAGGGCCTGAACTTACCCCTGCTGGGTCTTTAAGCAGTGACTACAAGAGCAGGTTCAGTGGCAAATCCAGCTGGAATTTGCAAAAAACACGTCTGACCTGCTTTTCCCCTTTCTTCCTTAGCAGTCATGATGCACCAACTCTCACAATTTCATATAACAAGGAAATCCTCCCCTTTTCTCTCTCCTCTTTTCCCAGCACCACATAAGTACCCAGCATTTTGGAACACAGGAAAACACCCAGTTCTCATCAAGCTGAGGTTATTGCTGAAATTTTGCTCCATTTCAGTGCTAAAAAGTGGAATTCCTTGCGTCGAGGGTAGTTATTGTACTTGAAAGCCTTTTTAAAATAATAAAAAGGGGGAGCCATTCATCCATCACTCTGGGGTTTTTAATGCAAAGAGACAAGGCAGGCATGCACCTGGCAGGATGAGGTGGCTTCCCCAGGGAACACAAAAAATCAGTGGCAGAGAACGGACAGCCCAAACTCCCCTGAACCCCAGACCAGTCCTGTGGCTTCAAATTCTCACACACTCCTGACCTGAGAAATTCAGCCGAGCCCTGGGCTTGGATCCAGTCTGCCTCTGCTTTGTGGCTGCTGCTCTGCCTTCAAGATAAATACCTATTGGGAGGAGTAAGGAAGACAGAGACAGACTCTTCCCAGTGGTGCCCAGTAGGAGGACTGGAGGCAATGGGCAGAAACTGAAAAGGAATTTCCACTAAACAGAGAAAAAACATTTTTTTACTGTGAGGGTGGCTGAAGACTGGAACAGGTTGCCCACAGAGGTTGTGAAGTCTCCGTCCTTGTAGATATTCAAAACCCAACTGGACACGGTCCTGGGCAACTGGCTCTAGGTGACCCTGCTTGAGAAGTCCTGGTGGACTAGATGATCTCCAGAGGTCCTTTGGTCCTTTCCAACCTCAATGATTCTGTGCGATGCCATAGCATTATCTCTAATAATAATGGAGAATTTCCCAGAATGGGCTGGAAAATGAAGGATCTGAGCAGAGGTTGAAAGGATGGAGATCGTGAAGGAGCTACACAGGTTCTCTTGTAACTCCAGGATATTTGGCATCCTGAAAGTGGCTGACTGCAACCACTCCTGGCACAACAGTGGTCTGCCTGTCAGAGGTGCCAAACGTTGTCTGTGTTCCTCCAAAATCAAGGCATCGAAGCAGGGAAGTCAGCACCTCTCCAAATCAGGCTGATTATTTGGTGTCCAGGGATTCAGTCTGGGCTGCTATGTCTGGAAAAGTTGGGCTTGCGCTGCATTGTGTATCTCCAACCTGCCTCCAAAACTGGCTAACCGGCCAAATGTCCTTGAGCATTTCATCAGCGGCAGAAGGTCCTTCCAGCCACCACCAGCCACAGGGACCAGGAGAGGGAAAGCCCAGTGTCACAAGCAAGAAGGGACTTCTTTAACCAGTTTGGGGTTGGAGCATGGAGCTCAGTGTCACAGAGCGGATCTGGAAGGCAGTAACATGTCGCTGGCAGCTGTCTCAGCTCCCATTGTAACCGGTGGAGAGACTGGGCAGGATCCACATGCCCATACAGAGGTGCTCCATGCCTTGGGATGCCATAAAGGATGAAGGGGTTATATCGTTAGGAGCTCCCACCTCTTCCCAATAAGGAAAGGAAGCTTTCAGACCAAATCGCCATCCAAAAAACCACAGAAGTAGTTCTCTTTTTTTCCAGCTGGGTCTGCCTCTGGCTGACCACACAGATCGAGCCCCGTACCGCCCCGTGCTGATACTGAGCGAAGTTTAAATGTCTCTCCTGCTCGCCATAGCCTCCCCCCAACACACACACTTCTGCAGCAACAAATCTCCAGCTTCTGCCTCTGAAAATTAAATCTTATCTCCTCAAACCACTCCAGCTCTGCGCACCTAGGATCCCATCTCTCCCTCTCATCTGACTTTAATACCACCATTCCCCTCAGAAGGAGGAGGACAGAGCCCAGATTAAAAGGAGCTGTTTAGCTGGCAGCAATATTACCTTCCTTTGCCCTTTGATTTTTGATTTTTTTTTGAGCACCCGGGCTGAATGGCTGAATAAAATTGAACTTCCCAGCTGAGACTGCAGATGCTCAGCTGTGTATACCGTAGGGAAAAACGTGTGAAATTTCCATTTTGGCCAATTATTATGTGGGGGAATCTTTTATCCTGGTGGGAAGGTGGATAGGAGGAAGAAAAGCCTTTGGAGGTGCCGATTACCTTTTAAAGGAACGCTGGCCATTTAAAATTGTTGAGCCAGAACTTCAGCAGACATGAATCAGCAGAGATCCTTCATAAATACAGCGATGAAGAGCTAAGAATTTAGCTGGGAATCTGGGGGTTTGGGTGTGGATACGCCTATGTTTATTTATATATCACTGCAATTCTCTTTAGTGGGTGTATTTGGGGTTTGTACTTTTTTGCTTTTTTTTTCTTTTCCCCAGGACATTGGAAATCAACTGGTTTGCTTGGGATCACATTTCTATGGGTTAAATTAATCCCAGGACAGCAAACACTCCTTCCTTCCACCCTTGCCAGGTGTGCATAGGTCCTGCACTGCTGCTCTTTGCACAAGCACAAACTCCAGAGTCACTTTATTTTTCTTGTTTGTGCTCAGTTAGACTTTCCAGACCACCTCCCTTTCCTGCTGTCCCTCTCACCCTTCCTTATTCCATTATCTCACAACTGGATCTCAGCCTCGGGGCCTGTTTGAGGTCCACGGTCTCATCCTGAGATGGGTTACTTCCCTGCATATTCAGTGATTGAAGGAAAACTTGTCAAACACAAACCACTACATGAGGCAGCTTTGCAAAGTTGGGGTCTTGCAAAGTTGCTACTATTTCCCCTGTTTGAGTCAGCAAATGCAGACGACGTTTGGGTCCTGAGAAAATTAGTTATCTGGGGGTAGGAGCTGGTGCTCTTGATCTCCTGCAAGACCTACGATCATTTTGAACACAGTAGAAGAAACCAGGAGTAACTTGTTATGATGCACTTGCTCCCTGTTGGATTTCAAAGGCTTCAGAGGTAAGTTGACAAAGCTTTTTTGGAAACAAAATAGTAATCTTCCCCCATCTGGTACCAAAATTAAACCAGTCCTAACAAAATAATTCTACAGAAGTTTATAAAAGCCCCTTTAAATTCATCCCAGTCTCAACCATTCAAGCACTATCACATCCATCCCTGCACACACATGCTGGGGAAAGTCCTTCCCGCTGCTGCTATGAAGTCCTGCGGCATCTCTCCACCCTGAGCATGTCCACAGAACTGGATTCCTCTGCCTTTTCACCTCCACCCTTGCATAGACCTGAGACAGCCCAGCAAGGACCGGTCCGTCCACCTCGGCGGGGACTGAGCAGCCGGACTGGGGTGGGAGGGGGACAGCGTGGGGCTGGTGGATTCAGAGAGGAGTCATTAGCTTTGCCCCAGAGGAATGGGTGAAAAGCTCATCCTTAACTTTGATCAGAGCGACTAAGAAGTATTTTGACTTCAGGCTTATAAATGAGCTTTTTAAAACCTGCCCCTCCATCCCTCCTGCCCCGAGTTATTGACTCAGGGCTCCGTGCTGTGAGCTGCTGCCATGGACTTCAGGTAGCAGTGCTTTTTCTCCCTCCTCACTTAGCAAAGATATCACATCCCTTCTTACCCTAGGAGAGAGGCTTATATCTTCCTTCTTCCCTCACCTGCCTGATTAGCATCAGAAAGCACCCTGGGCATGAATACCCGCAAGGACTAATCCCGGCAAACCTGTGTCTTCTAATATGCTGACACCCTCCCCCTTGCTTGCATTTTTCTTCTCCCTTCCTCCTCCCTCTTCTCAAAACATTTTCTCCTCCTGCTGGGTTCGTCTCTCCATCTGTTGTCCATCCGTTTTCCCTCCCTGCTGGGCTGGGAAGACGCTGTAGGGTTGCGGCACAAGACTGGGCTTGTGCTCAAACCGAGCCTATCCCGCCAGCATCACCGAGCCCCTCTTCCCCCAGCATCTGCTCTGGGGAGCGTGGGTGCACTGCCGCTTGCAATTGATTTCTTATAAAGTCAGAGCGGCGGCCGCAGAGGAATTATGAGTCCGGGGAGGCTGATGCTTTCTGTTCAGTGGTTTGGGGTTTGCTGTTGCAGCTCCCCCATAACCAAATTGCAGCTTTAACTCTGTCCATCCTTGGAGCTTGGACTGGAAGTGCACAGAAAGTGAACAGCAAAGCAGGAGTCCTGGATCCGATGCCTGTCCTGGTGGGATGAAGCTGCAGCATCCACTGGGGCTATTGAACGGGAGGGACTGGATACAACCTCCGAGTAAGGAAGTTTTTAAGCTGCTGATAATGTTAAGCTGGGAGCACAGGGAAGGATCATGCTGGACAGACCTTTGCTCTGTAGTCCTTAAATCACACATTGACCCCATAAAGTGGCTTTGAACCTCCTCTGACCCAGATTTACGTAGCAGCAGCCATTCAAAGGTGCATCTCACCCAGCAGCCTTGTGTGCAGCAGTGACCAACAGAAGATGCCTGGGAAAGACTACAAAAATGGGACCAGCGCATGATACTACCCTCTGATGCCTTTCAAGCCTTCAGCTACTTTCATCCTGTGGACATCCTGAGCAAAAAGTGGTTTCTACGCAAGGCAGTGACTCTCACCAGATTTCTCTTTGGGGAACCTGTCCAGTTTCCCCACAGACCCACGTAAATGCCCACAATGTCCTGCCGTGAGGAGTTCCGCAGGTTGTCTACCTGATAACTGCATGATGCCATCTTGTACTACTCCAGAAGACCCAGTGGGCCTTAAAACATTTAGAAAGTGATCCTCCGTGGAGTAAGAAGGAGGAGAAGCATCAATTAAGGACACAGGAGGGGGATCCCATCCCTACAACTTTACTTTTGACAGGTGTTTTATACTGAAATTCACATCAGGGAGCTTCCACCTTGGGTCCCTGGGGGTCCTGTTATTGCAGCAGGGTGTCAGCTACCATGTCTTTCCTCTGCCTGTCCTATGCCACCCAGCACCCAGAGGGATGGCTTACCAGCCTGCAAACCTTCTCCCTGGGCAGGGGTTAAATAAAGAGGGTTTTTCAGGTGCAGGGTCACTCTTGCGAAAGCAACATTGCAAGAGCCTCTGCCCCTCTCTCCATAGGTACTGCAGAGGTGTCTGCAACCTGAGATATCTTCTGATGGTGTGCTTCACCTCTAGCTAAAAGCAAGGTCTTCAGAAGACAATGAAGATTGTGGGACAAATGTCCCCAACCAGGACAAATATCGTTGCACGACATGGAAAAACTCGAGTACAAAGCAGGACTATGACCAGAAAGCATGCTCAGCCTCATCAACACCACTGCCACTTTCAGATACACAACACACTGTTCATATTAAACTCAAAATCATCTGACCCCAGGGCTGTCCCTATTGAAAGGTCATTCAGGAGGATAAAAGTTCCCCTGACATTTTAAGTAATATAAATACGATACTGATGGGCGTTTGATACAATGTGCAAAACAAATGCTGTGTAATGGAGACTGTAAAATCCTCCTTAAAAGGTTTTAAATAAAGAAAAAAATATGGAAAGGCTGAAAAAGGAAATAACGTTTTGTGATGCCAACAGACTTGTCCTGTGCAAACAAGAGGAAAAGGGGGGAAAAAAGAGTCGGATGATTTAACTACTTGGCTTTGGTTACTGGATCTTGTCTGCAAAAGTTTGGAAAAAATGAACTTACAGGGGAAAAAATCAAGAGATATTTGGAGTGGCCGTAAAACAACAGCCCTGGACAACAGGACGACTGCAACCATGAGTAAAATTTTCAGTATCACTCTCTCTGCCCTAAGATCAGACCTTTGAGGGGAAAAAGAGTGAAAATGAGAGTGCAAGTATGAGGGAATAAATTGCAAATATGTAAACCACATAATGGTTTTTTAGCTGTTTGCTTTTGGACTTGAGGAGAGACTGGCCTAGAGCAGCCTCTTGCTTCCCATCGGGACATGGAGACCTAGGGACAAACGGACAAGAAAACAACCTGGAGAGCAAGACCCCAAACTCAAAGAGCCCCGAGGAAAACTGCCAGCAGTCACATTCATGCACTGGCACAAACGACATCAGACCCAGACCCTTAAACAGGGAACCGTGAGAGTCCTTCGCCCCGCTCACCCCCTCATCACTGCCTTCACCGAGGTTAGAAATCCTGGTGACTGTTGACTACCACCGCCTCGGTCCCCAGTGCGGAGGGACTAGCAGTATTAAAAAGGGTTTCCCTTTTGCTGGAGCGTAGGGACGTTCCTTTTCCTTTCAAATATCATTAAGTTTCTATCTCAGGATGGCTGGGAAAATCTGCGTTAAACACACTCTGACAGGCCCCCCGGGTATAACCTTGAAAACAGTGGCTTCTCCCCAGCATTTACTTGCTATTAAAGGAGTGTGAAGAGTTCATTTTTTTTTAAACCGAGGGGGTGATGCTTTCCCAGATGCTAAGAAATGGATGGGAGATGAGGGGTCACTGAGATGTCCCCCGAGAACCACAGGTGCCCGCACAGCCCGTGCCCATTTTCGCCCATTAACTACTGGGTACTAGCTTGACTTGGGGTTTCAGTTTAGTTTAGTTGCTGAGCTTAAAATCCCTGCTTTCAACTCATTTGTTCCTCTGCCCAACCCGAACCTCCCAGAGTGAACAGCGGCTCCTGCGACAGCCCTGGAATAGCTATAACCATTATTATAACTCAGTTTGCAAAGGCAGCACTTGGTTTTCGCATGGATTGCCTCTGCTAACCAAAGTTCCTATCTTTGCTTACAGAGCAGATAAAAACCTCCTTTAGCAGTAGCTTGCAAGGGATTGTGCATGGCAGCATTTCTCAAACAAAGTATTTTGGGGTCATACGAAGAACATTGCAAACTATTCCAAACCCAAAGAATAATACATTTGCACATTAAGGTCTAAATACAAGCAAAGAAAACCCACAAAGCCAGAGGCCACCTGCCTCGGATCCTGCATTAAGAGATACAGTTCCTACAAACACGCACGGGTGTTTGTATCAGGTAAGTCAGGAGTGTGCAAGGTTTCCTCTGCTATTTGGGGCTTTGGTGGGAAGGAGCTGTGTGTTTTAAAGGAAAACTTATGACTTCATTAAATTTTATGCTGATAATTGACATGGTAATTTTAATTGATTTGGAATAATTCATCTTTACTGTGACAGCAACACCAGAAGCACTTCTGAGTATTAATAAACTTAAAACAAAAATGCTTCTAAAAGGAAAAATTCTTTGTTTTCTTTCAGACTGATGAAAAAGAAGGGTTTTATACAGACGGTGCGAGCACTGGTGTTCCAAAGCAGGTTTTGTGGGTTCTCTCCAAGCAACACATGGGTTTAGTAGCAAGTGGGCTGGGGAAAGTTAAAGGCTTTCTGTAACACCCCTGATTTGTGCCGAGTCGTGTTCCTCCTCTCCTCCCACCTTGGTATCACCTTTGCTGAATGCTTCAGCAAGCGCTGTGGCTGAGCTCTTACCTCTGTGTGAGGGATGTGATGTTTTGGGGTGGCTCGGGAGGGAGCTGTGGGTTTGGGGGGCTATGGGGAGGCGCAGGTGCTGACGGTGCAGGGTGGGAGTTGAGTGCTGGTAGTGGGGAGCAGAGTAGGGCAGAAAAGGGGGGCATGAAGCAGATCATCTGGGGGGTGATGAGAGGCACACAGCTGGCTACCTCTGGAAATTAGACAGGCTCTAATTTTTTGTTGAGAAAAACCAAAGACAACAACTTCAGGCTGTGGGGAGAGGTGAGGGTCTGAAAAATTTCCAACCAAACCATGATAGCACCAGAGAGAAGCAATAAAACCCTCCTCTGCTTCTCCCCACAGAGCTGTCAACACCTCCACACCCAGGCATGTCAACAACAATTTGGCCAAGCCCTCCCAATGCCCATTTCTCTTCCAGTTCAAATCCACAAGTAGGGCTTGAGAGACAAGTCAAAGGCAAACAGCATCTATCCCTGGGTAAACTCCTGGTGATTAGCGAGCAGAGGCTGCACTTTGCCATATCCATCCATCATAAGCCCCGTGGCAGCCACCAGGATCTGGTCGCGGGTCCCCTCTCCAAGCCTGGCTGCGGGGACTTGGCAGGGGGTTGGTCTCCCCAGAGCCCAGTGCAAACAAATGGATGTTATAGAATCATAGAATCATAGGATCGTTTGGGTTGGAAGGGACCTCTCAAGGCCATCTAGTCCAACCCCCCGGCCGTAGGCAGGGACATCTTCAACCAGATCAGGTTGCTCAGAGCCCCGTCCAACCCGACCTGGAATGTTTCCAGGGATGGGGCATCCACCACCTCTCTGGGCAACCTGGGCCAGTGCTTCACCACCCTCAGCGTAAAACATTTCTTCCTTCTATCTAGTCTAAATCTCCCCCTCTTTAGTTTAAAGCCATTCCCCCTTGTCCTGTTGCTACAGGCCCTATTAAAAAGTCTGCCTCCATCTTTCTCATAAACCCCCTTTAAGTATTGGAAGTTGTAAGTATTGAATGTTGCAATGGTTCAAGTTGAAAGAGTTTAACCTCAGGAGACTGCTCTTTCTTCCTCCGTGACTTCTGCTTGCTTTTCCATATACAGCCAGTTTTACAGCTCCCAGCCTTGCTTTTAAAAGCTGGCAATCTGTTATCCTATTCACATTTCTCTGCTCCCAACCAGTGCACTAAGAAAATTTCATCTGTAAACATGTGCTCTGAACCTCTCCAAAGAAGCCTTTGCTTTCAGACACCCTGATACCTCCCCTGTGCAACAGTGTCTTTGATTTGAAAAGCGTCACCAGAAATGGCCCTCTGTCCCTCCAGGGACCAAGAGGGTTCACAGCCTCCAGGAGGCAGGTATGGTTCTGCGAAGGCTGAAAATAAGCCAGTGCAGCCAAAGTTACTTCAGCTATAAAATATCACTGCATCATCAAATGTAAAGCTTGGTTTGAGCTTTCTACAGCTTTCATGGCTGTATGAGTAACAAAACAGCGACTGTGGCGTTCTAATTAGTGCCTCAGATTTCCTTAATTTCTTTTGCCAGTTCAGTCTGTAATTTTTGGAGTACCTATCCTTCATTAAAATAAAAAGCCTCAAAGACTTGGGAGGCTGCAACTCCGTTTTTGTATAGCTGAAGATCAAGGCTCAGGCATTTTAGACATACTGCTGCTAAAACATACTTAAAACTGGCTCTCCCTGTGTATCAGTCAGCATGGTCTTCTCCATCCACGTCTGAAGCAATGGTTTAGATCCTCTCTCAACATCTTTGAGCCAGTCTGTGTGCTGTGCCTTCTGCTCAAATCCTTAACACGTTTTGAAATGCAGCAGGACAAGGGGTGGCTGGTCACGACTTTCCCTTCCTCAAAATTGCCTCTTCAACTGCGTTTTCTTACAGTATATTGAAAAATCTCTCAACTGAGCTCCCCAGCCTCAAAGGAGATGTAGAAACCACCTCTCCATGCTTCACTTATTTAGGAAATATATTGCACTGTGCAATGTTTTGAGGGCTTTGGAGGAGGTCTTCTCAATGGCATGCGGCTGAGAGGAGAAGGATCTTCTTATAGGACAGCGGAGATGCAGTGGGAGAAGCAAAGTCAGCCTGGACATACCTTGAAAGGGATCAGCACAAGGGAAGGGCTGTTTGCATCTGTCATGGTTTAACCAGGACAGCATCCCAAAAGGAATAGGAGGACACAGTCTTCTACATTTTGCTTTCTAGCATCTCACCCTGTGCATGACAGATGGCTGCTCAGGGAAAAGAAATTAAATTCTCCTATAAGCACCTGATTCTAGGAGCTGAAGCTTTCAAGGAGAAATGCTGAGTCTCAAGGCCAGGCTTGAGAAGGGGGAACGCATCGAGACACTGGGGCAGCCCAACAAATGGTGCAGCAGGCACGGGTGAGGCTTGCGGTGGTCTCTGACCATGAGATACATGGCAGAGTGATGCACGTCCCCTATTTGATAACATTTTGGGGGAAAAGGTGGGTAAAATTCCTGGGAAATGGAATGGCATGAACTGAGGCTCAAAGAAACAGCCTGATGCATTTATGAAAATAAACAGACAAATCAAGACCTTTATGTAATAAAAGGCTTTTTCTGTTGTTAGTCAATTTATTTTGTTTTAAGTTTGATCAGCTTTAATAATGACCCTGCAGCACTTTTCTTGTTTTCTTCCTGTTCAATCAAGAAGCAGCAAAATGGGGAAGAAAGGGATTTCTTCTTCCCACACACAGAGGGGATGAGGCATTGCCCCACTTGTCTTTTCAACTCAAACCCACTAAAAGCCAGGATGGGACTCAGTTTTTGGCTCTATCACCATGATATAGCACTGAGTTGCTCTGGGTGTAAGCTGCGGTGACTCTGGCAGGTATCCACCCTGTCATTTAGTGATTGTAAGGAAGAAGAACAATTGTTATTATCTTTTGGATATTTTTTTTAAATCCTATCCTGAATCTCTTTTCCATCACGAGATGGAGTTAGAGGAATTCAGACTCTGCAATGAACATGGGACGGGGATGTCGGTACTTGACAAGAATTGTGAGGCTCTGAGTGATGTGCTGGGTAGTTAATGAAGCCACCTAGAAAGGCTGACGTATTTGCATTCATGTTAAAAGAAAATAATAATAATAATTTGAGGCTGTTGAAAAGTGCTGCTCTGACAGCCCCGGAGAATGCCTCTCATTTACCCACAGACACAAAACAGCCTCTGCTCCTGCTGTGCCACCACTGTTTTGAGAGAGATCAGCCTGGTTTTGGACACAGTTGCTCCCTGCTGAGGATGAACCCCAGACCACCCCCCAACCCATGTCTCTGCCACCTGCAGCCTCATTTCCCGGGCTCAGGGGCAGCCGGGGCTCTTGCAAGCTGTGTGCCCAGACGTTGCTACACCACCGACTCATGGCCATGGCTCATGCATGGGGCAGCTGTAGGGCGGGAGCTGAGGCAAGGGGACCTTCCTGGTCTTGGGGTATCCCAGGCCCTTCCTGCTAAGCCGGGGAGCAAACCCCAGCCCCAGCACATGCTCTCAATTAAGCAGCATCTCACGACAGGCAGGGCGGGCAGGGGATCTTGCTGCCTCCATCTTCACAGCATTGCCCCAGCCCTTCCTCCCTCGGCATCGCGTACTGCCCCTAAGGACTATACCCTCTCCTGCCTGCACTGTAGTATTTTCCAAAGCATCAAAAAAATCAGGTGAGGAATTCTGCAGCAGCTGTGGCTGGTGATACAAAACCAAAGACTCTTTCTATTTGCTGATGTGTGCTTTGGTTTTGAATGTGCTGGGTTTGTTTTTTGTCCTTCCTTCCTTCCTTCCTTCCTTCCTTCCTTCCTTCCTTCCTTCCTTCCTTCCTTCCTTCCTTCCTTCCTTCCTTCCTTCCTTCCTTCCTTCCTTCCTTCCTTCCTTCCTTCCTTCCTTCCTTCCTTCCTTCCTTCCTTCCTTCCTTCCTTCCTTCCTTCCTTCCTTCCTTCCTTCCTTCCTTCCTTCCTTCCTTCCTTCCTTCCTTCCTTCCTTCCTTCCTTCCCTCCTTCCT
>NW_008794456.1:2126826-2144431 GCF_000699145.1 Aptenodytes forsteri | reverse complement strand
TCCCTCCCTCCCCTTCCTTCCCTCCCTCCCTCCCTCCCTCCCTCAGAGGCTCTCAGGACAAATCTCAATCTGCCTAGAGGGCTTTCACCACTTCCAGGATTCAGTAGCCCCCATCACAGAGGCTTTCTGGGTTACTTTCTCACTTGCCTCACAGAAATAGCTCACTGCTATTCCACCAACGTCAAGTTTGAGGTGACAGAAGAGCCCCTGGGACCCCAACTGCTGTAACATGCCGCCGCCCAGCCTCGGCTGACTGCACAGTTTCTGGCCAGGCTGTGCTGAGACCTTCTTGAGAACCTCGACTGCAGCAGGGCTTTGGGCCAGGAGGAGGGTTGAACTTCCACTGCACACTGAAGAAGCTCCCACTCTACATCAGGCTTTGCCAGGACATGCTTTGCTGGTGAGAAAGGCAGTGTGGAGGAAAGCAACAGTGAGAAACAACAAGGAGAAAAGCGAAGAGAACTCGGGAGTGGGTAATTTCTGGCCAACGATTGTCTCTAATAAGGTTTGACTGTATTAATTAATTGAGATGTGCCTTGGAGAGCTGGAGCTGCTGCTGATGGAAGTCAGCCAGGAAGAAAAAAATCTCATTTTCTCTGCAAACCTGCTGATTAGACCAGACCTCTGCAGTTTGCTGTAGCAGTCTTTGGGGAGATGGGCAGCACCTGCTGATTAGACCAGACCTCTGCAGTTCGCTGTAGCAGTCTTTGGGGAGATGGGTAGCCTTTCAGGGCCTGTGACACAGCCACAGGTAGAAATTGGTTGTCATGAACTGCCAAGGGAGGTGGCCAGGGGTGGAGGAGGATAAAGCTTTGCAGTGGGACCGAGCTGGGTCATTCCTTCGCATAAGCTTTTGATTCATTTCCTACATGAAGCCAAAATGCATGTATTTTCCCTGTCTGTGTAGGAAGAAAAACATAAATAAGGATATGGGTCATTCAGCAGAGGTTCAGGTCATTGGTAGGACTAAGACTACTCTTGAGTCCTTGCACACCCATTGTCCATGCTGTCAGTCCCAATAACAATTCCCCCATGGACCCCCCTGGGAGGCAGAGACATTGGTGGACTGGATGGATCAGGACCACGAAAGGTGACCTCCCGGTCTCAAATAAGCTCTTCCAAAACACCATGTAGATATTGTGGACCTGTGCTCCAGCTGGCTGCCGGGCAGCAACGTGGGCAATGTGGGTGCAAGGTCCCCAGGGAAGAAAATGCTTCAGTCGATTGAGCCTATCCTGCACTTTGCACTGTGGCCGTGTCCTTGAAGGACACAGAGCATTGGTGTGCATGGTTGGGCATGTGTGGCCAAGCTCATATCCCAGGGGACATGCAGCACGTGCAGGAATAGTCACCATGTGTCAGGGGGGGCAGGGAGCACGTGTTTGTAGCTTGCACTACAGTTTTCCTAGGTCTTGGGAAAGGTGCTGGAAAAGATGGTCTGTGCATCTTTCCAATCTAAATGCCAGTTATGAACTGACAGGGAGAGGACAAAACAGTCCTTTCCAACTTTGCTTTTCTGTGATGCAGAGAAACTTTGCTCCTTGCTTTGAACACCGTGTGGAGGAATCAGCAGGTAGTCTTTGTGCCCTCGGTCCCTCTGTGAATCTGGACTCCCATAGGCCTCCAGGAAAAACCCTCCCACTGCTGCCACAAGAAGTGATGGAGGTTGAGAAACATCCTGCGGCCCCGTTGACCTGACAGCAGTAGCACGATCTGAGGTTTAAACACAGTAATATTGACCCAAACAAAAAAAAATGACTAGAATAGAGACATGTCTGTATTAGACTCAGTGACTCCTGGTTGCTTTTTCATGTAATTTTTTCTCTCGGAAGTTTTTACATGGGAGCAGAAGGAATCCCTTACATAGCTGTTCTCTTTTCCTATTTTTTTCTAAAAAACATAACTCCTATGGCTTGGATATTAGGGGCTGGGTTTAGACTAGATAGAGTAAAAATGCTGCTAACAACCCTTGTAACTCCTACCATAGTTTCTATAGACAGGACTTGAGAAGATGCTGGACAGGGGCGGGTACTGGATGGCACGGGGTTCAGATGTGCAGGAATAAGAGACGCTGGGCCAATGTTGGGATTCCCTCATTTTCCCTTTGGATACAATTTCAACACACTTGGAAAGAAACTGTCCCAGTTTTCCACAGATTTTTTTTCTGCCATAAGAAGGAAATAATTGAGACTGAAACTACTTCCACTAATTGTCTCACTGTTTTAAACCTGAAATGGTGCCAAGTTGCTGCTTGGGAATTGTTCAAACAGCTTTAGCTACCCTTCTCTCCTGAAGGCCAGGCTCCCCAGTAGGACTTTTGCACAGCAGGCAGCCGTCGTGCACCTCAGGCGGTATAGTCTGGTCACACAGCCCAGCGCAGCTACAGCCTCAAGTCAATCAAACTGATGTGCCCAAGTGCTGCTGTGCTATCTGCCTGTTGAAAATTTTGAGGTCGGTAAGGGCTATTATATTTTTTTAAACCTCAAAATAAAAACAAAGCAGAAGGCAGATACTTTCCCCCAAAAGACAAATGATTCTAAGTGGCTTCAGATGATTGAAAGACATATTTTTGCAGAGGAAGAAGTGAGATGAAATGTTTTCAAGGACCTTTGTTAAACTCAAGAGAAAGGCAGCTCACAACCCCTTTGCTTGCTTCAACCATCGGTGGTTCCTACAGTGCTGTCTGGAGCCATTTAACTGCTGTCTATACTGATGTCTCAAGCAGGTAAGGTCACAAACTTTGGAGAGACCCAGATGCAGAGAAATCATGGTTATGGGCTCAACTCAAGCAAACTCACCCGAGATCTAGACGTACACTAGATAGCTGGCTCCAGACCCATAGGCATTCATGACCTACCTCTTTCTAAGGTACCTAACACTCCCAGAAACCTATGGGAAGCTCGATGCCCTAACATGATGAAGACATGTCAGTATTTTGGAAGATATTGTCCAAGTCTTGATGGGTAAGTCAACCCCAGCATCTGTTAATAATTTCACGTAACATCAAAGTGATTGGTTTACCTCTGAAAGTTTTGTGATTAGAAATGGAGCACTTTCGGTTAGTTACCCAGAATGGCATCTCCATCCTCCCGGCCCCCACGTTTCAGTCTTGGGCATCAATGCTCTCCCTATCCTTTGATATGTCAATCACTTGTTTTTCCAGCAACCCCTTTCACAAGCATTGGGCTTGCTGGATAGTTGGCTGCACGGGGGTATGTACAGGTAAAACCAATAGAAGTTCAGCCAGAAGAAAGGAAGAGAAAGTCCCTGTCCTTGTCAATGCTTGTGAAGAAGCAGGAGGTCAAACACGGACTTACCCAAGCAAAGCTCCGTGCCCCGTATATTTCCTATTCACATTTGTTGACTGCTGACCCAGCTGTAACTTGGCCTCAGAACGTCCACATTGCTCTGAGGAATAGCTGAGAAATGGCTAACTCCTGGTGGGAAGCGTTTCCTTGGAAACCGAGGTCAGCCCCTTGCTTCTGATGGCATCTTGGGTTTTAACCGTACTACCACGTAAAACAAGCCTGGACAAAATCTGTGGCCCTGGGGTCAAAAGGTACATTCTGGCTTGCCTGCGCCCACATGCTTAAACCTTCTCCCACCAGCGGAGACACCTTTACCCATGTGTCCTGTGTCTACGACACCTCCTAAGTGTGCCAAGGCACTGTTTGGTCAGGAGGAGCCAAAACTGTGCCAGTGAGCTGATAGATAACCAGATTGGACAACAGTAGGACAGGGCTTAAGGATGCTAGGAATCATAGAATCATAGAATAGTTTGGGGAAGGGACCTTGTTTTTCCAGCAACCCCTTTCACAAGCATTGGGCTTGCTGGATAGTTGGCTGCACGGGGGTATGTACAGGTAAAACCAATAGAAGTTCAGCCAGAAGAAAGGAAGAGAAAGTCCCTGTCCTTGTCAATGCTTGTGAAGAAGCAGGAGGTCAAACACGGACTTACCCAAGCAAAGCTCCGTGCCCCGTATATTTCCTATTCACATTTGTTGACTGCTGACCCAGCTGTAACTTGGCCTCAGAACGTCCACATTGCTCTGAGGAATAGCTGAGAAATGGCTAACTCCTGGTGGGAAGCGTTTCCTTGGAAACCGAGGTCAGCCCCTTGCTTCTGATGGCATCTTGGGTTTTAACCGTACTACCACGTAAAACAAGCCTGGACAAAATCTGTGGCCCTGGGGTCAAAAGGTACATTCTGGCTTGCCTGCGCCCACATGCTTAAACCTTCTCCCACCAGCGGAGACACCTTTACCCATGTGTCCTGTGTCTACGACACCTCCTAAGTGTGCCAAGGCACTGTTTGGTCAGGAGGAGCCAAAACTGTGCCAGTGAGCTGATAGGTAACCAGATTGGACAACAGTAGGACAGGGCTTAAGGATGCTAGGAATCATAGAATCACAGAATGGTTTGGGTTGGAAGGGACCTCTAAAGGCCATCTAGTCCAACCCCCCTGCTGTAGGCAGGGACATCTTCAACTAGATCAGGTTGCTCAGAGCCCCGTCCAACCTGACCTTGAAAGTTTCCAGGGATGGGGCATCTACCACCTCCCTGGGCAACCTGGTCCAACCTGTTCCTGGCTTTATTGACTATTTCACATCGACAGATGTGACTTGTGCCTCATTTCATGTGTACACGTGCTTAACTTTAGACGTGTGAGCCGTGTGGATGCGGGAGTGGTGTGGGAACGTGCTTGGATGTAACTATGGCCGTGCATTCATGCGTATGTGCTCACTGCAAGTCTGCCATCCCCATGGGGAACCTGTTTTACACTAAAAATGTTTTTGCATTAATGCGTAAATTAAAGTATGACTGTAATAATAGTCAAAAGGGAGCCCAAAAGAGAACAGAGAAGATTGATTATGTGCATATTTTAAGTGCTTTGTGTCCGTGAATGTTTATTTGAAAAATAAGAGTGAAAGAGAAGCACTGACACTACAAATAAAAATAATATAGGGAAATACATCTCTTTTATTATTAAATTATAGATTAAAATAGGAAACATGGGGGAATATAGAAACATATATCTCTTTGTGGAGGCTTTCTATAACAAACAGCATAAAATAACGTAGCAGTACCTGACAGCTTAAATAAAGATAGGAGCCTCAGCTCCTATCTACGCATTTATCTCCTCTGATCCAGACAGGGTAAAGAGGCATAAAAGGCTCAGATAATAGCATCTTTTTTGCACACCAGCTCCCAAACGATAGGCAGATTTTATACTTGGTTACTCCACATAATGTCAACATTGTTAGAAAACAAAAGCACCATGAAGGAACATTTTTTTTTTCCCTCCCTCTCTTTCACCTTTTTTTTCCTTCTGATCTTTTACCTTGTGATTTCTGTATAAAATACTACGGGGCAGATCCAAAGCTCTGCGCCTCTGGACCAGCCCCTGAATTTGTGGGGCAGCAGGACATGGGACGACGGGAACGAGCAGTGAGGTTCAGATGGGTGCACACAAATCATATGCACAGAAGCAGAGAAAGCACCAGCCAATTCACTTAATCCCTGTCCCTTCCTTGCTGCAAGCTGTCACAGCATCTATTGTAGTCAACAGCTATCGACCATTGCATGCCATGCCATTAACCTTTGCCACCCAACACGTCAGATGACGGAGGTCGAGAAAGCTGTGTGTCACATCTGAGCTGAGCAGCACGTGGGAGGTGCAAGCAGAGCAGCCGCACACGCTGAACCGGGCAGTGAAGCTGCTGAAAAGTCTTATTTCCACCAGGTGTTCCCTGTTGTCCATGCTTTGTCCAACGAGGTGGACTTCATCTTGGGAGGCTTTACCCTGACCCCATGGACACTCTGAAGACCAGCCTACTCTTTCCCCAATTCTCTTCATCACCCACAGTTACCCGCTGCCCCCTGAGCGGTTTTCCTGCATCCTTGGCATGTTCAAGGTGACACCACGTCAAGCAAACCCAACCTGGCGGAGTTCCTGCAAATTTCCATGCTAATATCCATCTCTTCGGAAAATGTAGCCCTCCTTGAAAGGTACAGATGGCACAGGACTAAGGTCCTGGGCATTGCCCGAGAGAGGGCACATCGTATTAACATCACAGCTATGCTACTTTGCGATGGTTAACGTCCACAGGACCATACTTCTCCTTTGACATTGCTCAGCTGCTTTATCCTCCAAGGAGCAGTCCTGAACCCACGTAAAGTTCTCACTTTGCCTTTTATCCCTGGACTTTCAGGCCGCATGGATGGCCTTTATGGTCCCAGGAAGACGTTTCTTTGGCTCTACACAGATCTGTATCAGACACTTCACTGCTTAGCTGGGAAAAAATTAGTAGCGGTATGAAAGGATTTCTACATCTCCTTTCACATGCACCTTTTCTGCTATGAACTTCACTAACTTTTCCCCCAGTGGGCAACACTACGAGCTCATTCCCGTTTCCACAGCCAATTTCACATCAACCTGTGGGATCTGATCATCTGCTGAGACTTCTATCAAACCTATCTAACCTGGGCAGGGGGCTCAAAATTTATTTGGGGTGGACAGACTGACACACATACACAAGATTCATTTTCTCAGGAAACCACAGGCTGAAGAACAGCATAGTTAGCTTGTTTACCTTTGGTTGAATCAACTTGCTAATTCTTACTAGCCTGAAGGATTTTCTCCAGGGACACCTATATTTGGCTCGTTGATTTGTTATGAGAAGAAAGAGTTCTTGGCACTTGCTTGAGGAGACAGGGAAAAATCTTGGCAGCAGCTACCTGCATTTTTTGGAAAACACTTACTTTTGATTCCCAGAATAATGGAACGTGACAATAAGAATAATTGTCCAAGCCTGACTTGGAGCCAGTCCCTCAAGAAGGTCACATCCAAGCTCCTACCTTCCTCACCTCCATTTCCAGGGAGGATGGGACCAGGTCTGAGGGCAGGAGGCATCATGTCCTGGGGGCAGGAAGGGCCTGGGAGAGGTGGAGAGGTTGAGAGCAGGTCTAAGGCATCAAGAGCAAGGTGGTTTTAATGGAGAGGAGGAGAAGCCACCTCATCACCCATTAACAAGAGGCAGAGCCCAGGGTTAGCCAAGCCTCTTGGCTGACCCAGACTCATCATCCATCACTGAGCCACCCCCCAGATCTACCACCAAATGACCATTAAGACCCTTGGTTGAGCAGCACCATCTTTCCATGATACCTTCAACATGAGTGTGGGATATATGGGGTGCAGGGAAAAGGGGGCGTAAAAGAACTTTGGCCAACGCTCACTTCCAAGTGTGCCAGGCAGCAGGGCAACCCTGCACCTAGTGACACTGTTGCTGTCTTGGAGGCTACGCAGGTCCCTTGTTTAGCTCATGGATGCACCTAGGACCTGCAGATCCTACTCACAGATGCACCGTTTAATCCTCATGTCCACAACCCACAACTCTTCTAAAAAAATTGCATCAAGCCTCAAGCCTAGCCCAAACGGAAGCCCTTCAATTTCTTTTTCCAGTAAAAATGAGAAAGAAAACCAGCCTAAACATTTTGCTCCTAATACTCAACTTAAAACTTTTTCTTTCTCTGCTTCATGCTGTTGCTCTCTCTCCTCCCCTCCCTGTCTTACAGAAGTGTGACTAATCCTCTTCCTTCCCTTGCTCTGTTACCTTGAAGGTATTTATAGAGTGTGATCATGTTCTCTCCTGTGTCTTTCTTCCCTTTTCAACTCTGGATAAATCAAGCTTCCTCAGACTTTTCTTACGTGTCTTATCTTTCACGAGGTCATGCTAACTGCAATGGCAAGCCAAGAAAGGCTTTGCCTGTTGGAGAGGACACTTCAGAGCTGATACAGCCGCTGCACAGGCTCTGCAAGAAACCTCTGATGGACTCGCTTTGCGTATGCGCATCCCCGGCCCCTTGCCGGGTCTGCATGCATGTGGGTTCGCATGCACCTGCGTTCTTTAGAAACAGGGGGATTTATCTGTTCCCGATCAAACTAGGCAGCGCTATCATTTATTTTATATTATCTCATGTCATTGTCAGTGTTCTGCCTTCTGAGCTGGAAGCAGCAGAAAGGAAGATGGATGCAGGGAGTTGAAAGAGATTAAGCTGAACCACGTTTGTCCAACAACATCTGCAGGCTGTCTGAGAAACGGACAGTGTCTGGGAGGGAAAGGATGGACTCTCGTGCTGTCCCTAGGTTAGTTAATTAAGGAGGCTCAAGGTGCTGGTCCAAATGGCCCAGAACTGCCTCATCTGTGCTATTAAACTCTCTTCCCCTTCAAAACAGAGCAACCACTTGCAAACCAACTGGGAATGGTCCTTGGCTTGTGCGAGCTCCTGACCAATGCCTGGGAGACGGCTAGCTGGCCATGGCCAAAACCACTTCAGGGATTTTAATAGGTTTGACAATCAAATTCCCATGGCTCCAAAGGCTCTCGGGCACTGTGTGATTTATGAGTGGCCTCTGTGACCCCCAGAAGAGTCACCAACTCCAGGTACTTCCAATCATCACTGTGACCGCAGCCATCAGGTCTGTGAAACAGTTAGAGAATTCCCACTGGATTTCTTTCTTTCCATGGGAAAATGCGTTCCCTGGGAAAAGTTGGGGTTTGCAAGTAGAAAAACAAAGTGCTAAATATTTTAATATTACTTTCTTAATCTTTCTTTCTTTTTTTCCCTTTTTTCCTTTTTTTTTTCTTTTTTTTTGAGTTGAGTACATTGAAATGACGGCTCCTTGACTGCTCCTTCCATCCAGCTGCTCTCTTGGAGGATAAGAAACCTTGGTGGCTTAGGTGAAGTTCATCTCATGGAACTTCACCTGAAAATCAGCAAAAGGCCTAAAATTGTCCTCTTGATTCGCTTCGTAGTCCTTGGAGATAACACTGATCTGTAGAGAGGGTAAGTGTCCCTCTGGACCTGTCAACCTCTCTCCACTGATTTAAAGGAAAAGTTTAGAAGACCAGATGAAAACCAGGTGGGATGAAAGCCATGTCCTGCAGCCTGCTGGGACCATCCCTGTCTGGTGCGCAGGCAGGGGACAAGTGAGCAACAGGGTCCGTTTCTCTTCCTGTCCAGTGTCCCTCCAGGAAGACCAATTTCTGTTTTCTTAATAAAAGCAGATAAAACAGAACAGGGACATCTGAGACTTTATTTTAGTTGTCATTTTTCTTCCCCTGGAATTATCCTCAATAAGCATTTTATTTTCCACTCGCTATCTTTTATTGCGATTTTTATTATTCCTGATTTGTCACTGTTGTTCAGAAGCCAAATTGTACCAAAAGCTCAGTATTTTTCTGGGGCAATGAGTTTCTGTTTTCCAGCCTGCCTTTCTATTGGAGGCTTTTATTTTTTGCACCCCACGGCTGCTCCCGTCTCTGTGGCACATCGCTGAATTCAGCCCCTTCTCTTTAGCAGTGCACATCTCTCATCCCGGCGCAAAGCAGGTTCAGTGATCCCCGTGTAGGGGATATGGGAAGATTTTCAGCGCAGATTAGTCAACTACCGCACTTGAATTCAGTTCCTGCCTAGGTACCAAAATAAGAGCTCGGTAGATTGTGTGCACAGCAGGCGCTGCTAAAAGTCACGTTGCTCCTGATATGTTGATGAGAAATTTTGACCCCAGCTTGTAGTTAGCCGCTTCACACAAGCACAAACATCCCAGGTCAAACGCTGCACTGTCGCCTGGTTCTGCCTCACAATAATTCCCCTACCTTAAAAATATCCTCGTTTTACACTGTGATGCAGTAAGTTTGCATCATTTTCCAAAACCTGAGAGACACCCAGAAGCAGATGCCGTAATTCCTTATCCTGCAGGAAAGCTTTCACCCTGCAGATTAGGCACTTTTGGGAGAGTTCACTGGATTTCATTTTGTTATTTGTGGTTTTTTTGTTCATCTGTTTGTTACTTTGTTTTTTTGCTCTAGCCCTTCCGATTATAATTAATACTTATTGGTAATGCGATAGCGTATAACAAACTCGACTAGAGATCTGGACCCCCTTGAGTCAGGTACTTAATTACTAACAGGCTTTCCAGTACACATTAGAGATTGGCCTGGCTGGGTCTGCAGGGAGGAAGAATGAAGCAGTATCAGGAAAGGGAGATAAATTTCCTTGCATTAGTCCCAGGAGCGTGGTAACTCTGAAGCTGCTTTACCCAGCACGTATGCCTCCACACTCCACGCTGACGGATGGGTTCCCGAGCTGTCACTTCGCATGCACTTCGCCTGCGGGGACTCACGTCACCTTTCGCAGACGGGGGAATCCAACCCCTACGGCTTCCCCAGCTCCGGAATGGCTCTCAGACCTTTACGGTCCTACACTTTCATCCTCCCAGCTCCTGGATTCCCTACTGAGGTTCATCTGCATCTTCTCTCCAACCTCTCAGGAGCCCTTTCTCCTCCACTTCCCACCTCCAGACCAGAATCAGCTCGGGATCTTCTCCGCTGTTCCCTTCCCGCACCTTCTGGCCCTGACGGAGAAGTCTCGTGTTGCAAGTTTAACGCAATTCCTGATCTTTTTCCCAAAACAGCAGGAGAGCCCCATAAGACTGGATCCTAGAGGAGTTTCCTCATCTGGGTCTCAGGACATTTCCTTTAGTTTTTCCCTGCAATTAACAAAAAGGAGACGAGCTTTCCAGTCAAATAGGGAAAACCAGGAAATTCTCTGGGAACGGGGCACCCAACCACCTCTCAGGAGTTCCTTGGGCCAGCACAACTTATGGCTTTGCTAATTAGGTTGGCTAACGCCTACAAAGCCTGACAACCCCCAAATGATCCCATCACTTTCCCAAAGGGAACCCTGCTCTTCTCCCTCCCTAATCAACTAATCAGATGTTGTCCTGGTTGAAAGCAAAGCTTTTATTCCTAACTCGAGTTCCTCCTTACTCCAGCTCCTTGCAAGGCGGAGAACAACTCCTTCACATTACCTTGAAGGTGTTTATAGGCTGTGAGCACCACGACCCCTGAGCACTTTTTCCCACACTGGAAGGAAAGCTCAGCTAAGATAACTCTGCCTGTGCCCTCTCTCTCCGAAAGATGATGCGGCTGTGACAGGCAGACCAAGGTGTGCAGTTTGTTTCTCAAGCAGCCTCGACGGGTTATGTTCTCTTACCAAGTGGAAGAAACAAAACAAACAGATTGGAAGGGGACAAAAAAAAACCCAAAACCTACCATGAAATTGTTATAACTCATGTGTCAAACCCGGGGCATAAATCAACTAACCCTTGCAAGCAGGAGTGTAATTCCTCACCGTGCAGAGGAAACACTTAGGCAAACTCAGCCTTGTCTGGGGCTTTACACAAACAGGTCAAATGGCTTTGATTCATTTCAAGCCCCGTCTAATAATTCAGCATGCTGGTTTGCTCCCCTCTCCATTAGCAGATGGCAAACACATCGTCCTAACCTGCAGCCTTTATTACAGAAGATTCAGCGTGCATGGATTTATGTCGCCTCATGCCTTGTGACATCTTTTTAAGGTGCCTTCTGCTGTACGTACCGAACATCAAAGGAAAACACAGACAGCAACAAAGAAAAAAATGCGCGGCGCTACAGGAGACATCTGCTACCTATTTCCAGATTGCAGATAACCAAGTCAGCTGTATAATATCTGAGAGATATTGCCGTGAAGGCTGTCATGGGGAGATGCATTTTTTTTCGCATGCACAGAAGTTAAAATCTCAGAAGAAATACCTAGCCTGTTATTAGGACTTGTTTATCCAAAGTCACGGAGACAGGTAGCTCTGAGAAGCTATGAGTTTCCTTCGGGCTTTTCTCTCTGGGGCAAGTCTGAAGAAGGGGCCAGGTTGGCTGCAAGCCAGATCATTGCATCCCCAGCCAACACTTGGGACCCAGTCTGCAGGTCCTGGACACCAGTTAGGGGTGATGCAGACGAGCAATGGACAGAAAGAAAAGGCAAGTTATAATCATGGTGGAGCTGAGACATATGGAGGGTCCAGTATGGAGATAAAAAAAAAAAATAGAGCGAAGCATTCAATAAAGGCTGCCACAGTAAACAAAGATGAATTGAGAAATTCTAAATCCTTTACGATTGATTTGACTGTTTATGTAAAACTCTCACGGACAAGACCACATGAACCCTGTATGAGTGGTGGCCCAGACACCAAGTTTGCTCCAAAAAATTCACAGCCATCATCCAAGTGTACGCTCCCTTCCCATGAGGCTGTAGCTGCCCTGTGTTTCCTTTGCTCTGATTAATCAAGGATGATGGGATTTCCCAGGTGGCTGCTGCAGAGGCATCAGCCAGCCTCGTTTGATGCAAAGCTTGAAGCAAAGCCTGATTATTTTGCAGAGATTGTGTTCAATTCGCCCTCTCTGAAGGCACCCTGGAGCTCCCCCAAGACCTGTCCTGAGCATTTGCCAGGTCCAGTACAGCTCTGAGCCTCCAGAGACCTCAAATCACGCAGACAGGGATTCCCAAAGATGCTCCCATTGCTGCCTATCTGAAGAGAGCCCACTTCCCACAGGCACCTCCGCTCCTCATGGGTTTTGCAGCCGTTAGCAGCTGAACTCCCTCGAGGCAGAAGAGATCTGAAACACGTGTGCAACGTGTCCTGCAAGGCAGTCTGCAGCACGGACCGCTTGCGGTTAAAGACCTGCATTAACGTTGAGTCTTGACTCAAATTATGTGTACAAGTAACAGGAAGACAGGAGGAAAGCAAAACCCACCAGTTTCTCAGGTCTTAACTCGCAGCCCTTCAGCATCTGGACCTGTTTAAAATCCCATCCCAAAGTGAACTGCCATCCCCTTGGGGGCAAAGAATAGATGGCTTAGCCTGGCGATGTATGAAAGATGAGCGATTTGATCCTGCTTTTGGAAGAAGCACCAGAAAACCTGCCCCATTCCTCTCTCCTCAATAAACTGGACCCATGAACTTGAAACCAGCTGCCTGCGCTTGTGTGTCAAAAAAACCCCCCAACCCATATGTCAGCAGTAGCGTGGGGGAGTGCTGCTAATAACTCTGTCAAAGCACTTAGCGAGAGCAGATATCGCAGAGAGGATTTTCCAGTTGGATTCAATAAATCAAAACCACAGCACAACTATTTTTACTGCCTCTTTCATGCAAACTGCTTCCCAGATGGCCTTGGACAGAAAGAGGAACATGTGCACTGAGGAGCTGCCTGTGGAGGAAGAAGAGGGATTCACATGAAGGGAGGTGAAAAGAGATGAGACTCAAGAGTGACAGGATATGGCCAAGGCAGTTTTGAGCTGGGGAATATATATCTAGTCCAATAGGATACAGGGAAACACTTTTTCCCCATGAGGATGGTCAAGCAGTGGACCAGGGTCCCAGAGAGGTTTATTCAGTCTCCATCTCTGGGGGTCATTCATTCCTTCAAGCCACCTGCTGCAGGCAGCTAAATCCCGGTCCCCACAACAGCTCCAGTCAGATGGACCAGAGAGTGCAGGAGACGACCAGGCTCCGAGAACACACTGGAGGTCTGGCCATGCCCTGCACCTTGCATGGCTGCCATTCCCGGCGGCAGGGAAAGATGTGTCACTGCTGGGTGATTGAAGGACCCCCGAGGAAGTTCTGCAGCTGGGGTAAGGTTTCTTACCAGCTCAGCTCCTGTAAGATGCAGGGACATGCTTGGAAATGTTCGTGAAGATAACGACCTTTCTTAACAGCTATCAAGCTCACTACAGCTCAGCAGCAGCCAGCTGTGGCATCACTTGTTATTAGACCAAAATCTTGGAGGAGTCACGGTTGGTTTAAATGTGGTGTGACCTTAGAAGGTACCTATCCTTCCTGCACACTCATTTTTCTTCCCTGTGGCAGTCCCAGGATCTCCTTACCCAGGAAAAATGGTGGCTTCCCCTTCTGGAAATCCTTCCTGCTTTCCATACAAGAGTCCTGAGTCCTTGTCCTCCATCACCTTGATCACCACAACCCCCTCCCGTACACACCTGGACACACTCCCCCCCCAGTCACACCAAACTTGGTTTTCCTCCTTGTCCGTCTCCAAGACATAATGCCCATCCATGGCTTCTACTTCCCATCCACCTCTTCAAACTCTTCCTCTCAACCCTGATTTTCCACTCTGATTTTACCAGCCCCAATACGCCCATATTTGAACCGTCAAAGCTGTAATGGCCAAAAGAGATGAAGGTAGTCCACATGGGGTGGTGGAAGTGTCTTCCCAGCCCTTCTCTCCCACCTGCTATCGCATAGCTGACACCATCAGTCCATTTAGGCTTGAAGTCCACTGCCAGAAGATGTTTCCAGAGGGAATTTTGACAGATGCACTTGAAACAAGGGAACTGTACTGAACTGAAGATTGACAGGAACAAGCTTTTCATAGTTTTGTTCCTTTTTGGTTTTTTCAGTGAAATGTTTCCTTCTAAAAAACTGTTTTAGCAGGAGAACTTCCTTTGAATTTGTCCTCTTCCACTTTTAGGTTGCAAAGAAAGAGGTCTTTTTTTTTTTTTTTTTTTTTTTTTTTAAGGAAGCAGAAGGAATATAAAGTCCGCTGGAGGGAAAAAGAAATCATGGATATCTTGGTAACAGAGCATTTTTTATTGAAAGGTAGCAAACTAGTGACATTAAAAGACATGTTTAAAAATGGCCAAGTGGAAAGTTATAAAAATGAACAAGTCTTGTGTGAAAATGATGAAGGAAATTTCAGGCACAATAGAAGTCTTCTGTGAAAATTGCCAGGAGAGCAGAGAAGACATTTCTGTCTCCAAAAGCAAAATAAAACACTATTCACAGTAATTAATATTAATTATTCGACTTAACTAGGACTAATTTTTACCCAGCAGTAATTACTATTTAAGGCTCCAGAGGTCTGGAAAAAATACTTTCTGGGTGTGGTGAGATCCTTGCAGAGGAATTTGCACAGTGTTTGAGGACAGCATGTTGAGGGAGAAGTTGCATTTCTCCTCCGCACTGAGAGACATAAATATCACATTCTTATTGATGCAAATAACGGATTGCTCCTGTCAGAACTGACAAAGGCACTAATTTAAGGAGCGTTTTTCTCTCTCATACACACAGACACATTTTTCAAGAGATTTTTGCTCTCCCCCTGGGATCTGAGTTCCCAAACCAGGTGAAAATCCGCCAGACGATCTCTTGTGTTTGATTGCATCTGTGAAGAGCCTGTGGGAAACATATGCCAGAAATTATGCTAACTACTAAGCGCAGTAAAACTTGCCAGGTAAACACGGCAGTTGTCGGCAGAAGACGGCGCAGATGCCATTTTGGGATCCTGCCCTCCATCGCAATGGTCCAGAAATTACTCTTGGTCCCATGGGGACTTCACAACAAACTGCTGCTTTCAACTCTAGCCCAAATCTTCACTCTCATTCTTTAATTATTATTTTGTTAGCTCAGGGACTGATGTGACCTCTGAAAGGTGCACAAGGGATAGGCAACGCTTTGGGGGCTGGTTACAGGTGTAATCCAGTGTCCTGCTAAAATTGATTATAGTCTTTATATTTAATTATGTCAGTGCTTTCTAGAGCATTGATTTTCCATAAAGTCTTCTTGAATGCCTCACCACTGTCTTATGGGTGGGATTTCTAGCCAATACCACAGGTGCAAGTAAGTATCAGGGGACACCAAGACAGCAATGAACTTCTCCAAAGCCATGTCCCTGTCCCCAGCTGTGAGCTCCTGTTCTGTCCTTGCCGCTGGCACTGGCATTCGTGTGGCTGCTGGTGAGACAGATCAGGGAGCTGATTTGGTTGAAAAGTGGTTGAGGGGGGAAAAAATTGTGTTCGACTATATAAGTTGCCTGGTCTGGGTCACCCTGTGCGCCTGTGCCACCAGGGAGCTGGGTATGAAGTGACAGCAGGAACTCTCCACCCAGGCTGGATGATGGCGATGCTGCCTAGTCCCACCTTGGAGAGCCGCAATTTCTCCGAGCCCTGCGTCCTCCACCCAGGAGCATCCTGAAAATGGCAGGGGACACACACACAAAAAGCAAGGCGCTCATACAGCAGGCCATGTGGTTCGCAGCTGGAATGGATGAAGCTGGGAATTTCCATGCTTGCAGTTTGCAGAGGTCGTTGTCTCCAGCTCGGTACCCTGGCACCCCCAATCCCTGCAGGAGATCTCCCCAGGCACATCTAAACGAGCAGCCCTCATCCATCCATACCACAAACATATAGAAAATATCTAGAGAGCAGGCTGAGGGCATTGAATGGCGTCTGCTGGGAAAGTGCTGAGCCTGCAGGGGTCAAATACCAGTTCAGAGATGAAAAGGTCCTTCTGGAGACCCCAAGATCAGAAGGCCAAAAGGTGAATACTGGCTGATGGCTTTGCTCTGGCTTGGACCGGAGGCGATGAGTGTACCCTTAAAACCTGCCCGCTATTCCCAATTGCATTGCTGACAATGGAGAGCTGGCCATTTGCTCTTTTCTTTAAGTCCACTTTCTCTAGAGAAAAATCAATCTGTCCACCAGTCAGTCAATCAGGCAGTCAATCAGTGAGTCAGTCAATCTGAACCACTTGGAAAACGGATCGTGCAGAGACCTGGACTCCCACCCAGAGGCCCTGTGAGCCTTGCAGGAAAAATCACCAGCTCCGAGGGAGGCTGAGACCTTCCCCAGCCCAGGGCACAGCTCCAGCCCCTGCGAGGCAGGAGCTGTCCCAAACAGGGGCATGTCCAGGTCCCGGTGCTCCTCCAAACCCCTGGAGCAAAGCACTCCCTGGCTGGAGGTGGCCCCTCTTGGGGGGGTCGAAATCCATCCCCTGCATTTGGGACTTGCAAGAGTTGCTGCTGCTGACATCTAGTGACAGGGAGAGCCGGCAAGAGGAGTTACCTGGAGCTCTCACAAAGCCTTCCCCACCGAGGGAAAAACCTAGCCGGGGTCTTCCCCAGGAGGTGGTCTCACAGCAGGGATGCTCGGGGTGCGGAGGAGGCAGTGCCGGGTCATGCCGGGCGGGCCGGAATGTCCCAGCCACTTCGATACGTCCCAAGACCTTTTCCTCCCCCAGTGGCCACCCGAAAAGGACCGGCTCATCCTACCCCCAGCCTCCCCACAGCCTTTCCCGGTCTATTTAAGCACAGACTCATTCTTGGGTTTGCTATTTCAAAGGAGCACGGGGGGGGGGGGAATACCCTAAGGGGAGCTGGCGGGGTTGCATCCAGGCAAAGGCAGGCAGCGGGGCGGCTCCCTGCAGCCCCTTCACGCACGGCTCTTCCCAGGGACGCGGGGAGCCCCGGGAATTGCACGCAGGAGAACCGTCCGCTCCGAGCTGGGGAGAAGCAGGATGCGAGCGGGATGCTGAAAGGACGGGTGCTGCAGACCACATCCCCGCGGGTACGGCGGCATCCCACGGGGGACAGCATCTCCCAACCACGACAGTGGACGAGGGCTGCCTTTAGAGCTGAGATAGGGATGGGGGAGACATCTGGGGTCCTCAGCCCCCCGCTCCCGGTGTGAAAAAAAAGCCCTGAGGACAGCCCAATTTTTTTTTTTTGGGGGGGGGAGGAAATCTGCAGCGGGAACCCCTGAGCGTGCGCGCACACACACACGCGCACACACACACACAAACACACAGGAGCGCACATGCAGTATAATTCATGCTGCATCTGCTCCCCGGTGCCTCCAACACCCTGCTTGGCTCTGCCTCCACCCCACGCCGGACCGTGTGCCCACGGTGGCTTGCACCCCTCGCCACGCGGCGGCC
>NW_008794456.1:2126329-2126723 GCF_000699145.1 Aptenodytes forsteri | reverse complement strand
CCCCCCCCAACACATCCCTCCAAGCTCCTCTTTCCCAGCAAGAAGTGCCTTAATCCCCTGGGTAAATTTAGCCATTTCGGCGGCAAACAGGACTATCCGGAGTGACAGTAGGAAAAATCCCAGCGCTTGGGTTCCAGAGCAAACGAGACAACAGAAAGCCGGGTGATGCTACCCCGGGGCTTGCCACTGCTCCTGGGGTGCTGGGGAGGGGGAGACCTCCCGTGCCCGGGGGTGGCCGAAATGCCCCCGCAAGCAAACCCCAGCAGAAAGTTGTGTGTCCCACCCCCCTCCCGCTCCCCCTTGCCGCCGCGCTACTCACCCAGGAGGATCAGCGTGCAGAAGTAGAGGATGCCCCTCATCCTACCGCTCGCCACGGCTCGGATCACACCGACTC
>NW_008794456.1:2120026-2125679 GCF_000699145.1 Aptenodytes forsteri | reverse complement strand
GGGGGGGGGCTCCCCAAACCCGGAGCAGCTTGTGGATCTGTGTCTTGGGCGAGCCCCGAGCACCCCGCGGCATGGCCCCTTTCACCCCTTCCAGCCCCAGGATGTCTTCTTTCTCCCCCGCTGCCCTCCTGGAGGGTCCCGGCATCCCCCACACCCCCAAACCCTTATCTCGTTGCAGCCTCAGACAGGGCGCTCACTCAGGATGACAGCACCAGCCCCATCCCCTCGGGACCTGTGTCCTGGTCTTGACTGCTAGCAGAGACACAGCTCTGAAGTCTTGGGCCACATCCTGCAACCCCTCCCAGCCATGATAGCTTCCATTAATCTCTGCAACATGATTACCTTCCAAATCTCCTCCAAAAAACACCTCTGTAAATTCAGGTCCATAACCCTCCATCCAAGTCCCCACACCTCCTTCCCATGGTGCACTGAGCCCATCCAGCCCCTGCAAGAGGTCCTTCACCACTGTCCCCCAGTGCTTCTCCCACTCCCCAGCCTCCCCAACCTTTAATCCCCATGTCCCAGCAGGTGACCCTCTTTTAGGAAGCCAAGCAGCAGAGCCTGGCTCCTTAATCTTTATGATGATGAGTGAGCATCATTTTCCACTACCTCTATTTCATGCATGGAGTAGCTGAGACACAAAATGTGTGAAGCGGTGTCTTCAGGTTCACCCAGTAATTAACTGACTGACAGAGTAAGAAGCCTCATTCAGTACCCTGTAAACAGGGTACCTGCTAAACAGCCACCTGTGTTCCTCCTCCTAATGCAGGCTTGCCCTTTCAAAGGTCCGGTCTCATCTCGTCTTGTCTCGTTTCGTCTCGTCTTCTCTTCTCTTCTCTTCGCTTCGCTTCGCTTCGCTTCGCTTCGCTTCGCTTTGCCTCTCTTCGCTTCGCTTCGCTTCGCTTCACTTCGCCTCGCCTCTCCTCTCCCCTTCCCTTCCCTTCCCTTCCCTTCCCGTCCCTTCCCTTCCCTTCCCTTCCCCTCTCCTCTCCTTGTCCTTCCTTCCCTCCTTCCCTGAATCTCTTCTTAACACAGAGGCTCCTCTGATGATTCAGAGAAGCACCAGGGCACTTCTTCCACACTGAAAGCTCAGGCAGTGCTTTTGAACATTTGCAGCGAGAGTTTTCTCGACTGCTGGGTCCGGTATTTTAGCTAAACGGGTATTTAAACGCTCTGGGAAGGTTTTTTTGCTGGAGCTGTTCAGGGTTCTTAAATTGCGTTTCCTCGTGGCATCACCTCATTAATCCTCCAGCAAGTTCTCTTAGGAAACCAGAGGATTTGCACGTTTTGGTTTTTCATGAGCAAAATAGAGAAGGGAAATAATTCATACAGCCATTTCTAGGTGTTATACATAAAGCATGAAGAAGTCGAGAAAATACTTTTCTTTTCTTTTTTTCCTCTTGGCAACTCAGAAGGGAAGTGTGATCCCTGGCCTTCCTCTCCTTTTGAAAGCTTCTACCGTGCTCCACTCTGGAGCTGTGCATTTAGGGAGTTTCCTAGTCCTCTGTCAGGATTGAAAAGTCATAAATAAATGAATGGCTCTAATAACTGTATTTCACATCCAAAATGAGCATTTCCTGAGCTACTCAGTGGGGAAAAAGAAAGTGTTAAAAAAACCTTATTTGGAGTAAAAAAGCATTATTCTTGAGCTGGGTTTTTGACTTCTTAAAGAAGAGTATGATTATGTTTAAGCAAATTTCAAAATGAAATAGCAATGAGATGCAATTGAAACATCTAGCTGGGAAACTGGGGAAATGATTGGATTTTTCTGCTTATTATTATTTTTAATTATTTTGCAGATTCTTTTCTAGTGTTCTATTTTTGAAGCAGCTATTTGCCCAGGAAGAATAATATCACTGGAACATATGTGAGTTTTTGTGGGTTTTTTAACAAACGAAAAAATATTTTCCTTGGAAACCGTTTGCCCTCCTCTCGGGAATGAGATATTCCGATGCTCTTGCACCGAAAGAGGTGACCTGAGCCCCATCGCCCCATGCATTAAAGAAGGGATGGGTTTGGCTCGGTGTCCCACCTCACACAAGGGTGCTGAGAGCGGGGACGTGGGGACTCGCTTTCCCTGGCACTGTGTCTCGTCCCCTTGTTGAGGTCTGAGCTGCAGGAAAACCTTCCTTCTGGTCAAATCAGCGAAGCTGCATCGACCTCCTCCATCTGCACAGCCGGAGCTGGAGGAGGCAATGCGCAGGCAGCCTTGCTGTCCCCTCTTGGGGGAAGGACAGGACACAACCTCTCCCTTTAAACAAGGAGAATCTGTCAAGGAATCAGTGCTATGAAGGCAACATTTCTTCCTAAGTTTGAAGGAAAAAAAAAAAAAAATAGCAGGGGGTTTCAGGGACGGGGAAAGTCCAGGCATAGACAACCCCCACCGTTCGTCCCAACAGGGAGGAATTTCCTGCCTTTTGTGTAACTACTTGCATGGGGGGGGGCGGAGGGGGGGGGCAGGGGGAACCCATGCGCTGAGAAAAGCCACCCAGAAGAGACACGCTGCAAATACCGCGAAGAGAGAGGGATCATTGTTCCTTGCTGCCTTATATATCAGATCTGGGCTTTCTCCTGACTGCTGGGTGGATGCTGAGATGAATAGAGTTAAGTAAAAAACACTCTTTCCACGCACATACACACACCCCTCCTAAAATTACCTGCTACCTTTCCTTACAAATGAATCAAGGTATTGATCAGTCAGGTGTAAAAAAATCCCATTGTTACTTATGTTAGACCTATCCCAAAAAGCTCCTCCCCAGAGCTCCGGACAACAGATTTAGCAAAGAAAGAATTGTTTGGGTAGGTCCGTGGAGAAATCCCTGGGCAGGGAAGGCACATAAAATATGCTGATTAAACGAAACGCATTTGTGAGGGTGAAACCGGTTACAATGGAAACTGGAACGGAACTTTTGTCTGTCTTCCCCAAGTAAGATTGCTGTGGAGGGCCCTACCATGCACACTCACATGGCAATAGATGGTCCCTAATCCAAAAATAGCCATAGAAACAAGGTGAGAGAACTGTAGCCATCTCTTTTTATGAATGGCGAAGTGATAACTGAGAGATTAAGGGATTCATGCAACTCAGGAAAGTTGAGCTGGGACCATTCCAGAACATCCATCCATCCATCCATCCATCCATCCATCCATCCATCCATCCATCCATCCCAGGGCAGCACCCATGCACAAATGTTTCTTGCTTCAAAATGACTCTCAGGGAAACAGTGGCAGCCCTTTGGCCCATGACACACAGGGGACAAGACAAACAACTGCTGGCCAGGAGACACAGGGAGGTTTAGCCTAAGGAAAAAATCTGCCTGGAAAAGAGTGGTGGGGAATGTGAGAATCTGTGGAACCAGCTGGGGTGGCAGAAAAAGACAGGCAGATGCGGGGAGGATGCACCAGGCAGTATGAGGCAGCATAGAAGCCCCATGCACTGACTATCTTGATCTCCAAGGCTGGGAAGACCAGAGTACTTCCTGCCTCAAATGTTTCTAGACCTCACTGTTTGGTACCATTTGGAAAATGTCAAAATTTGGACTAAGATAAGCCTAAAAAAGAAGGCAACACACTTTTAGGTCAGCTCTGCAAACATCCTTGATGTGGCTTCAGAAAAACCTGCTGATGAGCTGACCGTGTTGATATGATTGACAGGCTTGTGTTATAATTGCTCAAAGTTCCTTGAAACCCATCCGGCCTCACATCAGCTGTGTATAAACTCAATGACTGCAGAAACCCAGAAACCCAGAAACCCGGTCCTTCTTCACTTCAGCACTGGATTCTGGTTTGCCTCTTGGGGTCAAAACTGTGGCCCTAAGCAAAAGTTTGTGTGCAAAGAGAAATATTTACCAAAGCGACCTGCGGAACAAAGCAGGAATACACCACCTGCTGTGCCAAGGATGTTCAGAAACAGGAGGAAAAAGGATGAACTGTCTCTCCTTCACCAGAAATATTTGGCAGTCTAGCCCAGGAAGAAAATCCAGTGGAGGCAAATCCAGTTGGACAGCCCTAGGGAGGGAGGAAGGAGTGATGGGCTTCAGAGAAAGGTGAAGGCAGGCCAAACTTCGTTCTATATGACCAAAAATGAGGAGGTCACCCAAAGAAGGTAGAACAGGGACAGGAGGGTTTTGCTGGATGTGTTAAAGCTCAGGGAGCGAGAAGGATGAACTCAAGAGCCCAAGGGATGGCTGGCACCTTGCCTGCAGGCACAGGAGGATGTTTCTGAGTCAGCCAGCATGGGATGCTCTGCAGTAGGATGGTTACTGGACAGGTTCTCAGGTGACACCCCTCCCTATGCACATACACCTGTAGGACCCTCATTTGACGCCCTTCAGGGGGACAACATGGAGCAGGAGTAGCAGTTTTCAATGAAAGTCGATAGCACACTTGCCACTAGGATTTTGATGCTGCTAGACCTTTTCCTAACTTCCTTCAAAAACCATTTCCACTTGCACAGTCAGGTGAGAGGTTGTTCTCACTCACTTCATCTATACCATATGATCCAAGATGTGGATCAGCTTCTGTAGATGGAGTTACTTTAGCCTGACTATGTTGTCTCTTCAGCCTGGAGAAGATGCAGGTGCAGGCAGAGAGGACAGAGATCTATTTGGGCAAGGTGGATGGACATCACCTGTCTTCTGCCTCATCCCATACCAGGAAATTAAACGAGAAGGAAGCAGATCCAAAACTGATTGGAAAAAGTGGATCGTTGGTCTGTTGTTGCCTTGACATAGGATTTTGTGACTGTTAAAAGCTAACATGGTTCCAAAAAAAAATTAAACTGGACAATTTCACAGAAGAGCGCTCCAGCAAGGGTAAGTTAAGTACAGAGACCTCATCTGTGGCTCAGGAACTCCCAGACCTGCAAGGTTGGAGGTTAGGGGAGTATTTTGAAAAGGTTTTGCCCCATGCTGTCCCCATTCTTCTCCTCTTCCTTAGATATCCATTACTGGCCACTGTCAGAAACAGATTAACCTTTTCCCGATCTAGAAAAGCTGCTGTGATGTTCATCCTTGTCTGCTGTGCTTGGGCACCAGCTTGCATTATCTGCACCACCTCTCCAATCAGGTGTTGTCTCTGCTGGTTTTAAGAAGGAGAGGGCAGGAGGAAGGGCTTGGCTCTGTCTTATCAGCTGTTTGTGAGAGTGTAAGAGCTGTGAATTGGAAATTTGGCTGGGTTTTGCCAGTTTAGGAAGTGTTCCCCTTGCTCCTCTCTATTGCTTGCTGACGTGTTGTTACGGGACTCTCTGGTTGCTGAACTTCTGCGATAATGTCACACAAACCTATTAAATTGGGCTGGCAGGAGAGTAGGAGAGTTACTTGCTGCCATTTAGGAGCAAATAAAAAAAAAACCCAAAAACAAAACAAAAAACCCCAATAACTGTGGCTGCTGTCAAACCTTTCTAGGAAGATCTTCATTATTCCAAGGACTCCAGAGTGTCTCAGCACCTGTAGGGCGTTTAAACTCATTGCCAAGCAGGTTTCACTTTCCAGGAAAATGCAAGGATGCTGGGAACCCCTGTGCATTTTGCAAACTCTGCGCTTTTAGTGAGATAGAATCATAGAAGAGTTGGGGTTGGAAGGGACCTCTAAAGGCCATCTAGTCCAACCCCCCTGCCGTGGGCAGGGACATCTGCAACTAGATCAGGTTGCTCAGA
>NW_008794456.1:2096213-2119919 GCF_000699145.1 Aptenodytes forsteri | reverse complement strand
CAACAGGCCCTGCTAAAAAGTTTGCCCCCATCTTTTTTTATAAGCCCCCTTTAAGATCCTGGGAAGCCTGAGCTCCCAGCCAGGTCATTGAAGGGACCACACCACCTTGCAGAGTTACGCCGTCAATAAACACAGCAAATCACGCTCCTCACCTCGCTGGAGGGCAGCCGACCCTCGGATGGGACACAGCAGGATTAATCTGCCCAGTTTGCAATTATTTTGAGGTGAACAAAAGGAAAAGGGAATCTGAGTGATGTAATGACCCCAACCCCCCTGTACTCTTTATGTGTCCATTCACGGGATACATTGAAAAGAAAACACAGGAGATGGGCAGACATTATACAGTGAAAGGAGGGGAGAGATTATGGCTGATATCCAGGTATATGTTTTGCCATAATGTAGCTAAGATCCCTTGGGGGGGAAAAAATTCACCTTTGCTTTCAGTTAAGATGAACCATTGAAGGGGGTGGCAAAAGCAAAGCGGGCCATGGAAATGCACTGAGAAATGAGAACTACGGAGAAGCTCTATCCCAAAAAGCATCTATCGGAAGGACTGGCTACTCTCTATCACCAGATCTCCGAGGACCAGCACGCACAACTTCGGATCTGGAGGCAAGGGTGCAAAAGAAAACTATTGAGTCAAGGTGCAGCCTCTGGGCTGGGGACCAGCAAAAACAGGGCTTACATCTGACAGAGAGGTAATACAAGAGACATCAGAGATGCTTGTTGCTGCCCCAAACTTTGCTGGGCTTTATAATATGGAGGGAAGGGGGCACTAAAGACACAGGGAATGGCTAAGAGATCGTAGCATGCAAACCTGGTATTTTCTTGGATAAAATAAATTTTTGTAGGAAAAAAATGGGCATGTGAAAAATCTCCTTTCTTCGGATTTTAAATCGATACAGTGCCATGGGGTAACTTGTTACTCCAGCGGGAGAAGATGGAGTTTGATGAGGGAACCATGTCAAAAGTAAGGAAGTGGCTAACGGGGAAATGACATTGAACAGTGCTGGATGGGGGAGCCCATCTATTAGTGGAGTCTCTCCTGGGCCTGTCTTGCGATTGATTTGTTTAAGGTTTGCAATAACAATTTTGGCCCCCAAGGTGGAAATGAAGTGCTAATGAAGTCTGTTGATGGAACAAAGCTGAGAAACCTCCGTGAAATGTAGGAGGAGATGAATATCACAGAGAAGACCTTGAGAAGGAGCAGAAACAGGATGACATAGTACAAAATGTAAAGTCATGAACCTGAAAGTAAATGTTTCCTTAAACAGGGCACTTGGTAAGCCATTTATCCGTTGGAAATCATTCCCAGCTTGAGCCATGGCAATATAAACTGGTAATGGACATACACACATAGACTGAGGGGCAACATTTCTGAGTGCCTGACTAAAACCAGGCATTTAGCCCAGGTGAAAATGCTGGAGGTACCACGCCAAGGTGCAGAAGGTGACTTTAACTAGCGCATGAGTCCCTCAAAAATCCAACAACCTGCTGCTGGGTGCTTCATGCTCATCATACCATCACCTCCCTTGCAAAGGGTGGGGGAGGAAGGACTGTTTTGGGAAAAATCGCGGAATTAGACAGACCCAACTGAGTGCCGTCCCTGCCAGGATGTGACACAGTGTCTGGCCCAGCTTCCGACTCCTGAGATGGAGCCACTTCTCCTAAATCCACTTAAGATGTGCAAACAGCCCTGTCAATAGCAGCTCGCCAAGCTGTGTGCTGAACTGTGGCTTTCTCTGGGCTGCAGTAGCCTTGGTAACTCTCAGGGAAAAAAATAACCTAATTTTCTCTTTCATCCATAAGCCGAACCCTTTAATTTGCTTTCAAGTGAATTAAACATAAGCCTCCATTTTTCTAATTCCTTTGTCCTAATTTAAAAGTACTGACATTTATCAAAGGAGTTTTCTAGATTAACTGTTTTCAGCTCATTGTTTTAGTATTTTTTAAATAAACCAGAGATTGACATTTTTATTGCTGAAATGCTTTCCTTCCCTCCTCCTTTTCTTAATAACATGGTGACATTGTGTTCATTTCTAAACTTTTTCTAATAACAAGGAGAGCAGCCTGTGTCCTGCTGCATAATCAAGGTGACCATGTTTTATAACTGAGCTATGCTATCATTGACTCGTGTAATGCAAGAGGATCTTCAAAGGCAAACAACCTTATTCAGATGTCCTGAATGCCACCTTAGTCCCTTTAATGTTCAACACGCCGAATGACCCATGGTTCACCTCCTGAAGATATAAGAGGTACCAGATACTAGAGAACAACCACGATGCTATGAAAACAGGTATATACCAGTGTCAATTTGTTTGCATTTCCAGAAACAGCAGCTGCCTGAATAACTTTCATCCTGCAAAGTGGGTTTGGTGCCCTTGATCCGGCTGCCCACCTTTTCTGAGAAAGGAATTTCTCTTGTTCAGTGTTTGCACAATATGGCGCACATTGAGGCCGTCCTCTCGGAGTCGGCATGAGCATAAACACAGCACAAAATATAACCTGGGGCAAAGAACCATCTTCCCTGTGGTTGGGGGCCCTCTTGGAAAGCCTGTGCATTTGTTTTCCAAACTTGTTTTTCTTTTAGTAAATCATAGGGCTGGTGGAATGGCCTCAAAGCTGATGGACAGCCCTTTGGGACCAAAGTCCTCTGTTTATCCACTGGCACGGAGGGTTGACACTGGAAATATTTCCCACACGGCTTTGTCAGCATGTCTCAGAGCTTTCTCAGAAGGACAAAAGGACGAAGTTCACCCATCTTTAAATGACAGCTCTTCTCCAAACAGTGTTATTCTTCATTCCAGCACCAGGCTGTTTTTCAGTGGTTCATGACAAATCTCCATTTTCCCTCAGAATTTTGGGTTGTATTTTCTTTCGCCTTCTGACACTGATAACCATTCCACCATGCATTAAGTTATCTAAGAGCATCTGATCTTCCATCAGTGTCAATCCTCAGTCTTGGTATTTGGGGGGAAATGATGGGAAGTTCTTCACGCTAGACTTAATTCAACATCTCTCATGATTTGGTCCAGTCAAGGTCAAATCCTGAAGCTCACACTCCAATGAAACTCCCATCTACTTAGAGAGCTCCCTTTCTGTGCTGAGGACTAAAGACATCACTGTTATAGTAAGGGCTATATAATAATGGATTTATACTTCCAACACATGGGGCAGGTAGGGATGTACTAAGCTCAGGAAGAGGACCAGATGCCAGCAGAAGATGGGTTGTATGCGGGGAAGAATGAATTTGAAAGCAAGTTTAAGCTAAGATTTTCTTATCCTTTTGCTGGGATTTGGGAGCATCTGCCATGAAAGCTTCTCCTTGGGACACAATGTTCTTGCTGGCCCAGCGTGGGGCATAACCTTACCCCCTCACAGACACTGCAGCTTCTGCATGGTGTCCAGTCTTGCAGACAGTGCCTCCTGGTTTGGATGGAATGGTAAATGGAGTTGGACCAGTATGTGTAGGGTTGAATTACTGTCAGAGAGTGGGTTAAGACTGGGAGTAAAGACCATTGGCCAGAGCCAGGATCTCATACCATAAAGCAAAGTGGAGAAATAGGCTTAAAAGCAAAACATAAGCATTAAGAGTCCCATAATTCCCATAATTTCCTAATTTCCACTGACAGCACCTTGGGTTCAACCCTGCAGTGCAGGGGAATGGAAGAACAGCTGAGCATGGGACCTTTGATCACTGTAACTCCATTGCTACTGAATCCATCTAAGTTGCCTGTTGCCGGGAGTTGAACTCTAAAAGAAAAAAGCATGTGTGTTGCTTTTCAGTGGACTTCTCTCCCTCATTCCCTGATGGACATTTTCTCTGGAAATGCTTTGCAAATAAAAAAGTTTTCTTTATGGAGTTGGAAAATACCCTTTTAAAAGTAAAGTAAGATTTCAATCTTCTGGTAGCAATTAGGAATACAGGGTATTGGTGCCTTTGAAAATTGAACCTCTTATTTAACTGTCTAAATACAGATTTAATTTTCCTGCTTTTGGCACCTAAGCTTGAAAATTTTCTTCTTACAGATGAAAACAGAACATTATAGAAATTGAGTCTGTGCCATTTTTCTCTGCTTTGTGAGAGAGAAAAAAAATGAAGAGGATCATTTATCAGTATTTGCACCTCTTTTAGTCTAACCACTCTGAATGAAAATCCCTCATGGATATCAGCTCTGGGCCATTCTAGATGGCTTTTTTTTCCTCAGAGTCAGAGTTGGCCAACCCATGGCAAGTTGGCAGGTGTTAGTGGAGCTGTTTCCCTCTGGGATCTCAGTTGGCTTGTGCTGAGAAGGTAACTTTCATGTAGGAGAGAGAAGAGTAGAAAAGGGACTCTGTAAATTTATGAGGAAGACATAAAATCTTAGCAGAATCCTGTTACAACACAGAATGCTGTACGAAATAGTCTTTGGGAGGTCTGTGCTTCCATAAGACCTGCTTTCCAGCCTGCTTCAGGTCTGGGAAGGTCACCTCTTCAGCACAGCTCCATCACCCTTCACGGTGACTGTGCTAGCAGCTGATGCATTCTTTATAGCACTGACACATCAACTCTCGCAGCTCCGGCCGCAGCAGTCCACGTATTACAATGCAGCAGCCAATTCAAGCCCAGGTCCTGCAAGCCATCCAGCGACATCTCATCAGAGGCGTGCAGCAGGTGTAGAACAATAGATATGGTTTCTCCACACCATATCTTGTAAAACTCCTTCTGACATCTCCTACGTTCGCCAGTAAAATTCATTCGTTCCTCAAGAGAAACCATGGGAGATGATTCAGAAGAAAGGATGGGAGATGTAGTCCTGGCTGTACCTCAGCCTTTGGACCCAGGGCGAGACAATTTGTCTCTGAAGCCCCCCTTCCCCTATTCTTTTCCCAGCTCAGATCAAGCAGTTCTTTGGGGTAAGCTCTACCTACAAGGCTTTGATCTCAGTGGTGGTCTCTAGACACTCCTGGAATTTGATTAAGAAAGCAAGTGCGAAGTGGAACCGTGGGGTGATTCACATCTGCATCCCCTCAGCCTCTTGCCTTTCCTCCATCTCTTGTGTGGGGTACCTTCCTCAGGGTGTTGCACGGGGCATGGGGGTCCAGCTTCAGGAGCAGAGGAGAAGTCCCTCGGGGGCTATCACTGCAACCACGGCTCCAAGGTCTCCGTGCGGTGGATCGTCTTTCCAGCCAAGCTGTTTGCTTGAGGGGTGAGTGAAGCAGAGGGGTTGGTGGGGGACGGGGATCAGCGTGTTATAGAAATCGGAGGAGAATGTCTTCGTCAGCACCGATGATAATGGGGAAAACAGAGCGGCCGGGGCTGCCTCTGGTAAAAGTGTTCCCGAGGAGTGATGGGCTGCCGTGTCAGTATGTTGTACTTAGTTTTGCTCCCCAAGGCTGCTTTAATGAAGAAAAATTCAGCAGGGAAAAAGGAAATGCACACACAGAGGGAAATGCCTCTGCTGCTGGAGGGGCTGCGAGTGCGGCAGGGGGGGAGGACGGGGTGGTCCTCAGAAGTGTTTCCACATTTCTCGTTAATTGGACAGGTCCAGGCAGGTGGATAAAATCAGTGATGAGCTGAGCTGTGGGGAACTCTGAGGTTCCTCCCACACAGCCACCCCTCCAGCCAGGTGGCCCTCGGACCTCAGACCCCTTTTCGCTACTTTTTGTAGAAAAAGTCAGCCTTAGGTTGGCCCTTGGCACCCTGCAAAAAGCGCTGGTCTTGCTCTCCGCAACCACCCAGGGGAGCAAGCGAAAAAAGCTCACGCACGTCAGAGACATTCGGCCAGGGACAGTGAGAAGCAATAACACATTGGTGCTTTAATTTTCTCATCTTTCTTTTTCCCACTGTTTTCTCCTGGAGGAGGGGAGCAGAGAAAGGAGCAAAGGCAAAGTGAGAGACAGAGCAAAAGTGCAAGAGAAAAAGAAAAGAAAGAAAGGAAAGGCATTTCCAAATCTGCCCTTCCCAATTTTTCCATACGTTTATGATATCTACCCTCCCTCGCCCCTCAGGCCCACTGGCTGCTACATCTTCCCAGCTGTGATTTCATGCCTTGAGGAGCACCTTTCCACGCAGCAGCTCTGCCCTGCGCGTGCTGCCTGACAAAATCTGCCTGTCTGTCCCCGGGGCCAAACCTCCGGCTTCCCATACCCAGTGAATCCACTGTAATTGCCATAATCTGCTGCCTATTAAATCTGATAGCTCTGTTATCACTGTTAATAACAACTAATTAGTGAGGCTGTCACAGGGAGTGGATCTGTAAGGGAAGGTATTTGTCCTTAACTTCACATAAAGGCTCTATATTAAATCAGAGGAAGGCACACGACTCCAAGGGCATCGGCACTCGGTAACTTTTAGTCCCTAGCAGTGAAATGGAAGTGCTCCGACGACTTCTCCCCAAGGAGCCAGCTTTGCACATTTGCCAGAATGAAAAATTCACTGGAAAGGAGTTACTGAAACTCCTAAACGGCAGGGGAAAAAAAAAAAAGGGCAACTTGCAAAACGGCCGGCGGGAAATTGGGGCCGGGATGGAGAAAGCAACGGCAGGGGAAAAAAAAAAAAAGGCAAACTGCAAAAACGCCAGCAGGAAAATGGGAGCCGGGATGGAGAAAGCAGCAGGGTGCAGGCAGCTCTGGGGAGATGCGGGACAAGCAGGAGACGATGTGATTAGAAGGTGGAATAAAAGGGGAAAGGACTATCTTTTCTTGACATCGTTGGAAGTACCAAACCCCCTCCACACCTCAAAAGATTTGCTGAAAGCCAACAAAGGTTGCCGCTGAAGAGTGAAGGATGTTTTCAGTTTTGATGATGAAACGTAACACTTTTCCCACAGTCATTTTTTCCTGGTGAAAACCTGCTCAGTAAAAAGAAAAAAATAACCCACATTTCTCATTCCTAATTCTATGATTTCCTCCATGACCCCAAACCTCCATAAACCAGAATCTAAAGAGCTGCTTTTTCAGGAGGGGGGAGGCATTGGAAAGGAGATGATTGCTCACCCCAAACCCTGACACGCCTGACTGTGCAATGGGATCGCCTGAGACCTCATTCAGGTTTCTGGTTTTGAGAAACACACTCCCAAAGCTGCTGCAGCAGGAACGGGGATTGAGAAAATGGAGATGTTCAGAGGAAAAGGTAGCAAATAAATACACCCCTGAACCCTCTTTTCACGTGAAAGGACATATTTAGGGTCT
Source organism: Aptenodytes forsteri (assembly GCF_000699145.1). NCBI lineage: Eukaryota > Metazoa > Chordata > Aves > Sphenisciformes > Spheniscidae > Aptenodytes > Aptenodytes forsteri. The sequence goes on along the minus strand of NW_008794456.1, from coordinate 2,112,746 downwards.
GTTTCACATCCCAGCTAGATGAGAAGTGAGCATCCCCTCCCACAAGCCATTGTTGAATTAGAAGAAAGGCTACCAAAATAAAACCCCTTCCATGCTCCGGTCCATGCTCCTGAACAGAAACAACCCTCCATCATCCATCATAGGTGCTTATTGAGTGAAACTCCTACTTGTGAATAGCAACAAAGACCTTAATCACTTTGGCAGCGAGTGCTTTCCAATATTTGGTGAAAAAATCCAAATCTTTACGGTCTCTCTTCAATTAGAGCCGCAGCAATTTTGTGAGATGATGGATGGTCCCGTGATGACTTTGCTAAGGTGGCCGCACACCGCTGCCAGGTTCAGGAGGTGAATCTGCCGGTTGCGTTTGTTTTACTGCTGCTGCCGCTTCTGGGGTTTTGGCATCTGGTTTCATTTGTAAGACAAAAAAGGGCTGGTCCTAAAAGCTTCCTTAATGGATGTTTGGGACCTTGTAAAGGGAAATGATTGTGTAAAAGGTGCCACGAGGGACAAGCTTTTGGTTCTGTCCTTTAATCTTCCTCCTTTTCCCTTTCCTCTTACAACTGCTGCTGGCAGGTCACCTGCAACCAATATTCTCCCTCCCAAGTTGGAGGGGGAGCAATATCACATCCAGGGAGATACATTTTCTAATCCTCAAAGCACTGGCCTAAGCATTCAGGTATACAGATTCATCCCTTTGCTTTGCCACCCAGTGCTTAACATCCTTGGAATCATCACTTCTGCTACCGCAGCCTGCCTCAGTTTCCCCAATTATAAAGAATCAGTAGTGTTTAGGACAGGCGCCAGGGACTTAAGAATTATTTGAGGGTAAGAAGCCGTTAGATGAAAACGTGCTTTTGCAGGAAGACAAACACATACCCTGTACAGCTGTCCCATTGTTTTTGAACCCTTTTTCTTTCCAGGATTCATCAGAGATCTTCCTTTCACATGTCATTGCTGTCAGCACATACAGATGTTTGCGAAAGAGGCAGATGTTGCAGTCTCTGCAGACAACGAGCAGCACGGTGCCTCATTGCCAGGACTCTTCCTTCCTGACATACCTCGGTCTTGCCCTGACTTGTCTCAGGGGTGTGCCGGGTGGTGCGTCTTCCCTGGTAAACATGGAAGACAAGGCTGGAACTCAAAATACGTGGCAGGCTGATTGCCAGAGACAGTCACTGAGATTTTCCTTAGAATCAGAGGGAGAAACAAGTGTTTTCAGGGTGCAACTCTTCTTGTCCCAAGGTACATGTCTATGTCTGCTCACATGAACCCTGTCTTCTTAGCTCCACTGGCTCTGAAGAGCAAATGGGGTGAATAGGTACCTGCACTGCAAACATCTGAAGGTTGATGGGATGAATCTCATCCTCTGGGTCATAACAAATGAATGCCACTTCTAGAGGACACATAACGACAGCAGCAGCATGTATGTTTGATGTTCAGGGCTGTTTGTCCCTGTCCTGCCAGGCAAGTCCCACTGCAAAAGTTGTTTCTGAGGTGTGACACTTGTTCTGGTCTCAGCCTCAAAACACCACGTCACTGCAAAAGTGATCAAGGCTGATGTGTGTCCTGTCCATGCAGGACTAGGGAAAAATAGTGGCTTCAACAGGAACAGGAATTTGCAAAGCCACGGCTACACGGGTGCTGATTTACAGCATGCATTTGCAGATATACAGACACCCCCCTTCCAAAAAACAGCAGACCAGATTGCTGTCTCAGTTGCCACAATGTAAATCAAGATCGGCTTGGATTGTGATGGAGTTTGCTGCCCCAAGCACACGGGCAGATGTTCCGCCTGCAGAGTTAGCAGCCGCAGCCCGCAGGCTGTGCCCCACGCGGCAGCAGGGAAGGAGAGATTTCCCTGGGGAAAAAAAAAACTTCTCCATCCTAATACTGCTAGATATATGCTTTCAATTGCAGACTACAAAGTGAGTGATTTGAGGTGCTGGGTTTTGATATCATAATGTGCCCTATTTTCCATCTTTCAGGCATGAATAATGGAGTGTTGTGTCTGCAAATGCACCAGTCTTTCAGGATGCTGGCAAAGGAAGGGCAAATCTCCAGAGCTCTCCCGCGACCGCTCTCCTTTCATCTAATCCTGGGGCCAGGCAATTGCTAGAAATGCACTCAGTGGCCAGCAAAGAGGTGGCCTTATTGCTGACAGAGGAGCTGGGCATGGAGCGGCGTGCAAGCGTGGGGAAGGAGCCAGCCAGCTTCACCCCGCAGACAGCAATCCGCCTGTGGGACTGTGGCTGGGTTCACATCGTGCAGAAAAGCTGCATATAAATCCGTGAACAGGCTCGGCTGATGGTGCACACAGCTACTACAGGAGGTGGGTGTTCGCTCCCTGGAAAGCCTCAGGTGGGTTGCGCAGGGATCAGGTCACGGTGCTGCATTTGGATGTGTCTGGGGCTATTCTGGAGCCCGGTGTAAGCCAAGCAAATCTCCAGGCAAGTGGGGTTTTTTTGGTGCAAGGGGACAGTCCACTGTACTCATCTGCTCCAGGCACCAGGCACCGGCCATTGTTTGGTGACACCTTTCATCTCTTGTGCCTGACCATGGAGAAACATGCCATAGGGTCTAAGCTGACCGTTATCCTTGGGCTAGAAAAGAGCTGGAGTGGGTGAGCTGGAATGACCACTTCCTTAGGTATTCTTATTCAAAGCTGAAAAGGTGGTTATATGCTTATCTGGGGTGGGGGGAGAAGATGTGGGAGGGTCACCAGTCTGTCAGAAAAGTGCTGAATGCAAGAAGATGATATTTCTTCTGGGCTCCTTCACCAACGCCCCTGCCCAATGAGCTCTTGGGTTTTTCCCTGGTGATAATCTCTTGCGTGTACTGTGCAAGAACAAATTCACCCTTCCATCTCCAGTCCTTGAGATGGGTAGCTGGATGAGCAGGTTCTCAAGCTGGAACCCAAGATCCCTAAAACCCTGGAGGACATCAGCCCCAAATGGGTCCTTTACAGGGGACGATTGTAACCTGTGAGGCCTGAAACATGTCATACTGACATGTAATATGTCATACTGACATGTGTCACAGAGAGCTCCATGCACTGGAGGTTTGAAGCTTGGTTGTCCTCCTGTTTGCACCATTGCCCGTGGCCACATTTCTCCAGCATCAGGGTGAGGAGCATTGCAACCACATCTCAACTCTGTGCTTGGGAGAGAATCATCTAATCTTTGACAAAGTCTTGGGATGGTACAAACCAACAGGGAGCCAACCTCCATTCTCATTTGAATTTGGGAGGGATCATCTTCTGCACCTGAGGGCTTGCTGGGGTCAGGTCCCTGCCTGGCCTCAATCTGGCCTCCACTCATGGCAGAGTTTGACTGTCCTAGTGGCTGTGGCAGGGAGATGCTAAAGCAAACCAGCAAGACCATCACAGAGCAGACAACCTTCTCGTGTATGCTACTCTTGTCACACATCTCGTTCTCCCTTTTCCTAACCAGCAATGAAAAATAAAATTTTCAGAAAAAGTACTCTGCTGCACAAGTTGGATTTGTCCTGATTGGATGTTCTGATGCCTCTGATTTTTTTGAAGGCATTGCTGGATAGGAGGGGGCTGTTTCCAGCAGAATTCAGATCCAGGCTTCGAATCGAGTTACATTTCAAAGAGCTTAGATCCTGTCTTGTTTTAGGAGAAATTTGGATCTGCCCTTGGCAGCTGTCTCCGCAATTTGGAGAATTCAGAGCCAGAAACTGGCACAGATTTCAAAGCTTTTTTTCATGACTCTTCAGGGCCTTGATGTTAGTATCGTCCATTGATTCATTATCTTAAATGATGTAAATACAGCCCAGAGGCAGGTTTGAACTGAAACTTTCAAGACCCCTTCCAAGTTTTCTAAGATTTTCCAAGACTTTGACCTTACCAGCATTTAAGGTGAATGTGGCTGGCAAAGGTTTTGTTCTTTCCTGAAAACAGAGATAAAATCAAAACAGAAAAGCTTCTGTTCTTTCAAGGATAAAAAATCAACCTTTCACTGAAGCCAGTGTTTCGTGAGGTTTTGGCAAAAATTTCCCCGAGTTCAATCTTCGATGAGAAATGTGGGCATTTTCAAAGGAAGCAGACACTTTCCACACACAAAAAATAAATAAAATAAAATTGTTTCATTCCCCTCAAATCACTCTTAAAAATGGTGTAATTGTAAACATTTTAACAGCTACCCCCTGGATGCAATGCCACTTTTTAATGTATTGAATCACCTTCTAGGAGAAATTCTGCCCAACTCCACTTTTCTCAAATCCTTACTGTCCAGACTTCTTCATCCTGAATCAAGTGATTGATGGATGTCATATCTACTTCCACTCACACTTAGGTAGCTCACAGCATCGCACACCGCGATCGTTCCCTTTGGCACTTCATACTTTCTGCAAAGCCAGATGATTGTTCCTTTGCTGGCTTCCCATCCGACTGCTGGGCCAAATACTTCTGCCCTGTAACTCCTCCTGGAGGGTGACTCATTGTATTACTACTTCAGAGAGTGCTTTCCAGTTTATTAGATGGGAATATTCCATTTCATTAACCAGGAGGTTTTTTGTATTTGTTTTTTTTAAGCATCGTAGCACCCTAGATCTTACCCTGTGCTCTCCAATTAGTGTTTCCAATAACCACTCCAATAGAGAGGGAAAGCATTATTTTAAAGGCCTGTATTCTCCCACATCTTCTCTCACTGCTTTTAAAATTAGGTGCTATTACGACTTTCCTCCAGGGAAGCATTTGAGGATATTCTTTGCTTCCAATCACAATTATAATACATCCCCTTGTACTTCATCTCCCCCCTGGGCTGGAGGATAGGAGCGCAGAAACACAGCTTCCTACCCCAGAGTTTCATCAGCCATGATAATTTCCTACCTGCTCCAGGAAGACAAACAGAAGCAGAGAAGGGTGTCAGCAGGAGATCTGCAGAGTTATTTTTCCTCCCTTGTACTCCTAAAGATCCTTCTGCTGTTCAAAGGGAAAGGTGCTTGATTCTCCCCCTGATTCTCGCATGGCACCGCTTATCAGAGAGCCTGATTCTCCAGCAAGGTACTCTGGACTAATTGTGATTTTCTTCAAGATCTCTGGTTCCCATGACAAGGGTCTTCCTTAGGCTTAATTCTGTCATTAGTTTTCCAGCCTTGTCAAGATGCATGCTCAGATGGAAGAGCCAGGAGAGACCTCTATGCTCACTTACCCGTGTCCTATATAACCCAGCTGTTCAGTCCAGCATTTCCCAGACACAACCCGTAATGCCTGGCTAGACTAAACCATGTGGTCTATAGGCTTTGGTTTTTGTTCTGAAATGGGAAATCCCTGCGTCAATGGTGAGGACAACTCCCTTCTGTGAGATGGTTTACGATTCCCGAATGTTCCAGGGCAGCATTTCCTAGGGGTCTGGAGCTGTGTGTCAACGTGCATTTTCCAAGCTTTGCTCCATGAACGAAGCGTCTGGTTCCCCATGGGGTCATCTCTCATGGTCAACTGATATTGCTGTCTAAGAAGATCGTTGCACTAAAATTTCTGTTTTATTGTTGCATTTTTTTACCATGCTGGGGAATACAGGAAGATCTCTTTGTCTTATACTCTCTTTTATCCAGAAAATGGTAAACCCACCTAAATTTTCCTAGGAAGCCAGAGCTTGCAACTTTCAGAGTGCCATTGGCACACACAGTTCCGCCAGTCCTTTTCCACCCCCGAGGCCAGCGCTGAGCTCAGGGCTATCGTATTTGCAGGGTCAGTCCACATCTGTGCCAAGAGACAGCTATGCCATGTTCAAGAGTTGCTGTGATTCAAAAGGAGAGTCCAGAGAAGCTCTGGGTGCATCCCATCTCAAAGCCACCCTTTCTGTTTCTTCAAAGACGTGCAGACATAATAATGGGGGCCCTGTGAATCTCCAAGACAGGCCCTCTTGCAAATACACCTCCCGCTCATGTCTGTGTGGGGTTTTGTGTGATCTTTCCCCACCATCACCCTCATCCAATCTCCAGAGCTCGGAGGGGCTTCTCACAGTCCCATCAGCCATACTGATCTCCTTGTCCTGCTCCATGGTGGACGGGGTGGAGACAGCCTCCACCACCTCTGCAAACCTGGCTTTACCCCCACCACAGGCTCCATCATCCCGTTACATGACCCTGAAAAGGGAGGACTCCTTTACTCCATGATGGTGTTGAAGGAAGAGGATGTGCTACAGTAAAGAAGTTGCTTGTCCTGAAACTTTAGCAACACGAGTTGACTTCAGATGACTCCCTCCTCCTATTTATCTGCATTTTATGCTGCCTGACCCTCCATCTCCCTCCCTTCATTCCTGGGGAACAATAAATCAGGATTCAGTGTTGTCTGTATAATGAGAAACCCAGGTCCTGTTTCTCAGCTGGCATAAATGAATGTACATCCACCAGCTCCACTGGAGTCAATATGCACTCGGGGTGAGCACCAACCCCCTTCCCCCCGGTCCATTTTGGTCCTCTCGGTAATGCTGTAAAATGAAATGCACATGTGAAAAGATGTCTGTCTTTTTCTCTTTTTCCCCGACAGACATTACAGAAGAGCAATTTCGCCGAAGTGTTCTCTAGAAGCAGCATAAAGTATGGCTTGATTAGTTTGCAAGCTTTTTTGGTGGTGCAGCTGCCCAGAAATCAGGCTGAGAGCAAGGGTGGGAAACTTTGCAGCTCACAGCCTCAGTGCAGAGAATTTCTGCCTGTTTAGCTGGTCTTCTGCCTCCAAAGATCCTCTTTTGCCGTGCTTTCCCTCTGGGGCTGCAGAAGCAACTGCTTTCTTAATGGTATTTCTTAGGTTGCTGTTTTGGGTTTTTTTTTTCCTTTTCTGTCTTTCTTTTTTATATATCTATAAAAAATGGTGTATGTAGAGAGGGAGAGGTGTGGAGCATAGATTCAATGCTGAGTTGACAGGACACAGAACAGAGTCCTCTCTCAGGAGAATACAAATGTGTCGGGAAAGGAAATCCCAGATTATTTGAATTTCAGTGCTAACAGCCCCAACATATGTCTGAGTCTTCAAGGGAGATTTACAGAGGAGATTTGCATTGGGGTGGCTGGACATCTCTTTCCACCTTCCCACTACCACTGCTGAGAGCCACCAGCTCCCTACGCATGTGGTGGGGGAAGAGTTTACACCATCATCTCTCAATGGCAGCATATCAGATCCTGCTTTGAACATGGTCTACCTCTAGAAAGCTATGACAAAAAATCACACCTGGTGTCAGCAGGACATCTCGGACATCCTCAGGCTCCTTTGGTCCTGACAATAGACTAAGTGAGGTCTTGTGGAGCTCAGCACTGAAGTCTGTCCTGTGCTGTGATATACTGAGCAAGGATGAAGCCAAGTCCAAGGCCAGAAAAGCCAATACAGCCTTGTTATTTGCGGAAGAACCTAAAACATGTCCTAAGCGCCTGAAAATTAGGCTGGGTTGTGTTGTTGAACTGTATGAGCAGGAAAGTACAGAGGCTCAAGGTTATGAGATGTGAACACCTTTCCCCAGGCAACCACATCCCTCTGCAAATAAATCCCTGTGTTTGAGAACAAAACCCACTTTCTCTCTCTGTTTCCAATGATGGAGACCAGGACCTCTGTCCATGGGCATTGCCCAGTCTCTTTCTCATGGTTGACTGATCTTTTTTCTACCTTGGGAATATATTTCAGGTCCCTGGCCTGCTGTGGATTCTCTGGTGTCTAATACAGGAGCCTGTGTTTTGTCGGTCCCTTCTGAGCTTATGGGTCTCTCTCCCCGACCTTGCTGCTTTTCCCAAACTTCGCTAGCTCCGAGAACTCTCCCTCCGCTTTGAAGGTGGTTGAAAATGATAAATGGATTCAGGAGTTGTTGGGAGGAGAATAGGGAGGAGGAGGGAAGAGAAGACCTAGAAACAGACAGAAATAACCCCACTTCTTTAAGAAAAAGGCTGTGGGTATATCTGGCTGCAGCAGTCTGGAGCAGACAACATGGACACGCTGCAAGTCACAGGAAATCTGCAAGGAAGATGACCCACATTCACAGTTGACGTGGGACCAGAATTCAGACATCTGGGCTGCTTTTTTGTAGTAATGTTTTGGATGTGGACTGCCCACCAGATTCTGGGCCAGACCCTGCAGGTCGTCTTGCAGGTCTCAGTAGGAAGCATAGACAAATCCGCATGCTCTTGTGAGCATATTTAAATAGAGACTGCAAGCCCTGGGAGGCACTGAGCACTGTGTTAGCACAAGACACCCCAAGGGAGCAAATTCTGTTCCTTTTCTGTGCTCACTGCCCCATTCCCAGGAGAGAAAAACAGGAGAATGGGATCAGATGAAGTGCTACGGGCAGAGGTGCTCTCCTCAGGGAGCTAATGTGAGCTGAGCTCTTTTCTCCCCTGATGTTGCTTCTGCTGCGGGAAGAGAGTAAGCTGGCAGTGGCACGGTGTCACACTCATTAAAGCGACCCCAAGGCTCCCTGCTCATTGCCTTACCCTTTCCACATCCAGCGCCTTGCCCCAGCGCTGTCTCCAGCCCTGCCCATCTTCTAAGGACTGATGTGCTTCCAGCTGAAACCCCAGCAGAGTCAAGGACTGCCAACATGCAGGAAGCTGGCGAGAAGTTCAGAAAGCTTTTCTTCCTCTCTGTTTTTTTCCGCAAATCTTTATATTTTCAATTACTGTCTATAAGCACAGACTATTTATAATCAGGAGAAGGTACTCCACCCACGCTACCAAGAGATACAGCATGGTTCAGAGCAAGGTTCAGAGCTTGGGAATCATTCATTTTCAGGTCCCTGGTTTTACTGGAAAATCAATAAAAACCAACTGATGTAAGTCAAGCACAACTATTTCCCCTCTCATTTTCAGATAAATTAAAAAAAACTGAAAAAACGATCATTTAGGGTCAAGCCAAAATATTTCCCTTGACCACCTAATTAAAATTCTTGCTTCATTTCTAGGTTATTAAAAATAAACAGGCCCACGCTGAGAGAAATTCCACTTTGAAAAGACAAATAGAAGCTGAAAAGTTTTGGTTTGAAATTGCTCTGGTGTTTCTCATGTGAAACATAAGACAGGTTGAAAAGAAACATTTTGACATTTCCCTTCCATCGTACCCATACTTTTATTTTCAGCTGAAGCCATCAGCTACACTCAACCCATACTCACAAATAACACACTGCCCCCAACCCTCCACTTTTAATTGAGTTAATTCTTTGTGCAAAATGACTCGCTGGTCTCTACACAACATTTGGTCCAAGCCAGTCAACAACATTTAATTTCTGCTTTCTTCCTTTGGAGTTTGCTGATCATCCAGCAACGGTGAGGACAGTCATGATTTGGTGATTACAGCCCAAAATGAGAGGGAGAAGAGAAGAGATGACTCCCTTTCTGTGTGGGGAAGGGGGGAAAAGAGGGGAGACATGACATAAAACTCTTTCCTGAGCAAAACCCCAAGTCAGTGACCCCAGATGGACTGCAGAGCTCAACCCATCATCAGAGGTACGTTTCACCCATCAGGACCAGGCACACAGCAGCACCCGGGTGTGGGAGCAGACCAGCAGCCAAATGCAGGTGGAGAACTATCACTGGCCACTCCAGCTATTAGACCGACTGTGAGGAAGAAGAGGACAGTGAATTTTCCCAAGGGCTGTCTCAGGGGTACGTTGTAAAGGAGAGCCTCTTTGTTTCTTTGTGAAAATCCTTGTTTAGCACCCCTCTTCAGCCAGCGCTTTCACAGACTGCAGTTTAAATTGGCTAATCATCTGGGTTAAAGTAAATCTTCCTCTTGTTGCAAACCGGACAGTATTCTGCTGGTTTTCCTGCTCCTTCCACACGCCTCTCTATAATTGCATCAAAGAGAGAAGGCAGCGCATTCATTAGATACAGCCACAAAGAGATTAAGAAGACATCGTTTTGTGATACACGGCATCTACCCCACGAGCACGCACACGTGTGCCGTGCCCCAGCACAGTCCTCTCTAAGGGATTTTAGGTTGAGGTATATTGCTAGGAGGAAGAATTTTCCAGAAGCAGAGGATCTTGCCAATAACACTGATATTTCCAAGGGCATGTGGAAGTGTATCTTTGTTAGTCCTGACCCTGCAACAGCCTCAGTTTTGCTCAGCTCTCACTTTAAATGAACTGTGATCAATTAAAAGCTCTGCTCGCTGCTTATTCGAAGAGCATATAAATCTTCAGAGTCTGATTTTTCTTTTTGGCCTGCCCTTGGAAGACTGAGAATAAAGCCAGTGCCAATTCTAAATATTTCATGTCTCCATGTTCCCAAGCTCAAATGGGGCTGACGGCTTTGGTAAGCTGTAAGGAAACAATCAGAACAAACCAGAAATCCTGGGGAAAAAATTCACCTCCTATCACCTCTGAAGTGAAAATATGCCTTTGGTTTTCTTCCTTTTTTTAGATGACTGTGGACCTGCAGGGGGACAAACTGGAGCACTCCAGTGCCGTTTGTTGTTAGGTTGCTATTGAAATCCAGCTGTAAAGACCCAAAGGAGCTTCTCACTCGTGTGAAATTATTTCAGTCTGGAGAGGAGATATCCCAGCAAGCTGCTGTGAAGCAGCTGCAAATTGGCTTTAAGAGGTGGGGGATAATATTCTTCTACCTGGAGGTGCATCTTCCTAACTGGTAGCTCCTCATTAAAGACGGTGGGCGGAGAATATTGAGCCGGCATGGCTGTTTTCTCTCCTGTCCCTCTTTTGAGGGTAAATGCAGGACCATGCTTTCCCAGGCTGTCAATGTGGCACTTTGGAACGTGTCCCACATTCACTTAAAATAAATACATCTATGTCGGACCAACTTTCTCATGCTAATCAAGCTGCTGGAGACAGTGAAGACAAATGGTGTGGGGCACTGCCTTTGCTTACCAGGGAGGGAGTGACACTCCTGCTCCTTGCTAAGGCCAGATTCACAGCACGGTGCCTGCAGCCTTCCCTGAATTAGCACTGTTGGGTGCTCCAGGAGTGTGTTTAAAACAACCACAGGTCACTGCCCAGGCAATCCTATCCTCAAACAAGAGCCGGTGCTGGCTAGGGACCGAAATTGAATCTCACCATTGGATGTTCGAAGTGCAACCACGAATTTCTTCCACCTGCCCTCCTCTGATCCATGGTTTCAGAGGTACTGATGGCCACATGGGCTATTAGATCAGGCAGAGGGTGACTCCTTTCCCTTTGTAGACATGGTCTGTCTCCCATAGCTGAGAACGAAAGGCTGCTTCTCTTCTTAGACCCTTACCTTGTTGGCACCCCTATCTATGAAAGCTGCTGGACTCAGGCTGTAATAAGAACAGCAGCTCTAGTGCCCTGTCTTCAGTGTAACTCTGCTGCTCAGGATCCTACCTGATAGTCCATCTAAGCCAGTCGAGGAAAGTGACTTGATTTTCCTCAGGTGATAATCCAGTCTGGTGTCTAAAAGCAGAGGGAAGAGGCAAAGTTCCATAAAACCAGAGGTGGATGCCTGGAAAACTCATTAAAACCCCTCAAAATACAATGGATAATGAATCCTCAGTGGGCCGTAATGTCTGTGTAACCCAGTGGGCAGCTGACACCACATTTATCTTCCAAATGTTACCTCTGGTCCCTTAAAACACATTATTGGAGCAGATCTGTGTTGCTGGAGGACTGGAAACATAAACACTCCAATTAAAATCTTTATCAGTCAGACAGTGCCTGAGAATTAAAGTCCTGCGCTGAGCCTGTCCGTCTCCCACTGATGCCCCCTAAGATACACTGCTGAAAAAGCTTTGCAAAATAGACTGGGGAAAACACTGTCCTTTTGCTGCTTGCCAGCTAATTGTGGGTTGCTGCAGGTTTTTTGTTGTTGTTGTTGTGTTTTGTTTTTTCTCTATCCCCCAGCATTGAAAATTCGTCAGTCACAGGGGCGTGAGGTTAAATGGCACTGCGTGTAAATCACATTTTATTTTAGGTTGCATAAGCTTCACAGAATTTCTGCCTAATGCTTTTGCATTCTCTCATGCCCTCTCCTCCTCCTTTCCATTATTCTTGTCAGTCTAACAACTAACAAGACTGATCTTGCTCGCTGCTTTCTGATCCCTGCTCCCCCTCCCAGCTCTCAGTTTACAGTAGTTTTTATTGTAATACAGCTGCATAGGAAAGACTCAAAGGCACAAAGGACCATGAGGGATTTGCTTCCCGTCAGTCTCCATTGAAACACAGGTGTCTTTGTGCCCTTGAAGTCTCACCAACATTGAGAAACTGTGGGATCTTACACTGATCTTCAAACTAATCCTCACATTGCTCGTTCTACGTCCTCCCAGCTTCCTTTTGGTACTCGGGTTCATTGGTCAAGGAGTATGGAAGTTTAAAGAGGTAGCAGGTTCCCACCAGCTGGGAAGCTGACCTATGATGCCTGTTCAATAGCAGAACATGTGGTCTTGGCTCTGTATTTTTATTCTTGTTCCTTACTTCACGAGCATCATAATGATGCTGGAGTGTCTTTCCTTCCTATTTACGCTGTAATTATGGTCATTTGGATTCACATCATCTGAAGTTTTTAAACTTTAAATCTCTAAGACTTTAAATCAGCGTACACATCTCCATCTGAATTAGCTGCCCACCCTCCATTTCTAATCAAGGGAGCAAAATGGGTACTTCTAGGAATGACTCATCGCCTCCTAAGTAAATTTCTAAAATAGACCAGATGGCTTGGATCCTGTTTCGCCCCATTGGTTACAAAGGGAGCCCAGGGCACTAGCTCCAGCAGACACATCTACATTGCAGACCTGTCTACTTGGCCAGAGGAACCCCAATGCAGACATCTGGCTCAAGAGTGGGCACGTAGACTGAGGATGTTTGATATTAGGGAAGATTCAAGTGGAACCAGGGTTTCTGGGGTGGACACTAGGTCAGATAAGGCCTACTAGTCCGGATTATGGGTGCTTTAAGAACAGCTATAACGGTCCTTTTTGGATATAAGACTCTCTCAGCTCTATTCTTGCCTAATGTCATTGGGAAATGTGCTGCACTCTAAAGAGAAAGGCACAGTGACAGCTCTGCGTAGGAAACCATGAGGCGTTTAATGAGGATGTAGGGTGGGTTGTACATGGAAGGAAATGTCAGGGCAAAGAGAAGAGTTTCTATGGCATATCTGCTAACGGTTTGCTGGTTTTGGCTGTTCACCTGCAGTTGCCAAAGGATCTCAGAAAGTTACTGGGGGGACTCGTACTTGGGTGTGTTCTTGAACCTTGGGCCATATTTACTGCTCGTGCCAGGCTCAGGAGTTGGTGACATTTAATACATGCTGAAAAAAAAAAATAAGGAAGGGTGTCCACGTTCATCCCAACAGCGATGCAGTGTTGACGCTGGGGTGGGAGATGCTGGCTAATGGGAGGCAAGTGAGAGCCTACCTGAAACAAAACATGTGGATGATGAACATGCAATACACCTGTCTTCCAAGAAAGTCTGTCCTCTGAGCCAAAGCGTCAGGCCCTCTCAGGGAACACTTTGACCAGGATGCAATTTTGTTAACCCTTATTTTTGACCTTGGACAAACAGGATCAACAGAGCTCCCATGTTCTGCTGGTGTCCAACCAGCTCAATAAAAGCTTGCTCAACACACAGTTCAGAAAAACATTATCTCCTCTCTACACCAACCAACATCACCACCTCAGGGCATAAAAAAGACTCAGAGGGACTTGAGCTTTTGTTTTTCAGCAGGAATAACTATTCGGCACAAATTGACCCGGGTGTCCAAAAGCCATGGAAATTCCCCTTTGGAAAATGTTCTTGAGGAAGCAAATTGGGGAGGGAGATGGATGGGAGAACAGTTAGAGGCCAGCCATGCACTCTATCAACCTTAAACGAATGAGCTGTCACATGGATATATAGGGAGGGGGACACAGGTTAGTAAATTAAAGTCCTGTCAGCTCTTGACTCCAATCCAACGTGCTAATTGGAAAGACTTCAACTGTTGCCATCCCCTGAGACCTATATCTCAATCACAGGCCCGCCCTCCCCAGGTCAGCCCAAAGACCTGTTATCGTCTACTGCCTCGTTTTTTCCTGGAAGAGGGTCAGGAATATGAGAACAGGAGAAAAGATGTTTTCTTTCCTCCTACATGGTTTTTCTGAGCTCTGCTGTGCCTGAGTAGGAGCACACAGAGGAAGGTCTGATCCTCAGCTGGTGGCAAGTCAGTGTCTCACCACTGCAGAGTTGCTATCACCATCCAAGAAGCTATGCCACTTTGTGCAGATTGGACACCTTCTGGTGGTGGCTGATGGCAGAGTAAATCCGCTTTAAAATGAGAGAGGATCGGTCCTCATTACACCGATGTAATAAACACTGAAATTTCACACTCTTAATTACGGCTGGAACTGATTCTACTATTACTTGTTAAGTACCAATTATGCAGATTTACAATAGCCTGTGGCATTGTCTATATCCAGCATGTGATGCCCCAAAATGACTTGGATAACATTGTATTAACCATCAAGGTGGTATCTGAGATACTGCTCTTTCTTGCTTGACTGGCAGGAAATAACTTGGTTACATGCAGGGAAAACCTGACTTTCTAGTGGTGGCTACTTTGACTTTGCTAGTTGGATCCATCTCATCTTGGTTCATAAAATCATCTTGTTTGCCTTACAGGATACTGAAATCTTTGACACCCGTTGGCTGCATTTATGGGCAGGCACTTTCCCAGCTGGTTTGTGGGTAGCTATCCACCAGAGCTGGACCCAGAGGCTTTATTACTCTTGCACTCTCTTTAATAGAGAGAAACTACATCTTGCTCTCTTCTGGAAGTTATATGAAAACTTGGCAATGTGCATTTTTTATATCGTATCATAACATAAATGCACAGATGTTGACTTGGGGACAGGTGCTCTGAAGTTATTGGAAAGGCTGTCCTTCCCGGGAGGCAAAATGTGATCACCTCATTCAGAACTGGCCAAGAAATGCAGACAAATCCTCTAACTCTTCCAAGAGAGCCCCAAGAGCTACAATTACCTCAAGAAATTAGGGCCACAGCTCTTCCCCATGACGCAGTAGTAGCAACTGAAGAAAATATTCCTCTGAATGTCTGCCTCAGTTGAGACTGATCTCATCAGTAGCCCCGAGCAATGTAAAGTTTGCTTACCAAGTTATTTCAATTCCATCTTATTGAAACACTTTTCCTGTTGCCTCTTAGAAAATGAGCATTTTTGGTAAATCCTTGTTCATCTAAATAAGAGAAAGGAGAGACATTCTTGTTGCCATACAATGGGCTACAGAGGCACATGGACAATGCCACCACAGTGGGATGGAGGAGAGGAAGGTTTCCTGCAGGAGTATTTTTCAAACCATCCATTCAAATGTATTGTTGGCAAACAGTCAAGCTACTCAGAAAAGCATTTGATTAACTGGTGACTGGACAGCTTGGATCTGCTATTTAGGGCGAGTGGAGTAAACACTGCTGCAGAGGAAGTCAGTGGGAGACCATCTCTGGGAGGGTTCAAAGAGAAGATGCATCTGGCGTATAACATCAGGATGGAGGATAGCTAAAAAGGCAGTTAAATGCCACTGCACCATGTTCTGATCTCACACCAGTTTCACACGGGTGGATTCAGACATTTTGAAAAGGTCTGGTAGTAAAGTGAAGGGGGGTGAAGGAAAGAAAGGGGGAGCTGAGCCCAGTATTCAGGGTGTCTCAAACACCAAACTCCAGAATAGCTGGGACCCCAGAAATGACCTCCAGGTGATGACCCTGATAAAATATATACTAATCAGACTAATAAAATAGAAATAATCAAGGAACCCTCACCCCTCGGGAGCTTCCAAAAAGCCTATGCGATACCTCCATGACATCTGTGAAGCTACTCCTAATTTGTACCCTGGAGTAGAAGGATCAGGCTCAGATTCTACAAAGCTGTGCTGTGTAGTTGGGCCCATCACACATGTCCCAACAGAAGGAAGGTGCATCCTCTGCGGACCGACCTCATCCTGGACCATCCACCCGTCTTGTCACAGTTCCCAACACACCTTCCCAAGGACAGAAACATCTCAGGAAGGAAGCTTTGGCTGTCTCTTGGTCCCTGAGCTCCTGCCGTGGTGCCATGCAGCCTCTGGGTTCAAGATGTGGCCAAGCTGTTGCTACCACATGGCTCCAGGTAAAGAGTCTGACTCAGGTCTTGAAAACTGGGCAGCCCTCCCAGCTCAGCTCTGTTCCAGAGGCAATTAGCTCTGCAGTGCTGAGAGCTCAGGCATGAGGCACGTTCCCACTCCTGAAACAGCCACTCTGCTACTGTGCCTGGGACTTCACCCAAGCTGACCCTTGACTGAGTATTTACTCTTGGCTTTTAATTACTGTTACAATTAACACAGGTTTCTTGGCTTCCTTTTCATGCAGCTTTGCAGGGAACAGAAACACTGAAGCCACTGCTGTAAGCTTACTGTGGAGGAAGGGATGTGCCTTTAAAGACCAAGATGATGGAAGGGCAAGGGGAAAAAATGAACTGAGCTGAGAACTAATGAAAGTGAACCTGTTAGAAATGCTGAGGGTCCTGTTCAGCACTGTCCTGGTTTCGGCTGGGATAGAGTTAATTTTCTTCCTAGTAGCTGGTACAGTGCTGTG
>NW_008794456.1:2079436-2095961 GCF_000699145.1 Aptenodytes forsteri | reverse complement strand
ATTGCATCGTGCATCACTTGCTTTGTATATTCTTTTATTATTATTGTTATTATTATTACTATTATTTTATTTTATTTCAATTATTAAACTGTTCTTATCTCAACCCACGAGTTTTCTCACTTTTACTCTTCCCATTCTCTCCCCCATCCCACCGGGGGTGGGGAGAGTGAGCGAGCGGCCGTGTGGTGCTCAGTTGCCAGCTAGGGTTAAACCACAACAAGCACCCAGAGAGGGTGACCAAAAGTGATTTGAAAGAGATGTATGGTCTTTCGAATGCAGCTACTCACACTGCATCTGGACACAGGGACCTGAAAAAAATGCACCGGACCCACAGTGGGAAGCATTGTCCATTGCTTTCACATGCCTATTCAATTCTGCGACGATACACTCTCAGGATTTGTTCCCTCCCCTGGGAAGAGCAGCTCATACCTCATTACTTGTGAAGGTCTGACATCCATGAAGGACTCAGGTCTCGGATGAGCAATGCTGCTACTGCCACCACACTCTGTGAACATAAACAAGACACATAAGGAGAACTAGCAACCATACCAACTCTCACTTTGCTAACATCTCTGCTCCAGTGATACCAGCTCCAGTTGTTTCACTGATCAGTAAGTAAAACATGGAATAATCCTCTCCATCCTGACCTTGATTTGACGTTTACTGCTTCTGTTTCAGACCTACAAAAGGCTTTGGGAACCCAAAAGGTCCCCTGTTCCTCCCACACACTTATATCTCATGCATGAGTAAGGGATGCTGCCCTTTTCATACCATCCTACTTCATGACTCAGCTTTGGAAATCAACCTGAGTTTGCGCTGGGCAGTCAAGCAGTGATAATGTAGTTGTGTGCTCTTCCCAAGGCCTCCACGGGGGCATGGACTCTGCAGCATGACCCCAAACCACAGCAGACTGCAAAGGAGGATGGTCCTTGGCTATTTTTCTCTGTTTCCATGCTGAATGTCTTGCCAGGCTTTCTGGGCTTTGTCCAGGTCTTCTCTGCCACTGACTTGGGCTGCTCCTAGGTGGCCCTTGCCCAGGCACAGTCCCACTACTGGGGCAACAGAGGCTGCTGCAGGAAAACACTACCTTCTGCAAGACCTGTCTCCCAAACGCAGCCCTGCAGAAGCTGTGTCCACAGCCCTGAGAAGGTCCAAAGCTCTGGTATGCATCATTGTTGCCAGCTCAGCCATTTCAAAAACGTGATTTACATCACAACAATCATACAAAGAGCCTCAAAGTGAGCAGTACTGTAGGCGAGGCATCTTTCCACGATCAGAGTGATTGTATCAGATCCCACTAGCACCTTGTTTGCTAGGGCTTAAGGACTGTTACTCTACCAAATACAACCCACACTCTTGGTCATGGGAGCCCAGGCTGTCCCCCATCTCTTCACTGTGATGGGTCTCGTTCTGAGACATTATTGCTGTTTGCTGGATGTGTCCTGCAGCACACAAAAGGTTACTGTGCAACCAAGGAGCTTGTGGTGTGGCAAGGACATGCAAGGAAAGCATTAATCACAAGGAAAAATGTGAGGAATGTCACCCTCTGTAAAATCAAGTCCTTGTTATCAGTTTGAAAGACTATCATTCTTGCGCAGGCTGGGGTTTGTTTCCCTCTCAGACCTCCATCACCGCCACTGACACGAGGCATGATTTACCTTTCACTCTGCAGACTTGGGACTTACACGGTCACTAGTCACCCTCTAACTACAGTGACAAAGACCTCACTGCCTTGTCAGGCCCCCCGGGACCTTGCAGGGCTGCAGGAATTTGGACTCTCAAAAAAACAGGGTCACAGCACGCCAGGGAAAGCATGTACCACCATGCTTGGGAGGACTGGCTTTTGCAGGGACTGAAGAGACTGGGTGCAGGTAGGGGGACTGGAGGACAGAGGAGAGAGACCATTAGCTCCATGCTTGAGACAGGTGGAAGAGCAGGGGTGGCACAGCAATGATGATGAACTTGGTCAGGTTGTGGGGCAGTTGTGGGAAGGAACAGAATCTCCAAGGGCCAGAAGGAAGGTTGCAGCAGTAATGCTGTTCCTGAGTCAATTCCAAAGCCTTCCTTTCCCTGAAATGCGAGCTGTTTCCCCTTGCTATATGTCAATTTAGTTTATGGGCTGGTTAGATGGGAACATCCCTACAAGTAGCTTCTCATAGTCTTCTCAGTGAAAGAAGAATATCCCTGAAAAACTTCCAGGCATGTAGAGGACCTTCAAAGGGTCACTCCCACACCTCCCTCCCACATGTCCAAACACAGCCTCACATTTTTTCCTCCTGAGTGTTTCAGGTTGTAAATGAAGTACTCTCAGTTTGGCTTCTGTCCTGGTGACTACTGCAAGTGTCACTGGAGGAGGTTCAGGATGGACATCTGAAACTGAAGCTCTTCCTGTGACCATGTTTCTCAGTCTTTGCCAATAGTTGAAGGGCAAAAAGCAATCCCTCGTCTGGTCCTCCGTAATTCTGGCTAAGCACTGAGCAGATGTAGTGCTGTGACTCCTTCCCTCCGTTCACCATCAGATGGCAGAAGGAGCTTCTTACTCTCTGAGCTTTAAACCACAGCTCTGATGTCCCTTTACACCTAGAGAGGACTTGGAGAAGTGTTTCATTTGTTAGCAGAAATGTTTTTTCCTGCTCATGAGTTTCACCCAGTTACACAATTTCTATAAAACATGGATTATACACATGAGGATAAAGGTGCTATAGAAGCCAAATTGTGTCCCCTGGCTTCTTTGAAGCAAAGCTAGTCCCAGCTTACAAATGAAGAAGGTGAGACACAGATGGGTAGATGGTTTTTGTGCAATCCAAGCCCTCACTTTCATCCCTGGGGTAATCCTCTAGATTATAAGAATGGCAGCCTTGGAGGGACTCACTAACACCCAAACATACTTTCCCCTGGCTCTGGAGTGTAAACGCAGTTGGTAGTTGGCCAACAAAACAGGTCATTAGTGATACACCCTCCACTGTCCACACTTGCTTTGGAGCAGGGAACAGCAGCACATCTCTGCCTTCAGGCGCTATTCACACCATGAGCCAGGATCCAGCCTTGGGTGCCTAGCAAGCATGGCACTGCTTCTCCCTGCTCAGGGGCACCAGGACATCAAAGGAAAGCAGCAGGAGGCAGGATCAAAAGGAAGAAAAAGAGGTGCTTCTTCACACGCATCGTTAGTGGTGGTGGTCCTTGCTGCAGTATGTGGTGCGCACTGAAAACTTATGGCAGTTGAAAAGTCAATTGGATGAATTCATGGTGGGAAATCCAGTGAGGTCTATTAATTACACAGAGCCATGAATTACTGCGGGTTGGGGGAGTATTACGTGGTAGCGTCGTGTATGTGGTCCTGTTCATATTCTTCTCACAGCTTCTGCTCTGGCTGCTCTTAGAAGCAGGATAATGGGCTAAGCTGTAGGACAGTTCTTCCATGCCTGTGATCCAAGGTTTTGAGGTCTTTTTTTTCACTGTGGATTTAGGTGAAGCCAACATTTTTTTGTAACAGCAGAGACTTTTACAGCCAGACACATGAGGGCAGAAATGCAGCACTATGTTATTCTATGGACCTGTAATCATAGCCCCAGACTGATCATTTGAGGATTTCTGCATTTTTTCACAGGTGGCAGATAACAGCCGACTATTCCCTAGGACAGGTTCCTTGAAATAACACCTTCACACCCAATATACATGTGAAGCTAGCAGCAAGGAAATCATCTTCCAGGACTGGAAAGGACTGACACACCGACAGTTCTCCATCCTTGGAGGTTTTCAAGACCAGACTGGACAAAGCCCTGACAAACCTGGTTTGATCTTGTAGCTGACCCTGCTTTGGGCAGGAGGTTGGACTGGAAAAGTCCTGAGGTCCCTTCCAGCCCAAATGAACCTGTGACCCTTTGGACTATGGCATGAACGCGGCATGAACAAAAAACATCTCCTTTGCATCTTGCAGCCTCACAGACATGGCTGATCCAACAACCCAACCTTCTCAGCGGTGTGGATCTCTGAAAGATAGGGTGACTGGCTGCAGCAGTGTTACCAGGACCAAAGGGAAGTCAAACCAATCCCCAGGGGCTTAGTGCTTTCCCACGTGGCTCCTTTTGCTTCTCTGACCCAAGCCTCAACTATAACTAGGAGCTGGAAGAGCCTTTGCCTGCTTTACTTGCTCTGTTGGAGATACGTTGAGCCAAAACATGAAGTCTTTGCAGGTCCATTGGCTCCTGGGCTGAGGCCGCTGAGGAGGAATTTTGCAGAACAGTAGTTTGGTGGGAGAAGCTGACTGGGGTTGCTTTCCTTTTTCACTAGCAAAATCAGTATAGCTGGAAGCATGCAAAGAAGTTGGAATAAGGATCCCAAAACTGTAGGTTTACTTTGTGGGTGAATATAATTGCAGATCTTTCTGGAGAGAGAATTTTGCACCTTTACTCCCTCGTGAGGGAGATTTTCACAAAAAACAAGTGCAAAGTCTTTGCTCTCAAAGGAGCAAAGGCTTCTCTCCTCTGATTTATCCAAGTGGAAATGGGCTTGGAGCATTGCAAACCTGGTCAGTTTTTCCATGTTTCTTGTGTGGTCTTGCAAACATTTTAATATTTATTCTGTGTGGGTTATTCATGATATTGGAACACTTTAGTGAAATTACAATGCGAAAAATATTGACTGTGTGCATTTTCAAATTGAAATGCTTTAAAACGGCACAGATCTTATCTGTTCAGTGACCCCAAATGGCCAAAAGCAGCTTTTACATCTCATTGGGAATTGCAATGATTCAGAACTAAGAAAAATTGATGAGAAAGTTGATTTTAACAGAATTTCAATGGAGAATAATCCAAACAAGCTTTCTCATTTTGCACTGGCACTCGTCTCTGGGTCTGCCAGTTCCTCAAGGAATTGTTAATTCTCAGTGCTGTTAGCCCCAGGTTTGCTTTATGATCTCCTCTTTTTGCCTGGACAGTAGCTCACAAGATATCTGTCATTCCCTTCCTTTTCCTGAGCTAAATCTTACCAGCTTGGAGACAATTTTTTCTCTTGTTTGACCCGAATGTTTTTCAATGCATGGCTTTTCTTGGCTTAGTTCAAGAGAAGAACAAATGTCAAAACCAGGGAAATTTTTCAGAAGGTGAAACTTCCCATTTTTAAATCCTCATTAATTAACTTTCCCTTCTGGCTTCCTCCCCAAAGCTGATCTAGTCACCCCTTTGCTTTGCTGGGAAGAGCTGATGAGGTCACAACCCAATGTGAACATAAATTCCCACCTTACACCTATTGTAAACGAAGGAAATGACATATTGCAAATCTAGTTCAGTTCGTTAATCCCAGGATAGCATGAATCAAACATCAGGACACAGCTTGTTCCTTGAAACTAGACTAAAACAATTATTACTGAAATGTTTCAGGAGTGATTCTTGTTGCTAAGCTCCAGAATCATGCTAATTTATTTGCTTAAGTTTGCAGGATCATTTTCTTTTTTAAATTTTTTTTTAACCTAAGCTGACATTCTTTCCTGTCTCGGGAGAAATTTCTCTATCACAGTTAGAGCAGCAGCTGCAAGCTGAAAGCTGCACACGCAAAGGGACACTTCAGCAAATCAATCCTCTTTGCTTTTTAAAACAGGGCAATCACTTAACAAGGAAGGCAGCAGGATGCACATTGAATGCCAGCTGGTTTTGGAAGGCAGAGGGGTTCAGGGCTAGCTGCTCTCAGACTCCGTGTGACCCCACGCACATCATTTGGGACCTCATCCCCAGCTCTTTGTTTGCTCTTGGAAAGGTCTCAGTCCAGCCATCCATCATCACAGGGGTTCCACCATGCTCTCAAGGAGCTCCACTTGAGTCCCAGCAGCTCATGCCTTCCCTTCAGTTTTGTGCCAGGAAATCCCAGCGTTACCTCCCCATCCCAGGACAGTGAATTTGATGGCTGCTGACGTTGGTCATACCTCAAGCAAATCAAACCAAATCTGCTAGCAGCTGCTCTTTACAACTTTATTCCCAACTAGACAGATCCTGAAGCACAGCAGTCAGAGTCAGGTGAGCAAGGGCTTCACTTCATGCTCCCCATTTGAAGAGGGGAGAGGTACTACCTCAGAGACATAGGGCATCTTGGCCTTGCAAACCTCAGGCATCCCTCAAGCCCTGTCTCCCTCAGCCTAGCTTCCATCCATAAGGATAAGATTTCCCCCTCCCCTCAGAATAGACCAGCCTTATCTGCACTGCCTGGTAGAAACCATCCCTGGTCTGCACGAGACCCTGAAGCATGCCTGGAGTGGGAGGATGACATACCTAGCAATGGGAATCCTTGAGTAGGCTCTGTGGGGCAAGAATGGGATGCACTGTGCAACAAGGCTGTTGGTCCTTGTCTTCAGAAATGCCTTCCCTTGAAGAGGTGGGTGTCTCCATCCATTTGAAGAGCCTTTATTAGATGGCCTGGGTCCAACGGGGCTTAAAGGTGGCTCTACCGCTGTCTTGCTATGAATGGTTTACCTGGGAGAGAGGCTGACCTAACAAAGAGGAAGATCTTTCACCTTCCGTGCTAGGGCATGGGCATACCCATTAGAACTACACGATGTGTCTCACTCACCAAACCTAAAAACACCTTCCTACTTAGGGTGGGGATGCCCTGGGCCTCCCTCCTGCCTGCAATTACACTTCTTAAACAAACTGCTAATAGGTACCCTTGCTCCAATGCTTTGGAGGCCTCTAGATGTCCAGGGTAGGCTCACAGATATGTAAGCCAGAAAGGATCATACGTGGATGCCCAGCCTAGTCTCCTAGACATCCCAAGCCAGAAAACCATCGGTGACTCCTACATGGGCAGTCTCTTTGAGATGTGCGCCTCTCAGTTGAAGCAGCCCACGAGCAATCTGGCCAGGGTTGATTTACTCTGTCTTTGGCCTTGGAGGAGAAGGCTGGGACAACCCTACACTAAGGCAAGAATGAAACCTCTGCCAGGCCATGATGGATCCCATGAAGCCCCCATCCTAGTCGTGAGTCCCACCAGGTTGAGATGAGGATAGGGCATTTCTAAACCTCTGAAGAGAACCTGTTTAAACCTCTTTGTTTTAATCTGTCGATCTCCTTGGGCTCAGCCACCACCTTGTTAAGGGGCATGGTGCAGAAGGCACAGATCGAATAGTCTTGTTTGTTTGTTTGTTTGTGTGTTACAGTGCTGATCACATCACCAGCCCGAAGGCCAGGATTGTTCTAAGAAGAGCACTGTGGGAATTAAGTACCCTGGAGAAATTCATATAAGCCTGGCCGCATTTCAGTAAGATCTGGGCCTTTAACAAATTAATAACAACGGGGAGACAAACATGGCATTTTAAAGCACACTATGTCCAATCCTCAGCAGAGGTCACAGGATGTCTGTCACTTTGCAGCAGCTGAGGATCTGACCCAGAGACAATTTGCTTTGTTTGGGGAAAAATTCCTTCCTGAGCATCTCAAACAGGCAAGCATTAGGCTTTAAATCCACCCAATTACCTTCAGCACAAATGTCCTTCAGCCACACAGGAACATTAGAAAAAAATGCAGGAAAAGTTCCCTAAGTCTAAAATGAATTTAAATAAGCCAAGAGTCAAGCGGCAGACTCATTAGTCTCACTGCTGTGTGTTGCCTCTTATTCCTGCCATGGCTTTGCACTTTCCAACAGCTGCTTCTGTCAGGGGAGACACCTCCCCTCCCGGCTGGGCTGGAGGATGGAAATTTGGACACCCAACCCTGCCTGTTCTGACCAGCATGCTGTGCCGTAATTGCAATCTGCCATCTCAGGGAAACAGACAGATTTGTTTGAATAAAGACAGCCCCGAAAGCACCTGTCCCCAGATGAAAATGATTCTGTCTCCAAAGCCAGTATGAAAGGTGCAATTTGTGCCCGTGACTGAGTTTTATTAAAAGCTCCCCCAGATTCCCTCATATCATTACCAGAGTAGACACTGTCGCACTTTTCCTCCAGACACATCAGTATTGTCTCAGGGCTGGAAAGAGAAGTAGTTTTAGGGTATGTAGACCAGTGTTTGGGTAAGTTACATGTACTAGAGAGTTAAAAGCATGCTCACAGGCTGTTCTTTCAGAATAGCTCTTACTCAGATTAGTCACTTCACAGCTTGCCTTGCTGACAAGTTTTTATTCCAGATACAGGGATTAAATCCTCACCAGCCATCTCTCTCTCTGTTGATTCATCCCAGGAGGACTTGTCCCCGCATCCTTGCTGTGCACCTACACTGGAGATGCCATTGAGTGGTACCCACTGACTCTGGTACTGACTCGGACCACACAAGTGCAGAACCTGCTTGCAAAGCCCCAGGAGTGTGCCCTCCCATGTGATAGCTCCTCAAGGGACACTGGGGAACGTCCTCCTCCAGCTCATGGCCTCTCCATCATACTGTATGGTGTGATATGGGCACTGTGGTAGAGCAGTCATCTTCCCCGCACTGCTGTTCAGTGCCTTTCTACCAACCTTTACTGTGCCCATCCTTGACAACTTTGGGTTGAACAAAAGCGTTTTGCAGCTGGGATGACACAGCAAATGCCCACCCGAAGCATGGAGCACCCAAACCAATGCGAGCCATGGTGCACAGCAGCATGACACGGCCCCTCATGACCCCCTCAGCACAGCATGCAGGGGCTGCTGCCTGGGAGCACAGTACAGAGCTGGAAAACCAAGACAAAGCCCAAAATCCCCATTATTCCTTCTAAAGGGAGTATCCATTGCTTCCTACCTGACCACATGACTCCTCCAGGATGATCCCTGCAGTCCTCAAATGCCATGTGATCCCATGTTTGAACTCTGCTTCGTGCCTCTTCTCATCCTCTTCTGTCTTCCTTCTTTTCCTTTCTCACCCTGGTGGTGTTTTCTCTCTTCTCCCCTTCAATTTCCCCCTCATCTTCCTGTTTCACATCTCATTTTGTCTCATAACGCTTTTGTCAAAAAATGGTGGCTACTCAGATAACTACAAAATAAAGCTCTTGAAAAACACCTGAACTCTGTCTTAGGGAGAGCAAAGAAACTTCTGAATATTTTAATTTACCCTTGAGCGAAAAGAACCCAGCAGACGCAGCAGCCTGTGTTTTGTTCATCAGGAGAGAAGGACTCTGGAGGGATTCGAGGTCTGATCCTGCTCTGGATGGGAAGTGTGCTCACGTTATACAGGCTCAGATACACAGCTTTCCCCTCTCTGCCTTTACCACTGTAATCTTATTGATCCAGGTGTAAAAAGCCGTGGAGAGGAAAGAGGATCGGGCCCTAATGCAGAATTATAGTTCGTGCAAGGTCTTGCTACTGCACGATGCCAGCGTGATGCTGGGGAGCTCAGGAAGCGCCGGTGAGTGCCAACAGCCAGAGGACGTGCCCGCATGGGTAATTTGCTACATCTGCATGTTTCTGATGAGGTCCTTGGCCTCTTGTTTTCTTTTCCCATCTTCTCCCAGCCAACACTGAGTGATATATGTCACGCACTGTCCCAGATGGAAAGTTTTCCCCAGGAGGATCCATACTGGGAGCAGTGGGCGGTGAGGATTTGATGCCGGGCGCACAAATGCTGGAGATGTGACAGCTCCGGTTCCTGACATTTGGTACATGGCAGAATTTAATAATGCCATTGCCCACCTCCAGCAAATGAGTCCTGGAGGAGCTGCAATTCTGATTGTCAGAGAGGGAGAGAAAGGGTAATTAAAAGGCCCAGTGTCAGGTAATGAGAAGGATGGAGCCGAAGCTTTGCTGAAAGACCTGGTGCTCTCCCGGTCCCTCTCTCCAGCACACTCCCCCGTGACCATGCAAGCACATCCCTCCACACCTCCCTCCCAGCCTGGGACCAGCAGTGACCTTCTCCAGAAACACAGACGGAATTGGACATCCTCAGCTCCCACTGCTGAAAGCGTCAATTAGCGCTAATTGGACGGTGCTAGGGTAAGCGCACAAGTGGGGGAGGAAGGACAGGGACTGTAAGGCTTAGTAGGTTTCTTTCTTCTTTTGCTTGAAAATGCAGAAAACTAAGCGATGAATGTATTTCCATGCAAGTTCCAGCAGGATGTTTTCTCAGGATGGAGCTTTTACTCAAACGGTAAATACCAAATTCCCCTGATGAGACACTGAGGGAAGTACCCATGGTCAGAGGAGACAGAAGTCTGGATTGATGCCTTGCACTTGCATCTCCCATGGAGCAACAAGAAAACCTTTGGAGTGCCAAAAATAAGTGAGAATCTCTTAGATTAGATAACACATGCTTTTGTTGGTCCCACAATCTCATATGACTAGATTTCTCCCCTCCAGCATTTATGACAGCCCTGGTTTGTCTTCTCCCGCTGTCTTATATGTGAGTGTCATTTCCCTTCTAATGTTGAAGGATATTAGAAACCTCAGTGAAAAGACTTGCTTTGTGCATTGTTTTTATTTTTATTGCCATCAGACAAGTGTTCTGACCTCTAGTGTTTCTACATTTTTATGATTATTTTGTCCAGAGAAGGGCAACGAGGCTGGTGAGGGGTCTGGAGAACAAGTCTGATGAGGAGCGGCTGAGGGAACTGGGGTTGTTCTCTTATATGTGAGTGTCATTTCCCTTCTAATGTTGAAGGATATTAGAAACCTCAGTGAAAAGACTTGCTTTGTGCATTGTTTTTATTTTTATTGCCATCAGACAAGTGTTCTGACCTCTAGTGTTTCTACATTTTTATGATCACCTACATTGAAATCTCCCCAGATTTATGTACTGTAGATGGTAAGTGCTTTGTTCTTTAGATCATGTGCCCAGGACCCAGATGGCCATGTTGTGACGGTCTGTAAAGTTTAAGGGCATTCGAGGAGCTAAGAAGAACTTTCGTGCTGTTGCGTTCAAAACTCTCCTGGTAGGTAACCTTCATGCAGCCCCGATACCCAGGTTTCACATGGGTGATGCCTTCATACATTGGATTTCAAACTTTCTAATATTTTGTTTAAGAAATAAGCTCAAGGTTTGCTGAGGACATCTGCATGAGGACGCTAAAGGGGCAGCTCCCGAGCTAGGCAGTTCTTCCTTTATGTGGCATAAACAAGACATTTCCAAAATGCATTTCATTCTCTGGTGGTTGAATCTCAGTAGGAGGGAGAATGATGGCAGAGGTGATAGGGATACAGAATGATACAGAAATAGCCGAGAGAGAAAACTCCTTGGTTTAAACCCATTTGTAATAGCAAAGACAAATTGTGAAGCTGCCTGGAAAAGCAGGATGACTATTGATAAGAAAGTAATAAGGGGATTCTCAGAAACTGTGAA
Source organism: Aptenodytes forsteri (assembly GCF_000699145.1). Lineage (NCBI taxonomy): Eukaryota > Metazoa > Chordata > Aves > Sphenisciformes > Spheniscidae > Aptenodytes > Aptenodytes forsteri. The sequence goes on along the minus strand of NW_008794456.1, from coordinate 2,084,734 downwards.
CAGAGACAGCACAAATCAACCCCCAACTTTGTGCTACAGAGGATGCTAAGAAAATTCACTAACAAATTTTTAAACTGGAAATTGCAGAATTTATGAAATAACGTGGGGTCAACGATGTGTCCCTTTCTAAAGAGAAAGGGACAGTGCTAGGAAGGATCTAATACTGAGGAAAGAGATTCACTTCTCACTTGCTTTTGCTTTGGCCAGCTCAGGTGATTTAGAAAGATGCTTCATGCTTTTTCAACAGCTGTGGGAAGAGATATGGTATCACGGATCCAGGGGTGTACGGGAACAGCCCAGCTGAGCTTAGGAATTTAGTATGATTGCATGAGTGGCACCCCCTTACAGACTGATGAAAATGAAGGGAGGAAAAGAAATTCTGAAGCAAAAATAAAAATGCAAAAGCAAAGGTAAAAAAAAAAAAAAGCAGTCACTGAAAAAGAGGAGTGATTCTGGCAATTACAACTGTAACTAATAGAATAAGTACTGAGTGAAATCAGTACCTACATAGTGGATAAAGAAAGGGGAAAAAAGCTCAAACCCACAAGCATATGCCCAAGTATATAAAGAGTAAATCTCAGCAGAGAAATTTGTTGCCTATTTTTAGCTGAAACTATTAGTGCATAAAGAGTTTCTGTTTGGATTTTATTAAAACCCTTGCAACCCTGCTCTCCAAATGAATTCAAATACACATTGCTTAGCCAGGCTGCAATGGAGGGAAACTGGGGTGTGAGATGTATTAACCATCTATGGAGACTTGCAGAGGCAGAACGCTGCTCTGGGATACTAAATAGGGTGTAAATAGGAGAGCATGGGTGGAAATAGGGCAAAGATAACTGCTGGATTTCAGAGAGAGTAGGTCCTCATAGGAAGATCTTCCAGGTTGCTGGAAAGAGAAATGGGAATCCAGTTCTTTTGGATAACTCCTGCTAGAGTACCTGAGACACTACTGTTTCTTCTCCAAACTTCAAGTCAAATCTTGCTTTCCTTCAGCACAGCCCTCAGTTCCTAATCACGTTTTCAGCTTTACCTTTCTCAGTGCAGAGTCACATTTTTGTGATTTAACTCAAGCAAATCCCATGAGCCAAGCTCTGCATTGCTTTGGAGCAGGAATCCTCTAGCTCTGCTCTCTGCGCTATGTCCCAGTCAGACCCCAAGGCTACAGAGTGGGATGTTATGAGCTCTTAGGTGTCTCCTCAAAAACGTGTTCAAGTGCCTTTAGATGAGCTTTGTCCGCTTACACCTGGTTGTCTTCAGGGAAGACATTTCTGTCTGAGCGCATCAGCCTGGGGAGAGCTTGCTGGTGTAGCTGGTGGAGTCTAGGACATGACTCGTCCCATGCTAAAGAAGATGCCTTCATTCAGCCAGATGGATCACACCATCATCTCCACTGACCCCACCGAAAATGTTTCCACGGAGAGTTTGCGCACCTAGAGAACATGGAGACACCTATACCTTTTGCTGTTTTATTTTGTGATGTCTTACCCTATGAGCTGGGTCGGGTCCTCCAGGTAATGCCACCTGGCCATCAAAAGGGCCTGGGTCTCCCGTGAGTCCTGTGTCCTGTCAGCCAGAACTGCACAGGTGTCTCAGATACCCCAGGGCTTCTCAAACAGCACCAGACACCTTTACATGGGCAACTGAACCCAAAGTCTACTAATTTCTCTCCAGATGCCCCAGTCTCCTTCAAGTTATAATAGGGACCTGGACACCTCCTGTGTAGGCACCTAAACTTCAGTGTCAACATCTGCAAGCTGAATCCCCCAGCTAATGCTGGGGAAGATGGATCCTCCCCTCACAGGATTTTTGATCTGGAGGTACCAGACTATAATCAGGTGCTATGGCACTCTGGATGTGAGCGTTTCCTTCTCTGGACCGTCTTCTCCATACCCAGCATCCAAGTCCCTGGAAAAACTCACAAGGGTTTCTACCACCTTTGGACCTGGTCTTCACCTCAAGCCAGTGTTGGGTTTCTTTAGGTGCCTTTCCCTGCCCCAGAGCAGCTGAGGGGATGCAGCACTTCACAGCAGCTCTCCCTGTCACTCCAGCGAGAAGCCGTGATGGAGTGCCACGGGGCACGCGGAGAAATTAAAAGCAGAGGCTCCAAGTCAGAGACGTTTTAAAAATGTGTGTGCTCAAGTAAAGGACTTTTTAATGTTTTAATAACAAATATTATAAGATATTTTTCTCCATGCCCAGTGCCTGCTGAGCCATCATGCTGAGCCTATATTTATGGCACTGTAAAGCACAATGAAGGCAACAGCACTAGGAATACTAATAGCCTCAAGTTTATTACACTAAGGCTGAGTGCTTCATTTTAATTGCATGGAAACATTTAATTTGTTAGATGAGGTGTCATGTAGTTTTCCTCAGGCACCAGTAACTCATATCCACACTGGGACAATCTAACAATCTAGGGGAGGCTTTAAAATTAAATGGATTTTACTATTTCTTACCTCTTTGGTGTGTGTGGGTGGCCAGATTCTTGGGCCTTGTAGAGTTAAAATATTTCTGCCTCTTTGTTGTAAGACTTGATTGGGGAAATCCACGTCTTCGCAGCTGTCCAAGGCAAAAAGGGGTCTGCAACGCATCACCGTAGGGTGTAAGCGGTCTGGTGGAAGGGCCACGCCTTCTCATCTCTCCCCATCTCGCTACATGACCGAGGATGCTCACTGCCTGTCCTCGGCGGCTGAACCTGCTGATGCGACCAGCCAGCAACCCTTTGCTGCAGCGATGGAAACACAACGTTGTTTGGAAGAAAGGGTGGGAGTTCAGAGCACACCTGACCGATGGATCAAAGGTACTGTCATGCTTCTCCTCAGCAGCCCTCTCCATCATTTTTCTGATCATTTATAACAGCAATGTTTAAGGAGTAAAGGGGAGAGGAAGCCCAACTGAACAGAAATGGGTTTATGTTCTGAAGTGGTGTCAAACCACAATATGTCAGAAAAACAGGCATTTTGGTGTCAAACCACAATATGTCAGAAAAACATGCATTTTATGGGAAAAAAAAAAAAAAAACATTTAAGAAAAAAGGAAGCTTGCCAGCATGTCCCATGTGGCAAAAGGGATGGGGCAGAGGAAAATCAAGGCTGTTTGGAGACAAGCTGGGTCTATCAAAATAATAACAGCTCCAGTTTGCTGCGTAGTTCACTCGTGCTCAGACAGCGATGATGAACGTGGAATAAATGCCTGAGCTGGCAATATTTCATTTACCTCTGGTGTTAGGGAACCTGTAGCTCACATTAGATTTTTTTTCTCCCCACATGCTGATCTAACATGTTTGGACACTGAAGTTAGAAAACTTCACATTGGAAATGAAAGGTGATTACTTTTTCTTTAACTGCACAGAGAAGAAATGACTGCAAGAGCTTTGCAAAACCAGTAGTAAATACCTTATCACTGCAGGTTTTAAAGTGAGATAGGACTTTTTTCTAAAAGATATGCTGCAGTTCAGCTCCAACTTTATGGGCTCAATGCTGTCATGTCTGTGCTATGGAAGAATAATTCTCCCAGCAGTAATTACGAGGGAAGAGGAAAATTATGCAGAAGAGGAGACTCTCTGATGTCCTTAATATCCACATTGTCTCCTCTGAGGCAACAAAGTAGATATCACGGCAATAAGCAAACATAGCGATACACAAATGATGTGAAGCCATGTGTTAACGATGAATGTCCTGGCCAAGACCCACATCTTCCAGTTACCTTAAGCCTCTGGGAAGCCGGAACTTGCACATCGCGATGGGCACGGTCCCAGCGCACGGCTGGCTACACCCAGCGTGGCTGGCTGTCAGGAGATCCAAGGAGCGATGAGAGCAAGCGAGCACGGGCGTCAGCGTTCAAATCTACCGTGGGCTTTTACCTCCTTTAAATGTCAGTGCTGAAGTTGTCACCCTTTCTGAGCTCTCCCCTCCATCCAACGGCAGCGGAGGCTTTCTATAGAAGCTTGCAGGAGGCGTCCAGCAGAAAACACAGAGCAGGAGGCCAGCGATGTAAAAGCAGGGGACTGCAAGAAAGATTTTCATCCCGTTGTCAGAGTACCGTGAAAGGAGGAAGTCACAGGGGGGCTTGATCTCCTGAGGATGGATTTTTGCACCGCTTCTAACAAGCGCTACAGTAAGAGCTGAGAAGGGCTTTTCCATCAGTGTTTGCTGGAAATTTTAAACAAACCTCTTCAAATGTGTCAGTGACCCTTTTTCAAGTGTGCATTTTCTGCAAATAGTCCTGGCACTGAGATTGTTGAGGCAACAGCTACAGAAATTGGCTGCCCCCAGCCGGCATCCAAGAATGGTCACGGGGATGAAGTTTTGAATTGATTTATGAGGCCAAAAGAGGCCCTCTATGTAAATGGCTATTGGATTTCAGTCACTTGCTCCCACACTGAGAGCAATAGCTCATATTTAGTTAGTGCACAATTTCTAGGAACTTGCATTTAAATTTTGAAATTGTCCCAGAAACCCGACTGTAAGTTTCTCATCCAACCAGAAGCACAACCTTTATTATGTCACCTCTCTGAATTAATGGCTCAGGATATTTCCACCTTTGCCCTACACTGACATTAGCGCGGAAGCACCTTGCAGACATGCATAATTTTACTATTATCATCAAAGCAGTCCTTGCGATGGAAGGGACGGTTCAGCTCAGATGTGGAGTTGGTAGCCCAGAGGCATTAAGTGATGTGACTAAGGTCAGCTGGAGATGCACTGTCCCACGTAACTCTCCTGGACGCCAAACCAGTTCCTGATCCTTAGAGCTGTCCCTGCTTTCAGACATTACCCTGTTTACAGACTCCTTACAAGTAACAGAAAGACCAAGAATATTCGCAAGGTCATCAGTGAATAATTTTGAATAATCGGCAAACCTGGGAAAATCACAGGTCGCTTGCAGAGAATTTATGAGCAGGAAGAGGCAAAAAACCAAAAAAAGTCAGAATTAATTCTTTCCCAGACATCTATCACTGCTTTCGTTTCATTAAAATGAACACAAGGAAATTATATTTTCAGACAATGAATTAATGTGCATGGACAGCACAGAAAAATCTCGGTAGCCAACAATTTTGAATACCAGTCACCTGTAGAAAGCTGTGACCCCATGAGCAATCATACGGACTGAATAATTCACTGCTGGCAAAAAAGTGTTGTCTTATTTCCTTAGGAAATAAGGCAGGATTAGTGAACTTAACTGGCTTTCAGATGTTACATTGCCATTGCTAAATAAAAGGACGCTATGGAGCAAAAACTGTGTCCATCATTGTCGCTGTTCCAGGTTTAGTTTTGGCCAGCTCGGGATACCAACCTG
>NW_008794456.1:2044902-2078158 GCF_000699145.1 Aptenodytes forsteri | reverse complement strand
AAGAAAAAAGGAAGCTTGCCAGCATGTCCCATGTGGCAAAAGGGATGGGGCAGAGGAAAATCAAGGCTGTTTGGAGACAAGCTGGGTCTATCAAAATAATAACAGCTCCAGTTTGCTGCGTAGTTCACTCGTGCTCAGACAGCGATGATGAACGTGGAATAAATGCCTGAGCTGGCAATATTTCATTTACCTCTGGTGTTAGGGAACCTGTAGCTCACATTAGATTTTTTTTCTCCCCACATGCTGATCTAACATGTTTGGACACTGAAGTTAGAAAACTTCACATTGGAAATGAAAGGTGATTACTTTTTCTTTAACTGCACAGAGAAGAAATGACTGCAAGAGCTTTGCAAAACCAGTAGTAAATACCTTATCACTGCAGGTTTTAAAGTGAGATAGGACTTTTTTCTAAAAGATATGCTGCAGTTCAGCTCCAACTTTATGGGCTCAATGCTGTCATGTCTGTGCTATGGAAGAATAATTCTCCCAGCAGTAATTACGAGGGAAGAGGAAAATTATGCAGAAGAGGAGACTCTCTGATGTCCTTAATATCCACATTGTCTCCTCTGAGGCAACAAAGTAGATATCACGGCAATAAGCAAACATAGCGATACACAAATGATGTGAAGCCATGTGTTAACGATGAATGTCCTGGCCAAGACCCACATCTTCCAGTTACCTTAAGCCTCTGGGAAGCCGGAACTTGCACATCGCGATGGGCACGGTCCCAGCGCACGGCTGGCTACACCCAGCGTGGCTGGCTGTCAGGAGATCCAAGGAGCGATGAGAGCAAGCGAGCACGGGCGTCAGCGTTCAAATCTACCGTGGGCTTTTACCTCCTTTAAATGTCAGTGCTGAAGTTGTCACCCTTTCTGAGCTCTCCCCTCCATCCAACGGCAGCGGAGGCGCGCACGGCTGGCTACACCCAGCGTGGCTGGCTGTCAGGAGATCCAAGGAGCGATGAGAGCAAGCGAGCACGGGCGTCAGCGTTCAAATCTACCGTGGGCTTTTACCTCCTTTAAATGTCAGTGCTGAAGTTGTCACCCTTTCTGAGCTCTCCCCTCCATCCAACGGCAGCGGAGGCTTTCTATAGAAGCTTGCAGGAGGCGTCCAGCAGAAAACACAGAGCAGGAGGCCAGCGATGTAAAAGCAGGGGACTGCAAGAAAGATTTTCATCCCGTTGTCAGAGTACCGTGAAAGGAGGAAGTCACAGGGGGGCTTGATCTCCTGAGGATGGATTTTTGCACCGCTTCTAACAAGCGCTACAGTAAGAGCTGAGAAGGGCTTTTCCATCAGTGTTTGCTGGAAATTTTAAACAAACCTCTTCAAATGTGTCAGTGACCCTTTTTCAAGTGTGCATTTTCTGCAAATAGTCCTGGCACTGAGATTGTTGAGGCAACAGCTACAGAAATTGGCTGCCCCCAGCCGGCATCCAAGAATGGTCACGGGGATGAAGTTTTGAATTGATTTATGAGGCCAAAAGAGGCCCTCTATGTAAATGGCTATTGGATTTCAGTCACTTGCTCCCACACTGAGAGCAATAGCTCATATTTAGTTAGTGCACAATTTCTAGGAACTTGCATTTAAATTTTGAAATTGTCCCAGAAACCCGACTGTAAGTTTCTCATCCAACCAGAAGCACAACCTTTATTATGTCACCTCTCTGAATTAATGGCTCAGGATATTTCCACCTTTGCCCTACACTGACATTAGCGCGGAAGCACCTTGCAGACATGCATAATTTTACTATTATCATCAAAGCAGTCCTTGCGATGGAAGGGACGGTTCAGCTCAGATGTGGAGTTGGTAGCCCAGAGGCATTAAGTGATGTGACTAAGGTCAGCTGGAGATGCACTGTCCCACGTAACTCTCCTGGACGCCAAACCAGTTCCTGATCCTTAGAGCTGTCCCTGCTTTCAGACATTACCCTGTTTACAGACTCCTTACAAGTAACAGAAAGACCAAGAATATTCGCAAGGTCATCAGTGAATAATTTTGAATAATCGGCAAACCTGGGAAAATCACAGGTCGCTTGCAGAGAATTTATGAGCAGGAAGAGGCAAAAAACCAAAAAAAGTCAGAATTAATTCTTTCCCAGACATCTATCACTGCTTTCGTTTCATTAAAATGAACACAAGGAAATTATATTTTCAGACAATGAATTAATGTGCATGGACAGCACAGAAAAATCTCGGTAGCCAACAATTTTGAATACCAGTCACCTGTAGAAAGCTGTGACCCCATGAGCAATCATACGGACTGAATAATTCACTGCTGGCAAAAAAGTGTTGTCTTATTTCCTTAGGAAATAAGGCAGGATTAGTGAACTTAACTGGCTTTCAGATGTTACATTGCCATTGCTAAATAAAAGGACGCTATGGAGCAAAAACTGTGTCCATCATTGTCGCTGTTCCAGGTTTAGTTTTGGCCAGCTCGGGATACCAACCTGAGGGGAAGTGCCTGGGCAGAGTTCAGTGCAGGGTTCGCTCCACCAAGCACGTTGGATAGGATGGCTCCTTCCAACCTATTAGTTTTGGCCAGCTCGGGATACCAACCTGTGGGGAAGTTGCCTGGGCAGAGTTCAGTGCAGGGTTCACTCCACCAAGCATGTTGGATAGGATGGCTCCTTCCAACCTACGCAGTCCTCCAACACCATCCCTGAAGGCTTTGCATCCCAGAGTGACACCCCAGACGCTATCAGGGCATGCAATGAAGCCATGTGGCAACATGGTCCTCGTGTTATTCCAGGCGCGTGGAGCTGGAGAAGACACGCAAAGAGAAATGACACCTTTGGGGCAGTGAGGTCCCAGCACAGCCAATGGTCACGGGCATGGCTGGTCTGCTCAGCAGAGCTCTTAGCAGCTCCCAAAAATCTCAGGAATTTGGTTGAGCTCAGAATCACTTGTCTTTGGACCCAATTTGCAGTGTGAGTTGCGGTGAGGCACTAGCTCTGAACGAACACAGGGACCGGCACGTGCCATGGGGTCAGGACGTGAGTTGCACCACGTGCCTAAGTGTTTTTTCCTTCATTTGGGACCTTAACTGCCCACCTGACTGAGTATTTAGGAATCTAACTATGGACATCTAATTTTGTAACTCTTGACCAATGGGCCAAACCAATTTGTAGTTGTCCTCTTATCTGTTAATGAATTTATAATAGGAGAATAATTTGTCTCTCTGTGCTAAAATAAGTATATTCAGATGGGGGGTGGGGGGTGCTCTCTTTTTTCCTTCTTAAGGAAAAGACAAAGGTACTTTGTGCCTGATTTGAATTTCAGACAAACATTTAACAGATCACTTTGCTTTCCCAAACGTACAGTGCAGCCTGTAAGAGCAAGCTAAATTGCTATAAATTAAAATTAAATGTCAAAAAGGCAAAGATGTGCAGGAATGCAGGAGACAATCTCTGTGCAATTGGGGTTGTTACTGAGCTGCTTTTATCCACTTTACTTGCATATTGTTAAGTGCTCTTCCTGGAAAGGGGAACTTTTTTTCCTTTCCATTTTTAAATAAGTCCCAACCCCCAGTTGCACTGAAATAGAATGTTATAATTTCTCATTTCCAAATATCATCAGAGAAAGAATTATGATTGTCCACTCATCGTGCTTATCATTTCATTTGAGTTTTGCAGCCTGCTCTTAGAGAAATGCCATCCTTTTGATATAGCAGGTATCAACATGCTCAGTAAAAGGGAAATTAAGATGCCATTTCCACCTGTGCTGAGTAGTTGGCCTCTGTGGGAGGGAAGTAATGAAATCCCTGCTTCTTCTGTTACTTTAAAATAGAAAATATAAGGGGAAATGCAGTGTGAGCTATATGTGACAGACGAGAAAACAAGTATCAGTGTTCCAGTAGCTGAATATCACCTATAAAAGAATGATTTCTGCTCTTTACTTCAGTGAGGCCAGCATGCTCCTGCCCTCCCCACTTGTAGCAGGACCTCCGTCCCCAGCCCCACAGCGTCCCTGCAGCATGAGCCGGAGGACGGGAAGATGCCTGAGCTGGCTCTGCACAGACCAAGCGGGGCTGAGGGCTCCACTGCAAGCCTCACCTCCTGAGATTACATGATCTAAATACTCCCCCTTGCCCTGCAGACCTCTGGATCTATAAAACCACCAGTACCTATGCCTCCAAGGGATGCTTCCAAATTAGTTGTGTTCTTTACGACGATGAGATCCTCGCAGGGAAGTTACTTGCTGTATAATGCAGTACATGAGTAGCACAGAAGAGTGCATAATGTGGCAAGTAAGCAAAATCTGCCCCCTTTGCTTTGGGGGCCCTGCTTATTGTCCTAACCTTGGGTGCAGTTTTGTCAGCAATGGGGCATCATCAGCCCACAACAGGGAGAAGCCTCTCAATGAAATGGTGCTACCTGGACAAGGCAGGCACCGCTCTCTTAGGACTCCTGCTCAACCAGCCCTACACCACTGCACCCCGTGTTTTTAGGGAATGCAGTTTTGATGCTCTTTGACACCCGTGCAACACTTTTACCTGATGGGAGCTGGCACAGCCTCCATGGATACTTGATATGTTGCTGCAACAACCTTTTGATGTGATTTCTTTTCATGCACCTTCTGAAGAAGAGTTTACGACATACATACGTCAGTTGTAAATGCAGCTGCCTTAAGCCATTGCTTAGCGGTGCAGAAGGTTTCTGTGAAACCTCAATGTCCAGTGCTAATTGATATTATCCTTGCTGCAAGGCAATATGCAGGTGAGGTGGGCAGCCTGCACGCTCAGAGGCTCTCTGGAGCCCAGTTCGGCTCTAAGCTGGAGGAGGTTACCCCTGAGACCAAGGGTTATCCCTGGCTTACACATGGTCTGAGACACCAGATCCCAAAGCTCACTTCACTGAGAGCATTTTAAGAATTAGGGGTATTTCTCACTGTACCTGGGAAGACCCAGCATGCATCTGCCTCTGAAGCTTGGGCTGTGGGAAAATATTTAGGGCTGGAGGCAACTGCACTGTAGATAGTGGGAAACTATTTCCACATTGCATGGCAAGGAGATTGGTATGGCTGATTTGATCTAGAATTGGAGATAGCCCTGCTTCAAGTGGGAGGTTGGACTGCAGACCTTCAGACCCCCCCACCTCGACCAGCACTGCCATGATTCTATGCATGCATGGAGCTGCCACTCTCTTAGTCCTTCCTTTGGACAATCTGTTCTTTGTGCTGTTTTCCTGGTTGTGTCTACCCCATGACCCATCTTTACAGAGCCCCAAAGTGGTCATAACGCTTTTAGCTGCCAACCTCACCATGCTGGCCATTCCTTTTGATGAATTGACTACAGCATAGAGGACTACCTCCAGTTTAGCTGTCTAATATTACTACAGTCAGTAGATAGCTAGTCAATGCAAACAGAAGAGTGAAGACCATGATTGTTCTGATTTAACATAGACGTCAACTGGAGGATCTACCTTGTTGACTGACTGTACTGACAAGATTGTACTGATCATCAGGTGAGCCATAATGTCCATCTCATGTTTGGATACCTTGTACAGGGTTTAAAGTGTGACACAGGAAGACTAGAGCTTAATTCAGATGCCTGAACTTGCTGTCTAGTGCCATTCTAGGACAGCAATGTTGACCACAAGGGGCTGGAAGATAGGTTATGAGATCAACAAGAGATCCACCAACTCCATGGGTTCAGCTAGAGTCTGGAGGAGGTAGATCATCTCTAATGCCAATGGATCTCTATATTAGGCCTCCTCAGCAAGTCTCAGATGATTTAAAAGGCCCTTCTGACCTCAAAATAAAGAAAGCAGCACCCATGAGCCCTGTTTTTAGCTAGCATCTTGTCTTTCTTCATTTGCAATGTAACAGAGACACCAAAGGCTGCAGTGCTGTGCAGCCTTTCTACCCACATACCAACAAGGAGCAGGATTTCTCCTTGTTAGGCAATAAAGCACATGAGGTAAGTAACGACGCTGTTTCTGACTGACATCACAGTTATGCTGTGCTAAAAGAGTGAATCCTTGAGTAGAAGCATGTCCTGTGAGATTTCTCTGTCCCACCACTTTCCAACCAGCCAAGAACCAGGCAGAATGGTCTGTACAAGATTTCAGGGTGGAGTCAGGAGCTCGCCTGGGTACAGGGCCCTTTATTTCCTGGAGAACATGCACCAGCTGTATTTGAGGTCTTGCGTGGATCCAGTCAAGACAGAGGAAATGGGAGTCCAATGTCAAAGACACTTTGACACAAGAGCCACTCCTCTTGAGGTTGCCAAGAGTCCTGAGCCTCGTGCTACCAGATTTACCTATATAACCTAGAAAGTCACTGATAGGGCTTGTTACTTTTGGCAGGTATGTTTGAAACCCCCAGGAAGAACAAGAGCTGTGGACTGAAACCCTGTGAGGCATGAGGTCTCATCTTGGCTCTGGGACAACACACATCTTGGATGGGATAAAAGCTTCCTGCCAGGATCTTGGGGTGAGACAATACGGGTGGGAGGATTCCTCTCCAGCGAGAATCCTGGATGTGTGCATTGTTCAGACTCATATCTGATGGATCTGTCTACATAAATTTTCTGTGAAGGATGTGATTATTTTTTTAGGCTGGCTTCCTAAGGAAATGAGCCCTTTATGTAACTGAAATATCTGCTTGTCTGTCTTAGTCCTCCTTCATAACTTTTGAACCCACCAACAAATTTCAGACAATTTTTCTGGCACAAAGACCTTAAGCTTCTACAAACTTTATGAAGAAATGCATCTGGCTTAAATAGACTCTGGTCCTGTCACTGGGCACTACTGGAAAGAGCTTGGCTCTGTCCTCTTCGCATGCTTCTTCAAGTATTTACATACGTTAATAAGATCCCCCTGAGCATTCTCTCCAGGCTAAACAGTCCCAGCTCTCTCAGCCTTTCCTCATAGCAGAGATGCTCCAGTCCCTTGACCGTCTTTGTGGCCTTCTGCCAGACTCTCTCCAGTATGTCCACGTCTCTTGTACTGAGGAGCCCAGCGCTGGACACAGTGGTCCAGGCGTGGCCTCACCAGTGCTGAGTAGAGGGGAAGGATCACCTCCCTCGACCTGCTGGCAATGCTCTAACTGCCTTCTTTACAGCAAGGCTCATGTTCAACTTGGTGTCCACCACGATCCCCAGGTCCTTTTCTGCCAAGCTGCTTTCCAGCTGGATGGCCCCCAGCATATATTGGTTCACGGGGTTGTTCCTCCCCAGGTGAAGGACTTCACACTCCTCTTTGTTGAACTTCCTGAGGTTCCTGTTGGCCCATTTCTCCAGCCTGTCAGGGTGCCTCCGGATGGCAGCACGACCCTCTGGTGTATCAGCCACTCCTCTCAGTCTGTTGTCATCAGCAAGCCCGCTGAGCACACGCTCTGCTCCATCATCCAGGTCATTAATGAAGATGTTAAACAGGAGTGGACCCAGTATGGACCTCTGGCGTACACTGCTAGTTACTGGCCTCCAACTAGACTTTGTGCTGCTGATCACAACCCTCTGCCGTTTCTGCAGCATGCCCTTGGTGGTTTCTTTTCTTGAGAACTAGAACTTGGGGTCCTGATTTGTGTCTCTCCCTGCAATAAGGTGTCCACAGAGGGATCAGAGCTGGGTGTCAAAAAGCTCCGTGTAATCCCTGGAATCCTATCCTGTGAGAGCAGGGTTTACAGCAGTGTTACACACTGTGACCAGCTTGGAAGTCAGATTGCTAGCATGGTGGGACTCTTGGTCTTCTACTTCCTGGTGTTTTGATCCTGGTCTCCTTAAGACTCAGTGAGCATTTTGCTAGTGATTTCAGATGGGAACAAGATGATACTCTAAATTCATTGCACCCAGTGCCTTTAGTTCAGTTATGAGTGTTTAGTTATGAACGAACTGTAGGGGAAAATGATCCATTTGGAGAAAACCTGAGAAGATCCCAGGCAAAGGTACAATCCCTATACAAAGGGCAAGAGCTCTGTATCGAAAAGGGAGAAGAAAGGAGAACATACTGATTAAGTCTACATTGATATACACACTTGAACATGATGTCACCCCCCCCAAGCAGTCACACTGAGATGCCCTTTTCTATTTATGTCATATCCTAGAGCCTGCCCACGAGCAGGCTGTACTTCTTCTTTGAGTGCTTTCCTATGCTTTGCCTTCTAGCATAATTCATAGCTCACCTTCACAAAGAACTGGCACCCCTTTCATTGCCAAGAAACTAGTCTTAGATAACAAGTCCACGGATGCTCTGCTGTATGTCTGTCTTACTGCATGCTCATTGCAGCCCATGCACTGCCAAGAGATAACCTCCAATCTTGCCTTCTTTGGGGCTTTGATGTTTTGTATGAACTTATTCCCTCACAAAAAAATGTAAGCTACAAACCTCAGAGCTCAATGGCTTCTCCTGAGAAAGCAGCTTCTGCCTCAGTTTCTCCCTTTAGCTATGCTTGCATATCCTTTTCCTTTGACGCAATAGTTTAAATTAACCCTTTGGATGAGCCAAGAAGCCTCCTGCCCTTCCCAAAGTAGCCAACAGCAAATTGCTCTTCCTTTGCTCCCAGCCTTCATGTTCTCCCTGCCATCTCCAAACTGGCGGTGCAGATGTCTCTGCCATCCCCAAAATGAGAAGTGGACGTGCTAGGTTCTTTGTGTAATCCCATACTGAAAGGCCCAACACAACTTTCCAGAGGGGAGCAGATGTTTCTTTTACACTTCCCGCAAGCTCGTTTGAAGTGTTCAGGGTCCCTGTGCCCACCCAAAATGAAACCTTTACAAAAATCACCATCAAAGTAAAAAATTTTCCTTGCCCTTTTCTCTCTCCTTCTTCAGTGCCTCAGTTCCCTCCAAGCATCTTTAATCACTACTCAGGATCTGCTCCAAGTCCAACCTGGAGATATGTTTAGCAATACTATCTCCAGGGTCTCTATTTTCCCTTCAGGAAAAGATGGAGGTGGAAGTGTAAGGTTGTTGGGGTTTTTCTGCTGAGGCACATGGGCTGTGTCCATGTATCTGCCCCGGGGTATTTAGGCTCCCTACACCAGCAGTAGCCACGCTCTCTGTATCCTCAGAGACCTCAGGCCTCCCTATGCAGTAGCCAAACTGAAAACAATGCAGAGAAAATTTGCTCTTGTGCACCAGCAGCAGAAGGTTGATTTGACCCATTCAACCATGACATGAAGACTCACAAAGTTTAGAAATCACTGGCCCCAGAGTTTTAGAGCCATAGGAGGTGGCGACTGCATCCAACTCGCAAAGGAGCAAAACAAAGACAATGACCCTGCTACCTCTCTGAGCAACTGAGCTTAGAGACATTCCTGCCAGGGTTATTCATGACAGCTATTCTCTTCTCCTGACCAGATAGAGTTTTGTGCTGCTTTCAGCACTTCGAGGCTTCATGTTTTTCATTACAGTATTTTCATTTTTGCTTTTAACTGGTTCTTCCAGAAACAAAAATAAATACAGTACCCCCTATATATACATATATATATATACACACTCACACATACATATATAAGTTACACTTCATAAAATTCCTAGAGAAGCCACCAGCAGGATTGATTGAAACAGGCAATTTCGTAGCGAGCTGCAAAGTTCTTCCCCGAATCAGTGAGTCATGATGCCCTATAAAACACACACTAAAACGTCATAATGACCTACCACTATTATTTCTTCCTTAAATCTTCACTGTGAGAGGAAAGGGAGTTTGCAGAGTGAGGGCAGGGGGAACTGAGCCGACTGCAGAACCCGAGGCTCGCTTCCGTGAGCACACCTGGGGAGGTAAGGCTCTCCATTGCTGACAGCATTGTGGTTAGGTGGTCAAGGAGAAGACAGGACATGTGTTTGTGGGGTCAGAAATCCCCAGATCCCTTGTTGGCATTCCTAAGAATAGAACAGGTTGGATGTCAGCAGCATTAGACATTCAACCCACAATTTAACTGAGTCAGAGAGAAGGTATGAATGAAATAAATATCCCTTTACACACACACACACACACACAGACACACAACCCCCTAATGGGTTTTCTCACACTCATCTTCACGACTATATGCAAAGATGATTTTTTTTTCTTTCTTTTCATTTTTCTAAGACCTTTCTCTACTTCCCAGCCTCCCACACTGCTGTTTCCTTTTTCTAATGGATAATCATGACATAAAATGGAAGAAATCATGTAAGCTTGAAGAAAAAGGGATTTCTGGTTGGATGGTTTGTTTATTTGCTTCTGGAAAAGAAATAATCAGAAATATTTTCCCAGAAACCAGCATGTTTTGCTTGAAAAGACCTTTCCTCTTCGTGAAACCTTTTATCATCAATGTTTCTGGCAGTTCTAGGGTTTTGCTCCCAAATGAATCCTGAAGCGCAAGTGAACTTTGAACAAGCAATCTTAACTTTTTTTCTAGTCAGAACTCCATGGAAATGGGATAACCATCAAATTATCATTGATTTGTTCTGAAATTAAGAAAGCTCATCTTTCACTGGAAAGCCTTGAGGACCATGACACAGAATGACCTGGAGTTTCTGACGGTGTGTGGTCTGAGGTCCCAACCACAGTGCTAGACCATGATATCACTGGTAAAGACAGCCTGAGGAAAGACTGTGGGCTGTTTCTGGTGGCAGTGGTACTGAAGAGTTCATCTCAAGGAGGATCAGAAAGCAGCAGGATCTAATCCAGCTCTTGCTTCCCGTGTAACACCACTGTGCAAGTCCCTTCTTCTCATACCCCTCTTGTGAAAGACAACCAACTGGCAATGAGACATTTCTGCTTGTTTTGGACCACATCCTGGTCTAGAAGTGAGGGCAATGCTTTTAAATTAAACCATCAAGCCAAGCCCATGAAATAGAAAATGTGCAGGGAGACAACTGCAAATTAAAAAAAAATATTAATGCAAATGAACTTTCCATTGGACTGGTCCTTCATTGCCTTGTCTCTTGATGCAACCACTTCCACCTAGAGATGGGAAGCCAGTGCTTTGCTAGCCCCTGTGGAATGCATGACAGCTCTTAAAAGAAGACACTGACTTCTTTTCTGTGTCTGTCAGTGCTGAGCTCAAGGAGACCCTGCGCTTAGTTGAGCTTTTTGCACTACAGTATTATTAATAATACGGTCGTGCACTTGCAAAGCAAATGGACAAGAAGGCATTGGCTTCCTCTGCCCTGCACCATCCTCCAACACTATCCCAACTTGCTTTGCACCTTCATTAAGGACCACATTAAGGACCTTGAGGTCATAAAATTTAGTGCTGTAAAACTATTTTCCAGTGGGTTGCAGGGTGACCTGCACATGATCTAGGGTATAGTCCATGAATGCATCAAGAGTCTTAGGGGAGCATGGCCCCAGAGGAGACCCAGGGAAAGCGTTGGGTTCTGTGGGCACCGCCGGTCCTTCAGATGCTCTGGTGCTTTAGAAGTGCACCCTGCTTTAGAGGCATGGTGGAGATCAGTCACCGCATCATTTGGATTTTGGATCAAAGATTGCTCCTTTGCCCTGTTTTATTAACTGTATAGACATGTCCCAGTGGCTAATTTCTAATGCACGCTTTTACCCATCTGCAGGTACAAAGGCTTTCCTGTCCATGAATTAGCTGAAGGATGTTATGCTCACTGGATCAGCATCATGTTTCAAGCCAACAGGGACTGGCATCTATTTTAGGCTGCAATTAATTCCTCCCTCGCAGTGCTGATCACCTTGCACAGACTAGAGAAAGAGCCTTTTTGACTAGTTCAGTTTCCACTCCAAACTTTCTGAGGGCTGATGTGAGATCAGATGAATGATAATGTAAGAAAGACCCTACTGGGTCAAACCATATGCCCAGTACCATCTGTAAGTGTGGCTAAACGCAGATGCCAAGTGAAAAGTCTAAGTACAAGCACCTGCATCTTCCAGCTTTCGATCATTCAAGGCTAAAGTACTTTCAGGACTAAGTTTAGTTTCTATGAGCTTTCAGCAGATGGCTATTTCTTGTCTACTCTCCCCTTGAACAAGTGTGAATATTTATTATCCACAACGCCTTGCAGCAAGGGGTCCCTCTGCTCCTCTTCCCATTGTACAAAGGAAAAACTCCTTTTGAGTTCATTTTCTTCTGAACCCATCTGTCATTACCTTCCTTCAACGATCCTTAGCTGTTGCATTGGAAAAGGCAGGAAGGAATTGATCCTCTCCATAGTCTCTGTAGTACTGATACTTTGACTTCCAGACTTTATTATCCCTTCTCAGTTGTCTCTTTCCCACACTGAATCCCATCCCCAGCTGCTTATTTCATTGCTGAGTTACACCAGACTCGTGCAGGTATCGTGTCGTTGACCTGAGTGGTCATCTGAACCCAGCTATGGCAGTTATGCAGGAATAAGTAAAAAACAATTTGCTGGATTATCTTGCGATGCTTTGCCGATGCACACATTTTTATTGACTTTTACTGGATCCATTTTTTATGTCTCTACGTTTTTTATAACCAAATTCAGTTGGGATTGACAACCTATATGAGTGGAGAGATACAGTAGCATAAATGTGATTGAAATGAGACACAAGGACACCAAGGAAGATGAAAACCTTGTGATATGGAAGATGAATAGCATCCAGACTTTTTTTTTTTTAATTTAATTCTTTTGCGTCCAAATCCGGATACTAACATCTCAGCATGAGAAAGCAGACTGAAGTCCATGAAGGTATTCATGATGCTGCGAGTTAAATGCATTTGTGAGTCTTTGCAGGACTGAAGACTCAATTAGCAAAAGGAACTTAGGAATACAAATACATTTTAAAAAATAACTTTCAACTCTTTTTTTTTCCCCCAAGGAAGAGGCTCTGCTGTTTTGTTTATCTTATTTTTGACCAAATTCTGGTTTTGTTGTCATCATTGCTCAACTTCTTGAATTTCCTTTGATGCGATTGAAAACCTATTCCTAAAAGAAAGAAAGAAAGAAAGAAAAACTTTCCAATGTTGTCTTCTTTTTTTCTGTCTGGCTTTATTACATAGTAAACAAAACAGATTTATTTCTGTGCACACCTGTATTATTTCTGAAGAGCTGCTGAGCATCTGTGAAATGAACACATTGTCTCTTTTTTTTTAAATAAAAAAAACCCAAAACAAAACTCACAGAGCTCGAGGCTCCTCCGTGTCATCATCCACATCGCAGCAAAGTGAATGTAGCATCTCTGCTATTCAAATCCAATAGCTCTTCAAACCTCTTCTCCAGTGGTAGAAATGGCAATAGGAAACGTGAGCCAGGGATGAGTCTGTGTCTCAGGGCTTTTAATTATGTTAATAAGTAGTTCTGGGAACGGAGGAGCTCATGGAGCTTGAGTAGATTCTCTGGTGTCTAATAGCGTTTTTTAGACCATAGAATCATAGAATGGTTTGGGCTGGAAGGGACCTTAAAGATCAACGAGTTCCACCCCCCCTGCCATGGGCAGGGACACCTTCCACTAGACCAGGTTGCTTAAAGCCCCGTCCAACCTGGCCTTGAACACTTCCAGGGATGGGGCATCCACAGCTGCTCTGGAAAACCTGTTCCAGTGTCTCACCACCCTCACAGTGAAGAATTTCTTCCTTGTATCTAATCTAAATCTACTCTCTTTTCTATGAGCTTCAATAATAAAAAGCCTTTCTGCTGCCCAGATGTCTGTTTTCATTAAGTCCAAAGGAGTTTAATGTATTCGCGGTTTAATATATTGAAGACACTCCCTTTGGTTGAAATTATCCAAGTGATTCAAAAGTTCCTGTCAAAGAAAAAGGGTAGATGTGCAGACAGACACACAGACGAATGAAGACAGCACAGCTGCCTAAGCTAAATGTCTTTAGGAAACCGGGCCCAAAACAGATGGATGCTGCTCCTGCGTAGGTGGTGCACATGGACCGGAACCCCATAGTCAGTTCCCGAACTGCAGAACAGGGAGCATGACTTCACTGTCACACCGCCATGAGCTTGATCAGCATTCACATCTTACGATGCAATCCTTTCCAGCCCCTCCACTAAGGCTCCCAGCAAATACAAGCAACCATATACTTTGTCCAGCTGGTGATGAAGCTCATCATACCTAGGATCTACAGCACAGGAGCTCTTTAGGGCAATGAATTTGTCCATCACTGCTTTGGATCAAGCTAGTTTTAACTTCTGCACCAGCAAAAGACTCTCTACGGCTTTATTCTCTTTCTATCCCCGTCAGAGCTGCTGATTATGTTAAGAAAAGTATTTTATGTGGGCCCTTGCCAGGTCACTCTATGCAGCTTGCTCCGCTACAAAGGCAGATTCGTGGTTGCTGGAACGATGAGCCAGTAATCCAGCAAAGAGTTAAAGGACATGAAAGCCCTTCCAGAAGCAGCTTAGTGCACACAGGCAAAGCAATTGGGAAGCGGGCACATTACTGCCGCTGAATGAGTGACCCGTAACGTCATGATGACACATCACTATTGTTCCCTTGTAGAATATTTCCTTCGGGAGCAAAATGAGTGAGAAACGAGTTCCCAAATGATTGCTAACAAAAAAAAAAAGAAAAAAATTAAGAGAGGGAGGGATAAAAGGGGGGAAAAAACCAGAAAGGCTTCATAGGCTAAGAGCAAATTACTCTGCAATTCAGAGAGCGATTTCATGGACATGCTGCAGGGATAATGTATTCTGAGTGGCTAGAATTTCATTTAATTCCACTTCATTGTTGAGCATCTTTTCCAGTGGTTTTATGACTGAACACTGTGTGCCCATTTTCCTTGTTCTTAGTCTGGCTGTTTGACAGTCACTCTGCATATACAATGTTCGTGTTTATTTACATGACGCCTCTTTACGGTATATGTCTTGAGACAGAAGCGGTAAAAGGAAAATGCTCACTAATGAACCCTAATTTCACTAGAATTGCTGTTTAGGCTAGTGACTAAAGGTTTTTGTCTCTGCCACGCACCCAGGCTGTCAATCACTCACTGATCAATTAATTGATCAGTTGATCTACCTTTCTATCCTGCAGAAATCCCTGGAATTGCCTGCGATGACTGAGGGGGTAGAAAGCTCTGTGAAGCTCAGCTCAATTGCATATGCCTTGGTCCAGAAGCAACTCTGGGACAGTCCTGTGCTGAAATCAGGAGTATCTCTCGGTTTTCTGTAGCTTCCTCATGAAGCCACAAGAAACCTCAAGTGTTTTGAGCAGGTTCATAGTGAGATCTGAGGTACATTTGAACCCTGAAAATGCGAATTAAATTCTAGCAACACCAACCAAACACAAGCTATGACCAGAGGGAAGGCGCCGATCTCTGTGCATGGAGAGCTCTTCTTCAGCAAGGCTTTCCAAAAAAGCAAAGCAAGTAGAAAACACAAATGTCTTATTTTTTTTCCCACCCACACAAAGTACAAAACTCCCATTTGAGGGGAAAAGGTGCAAAAAAAAGAGGACTGTGACTTAAACTGCCTTCCTGACACGCCTGTGCTAAATACATGTTTTTTCTGAGCTCAAGGAGCTCAGCTGTGCACAGAAGGGGGACATTATATCGATAAAAAGCATTTTTCAGGGTGTTCCAGGTGCCAGCAGTCACCTCAGCTTGGACCCAGAAATATATGAAAAGCTACTGGAGGCCCCAAAACTGGTTTGTGCACAGGTTTTCTGAAAGGCACGAAGAGAGAGAGACTCTGAACTAGCAGCTATATAGCAAAACCTGTGCAAATTACTGTTCCAGGTATATATCTCACGTGGTTTCGGTTTCTTTATAGCACTCTTGCCTCTTGCCTTTTCTTGAAGGTAAGATAATTGGCTAGACCAACCTCTGGTCCCAGACAATACCCCCATTCTTCCTACTTGTTATTCAAAGACCATGATGCACTTTTAGCCATAAGCATTTAATCAGATGCAGCTTTCAATATAATTTCCTGGACCAGTTCTGGACCATTTGTATTGGCCATAGTGCCACCAGCTGGAAACATCAAATTACTCCATTTTTGTACCCTCTCTGTTTTTTTTCTCTTCTCTTCTCTCCCTGTGGTGGCTGGATCAACCTGGCTTGTTTGGCAGTAGCAATGTGACGGTAAAATTGTCCCGAGTCACTTTTCTCTTGAATTTGTTCCATCCTTGGAAGGTCTTTTTCTTACAGCAGAGGACAGGGAAACCTCTCGGAACGTGTTAATTCCTATTCAGGCCCCCCAAAAAATAATCTTTGAGAATTAAACTAACCCTCTTTCTTCGACTGTGAGCTCTTCCTAAGTGAAGTGTGAGGGTCTGGAGGGACACGGTGGCATCACAGGTATTGGAGCTTGCTGTCCTTCCATGAGTAAATGATCACAGAGACATGAAGATGGTCAAATTTGGCTGGATGGGAGATTTTTCAGCTAGGTGCAATTGGGAATATTTGCCTGAGTGTTTTCTCGTGCAGCCCCATCTGCCTGTATCCACTGTTCTCTCTTGCTTTATAATTAGCGCCAGCACTGTCGCAAGGACTGATTTGTCATTCTGTCTTTATACAATTTCCAGCACAACGGAGCATTGATACAAGTCACACTTCCACGTAAAACCACTATTTGCAGATTGAGAAAAAGGACAGCGTGGCCTGAAATCCCATTTTGGCCCAGTGGTGAAACGAAGGCAACAATTAGAAATAAAAAGACAATAGGGGAAAAACAGAACTAGAAAGATGGTAATTAGCAAAAATGAGAAGCTATAAAATTTAGATAGTTGGTTAGGAAAACTAAAGACACTAAGGAAAGTCCTGGGCTTAAAGAACCGTAGGGCATGTTGAAAACACGAGGGATCTCAGCAATGATATTTAGCTCGTTGCTAGTTGAGGAGAAGAAAGTAATATCATGTGCTCCGTCCCTCAAGATGTTCTTACCTTCCTTTCCCATTTTTTAAAGTAATATGAAATAATTATTTGTATTTCATGAATATGATTAGCAATAATTATCAAGGAAGATATTAAAAAACTACTAGGAATCCATTTGTTTAAAAATTGTTAGGTCATTATAATGCACTTAAAATGTCGGCTGAGGAGAAATCTGCACAAGCATGTAGTAAGCCCTGCACTGCCGAACATGAGCTTTTACTCAAAGCAAATATATTACCAATCACGACGGGGGTAGGAAGGATTTTAAACAGACAATTGCAAAGTTACCCATAGAGATTTAAGGAATGCAGACCATGTTAGGGGATAGGGTTAAGGGGTCTTGGAAAGCAAGCAGCTCACCAGAAATTCCCACCATGGTGCCGTAGCAAAGAGATGAACAGAGACCCTGGAGAAAACAAGAAGGGAGTTGTAATTTGGAAAGGAGAAACATTTTCCGCTTCCATGCGAGACACCAGTGAGACTGAGATGTGTAGACCAGCTGGTTGTCTGCTGTCAATTTTAAAAAGGAGTTTGGGGAAAGGTCTGAAGAGTGTCCAAAAAAAAAAAAAAAACCAGTGTGCAAGAAAAATTACTTGAGAGCTGGATAAAGTGCCTTGCACTGAGACTTTCTGCAATCCAATCTGCTTAGTTTATCAAAAAGAGAAGATGGAGAGGTGACTGATTTGATTAAGGTGTGTAAGTACTTTCATAGGGACAAAATTGTGGTTAGCAAAGCAATCTTTAATCTTGTGGAGAAAGGTATATTTATGACTGGAAGTGGAATCCTGACATATTCAAATAGAAATAATTTTTAACAGAGTGATGGACCATTTGAACAAAGTGCCATGGAAAGCACTGCATCTCTCTGCCGCTGAAGGCTTTCAAATCAAGACTGAATTTCTTCCTCAAAGAGGAAGTCACATTCAATTTAAAGCTCTCAATATGCTGCTAGCCAGCTAAATTCAATAACAAATAAGAGGTCAACTTAAATGGTCAGTGACGTCTTCTGGCCTTGAAGTTGCTACATCACCAGCACAGCGCTCCAGGGTTTTGCTGTTTCACAGGCTTTTTAGACTATCAGGATCAGGTACAGATGCTCCCCAGCCACCATCTCTGCCAACCACCCCCTCTGACCTCCTGGTGTCACATCGAATAGCTCGGGCAGCGCATTGGGCATCTCAACCGCCACTTCTGGGCTTAGTGTCAGCTCACTGAGAGATGACCTACCACATCTCAAATCACTCTCATGCTCTGGGCTTTCTTTTAATGCCCTTTTTTTTTCCTTCCATTTACTTTTTTGGTTGTTCGGAGAGGGATCACTGTAAAAATCAGCCTCACACAGAGCATAACAAAAACTGGTGCACCTCATCCAACATGGCCTTCATCAATCCTATGATTTAGGGTGGAACCTGTGAGTATTTTTACTAGATTAAATGGCTTTGCTGGAAGTGCACTGAAATGGCACATTTCCCAGGACATATAGTCTTAGCTGGTGTGAGCACAACATCTACCACAGCCTAGCTGTAGCTTTGAAGGCCTGCCACAATGCAAACCAGCATGGATATATGAGGGCTGTAAAGGGGAAACGCAGAAGCGGAAAACTCTTCCTGCCCAGATGACAGAGCTTTGAGGATCTCTCTAAGCAAGTGGCAATTAAAAGAAAATATGTCGTGTGCCTCCCTGCATTCCAGGGAGAGGTCTGCAGAGCATCCCGCCTCGCACGACACAGCAGCCCAGGCAAGCGCTTCCCTCGCCGCTTCATGATCGGCTCTTGGCAGTCCGCCTGGTACCAGGCTCCGGCAGCATCTCTGAGTGCTGATCTTCTGTCCCTTTGGAAAATGTTAAGGAGGCCTCTGGGGACCCTCACCCCAACTGAATGCCAAGGAGGCTTAATTACAATATCAATGGTTAGCTGAGCTGCCAGCTGGGACTCAGCGCGTGTTGCATCCACAATATGAAAGTCATCTCACTGAAGCAGAAAATAGAAATGTGTTGAGCCATCATGTGACCTTCTATAAAGATAGAAGTGCTACCAGGGGTTTCTAGGCTATTTGTGTGCATCCCCTCGTTTCCTAATTATTATTTTTTTTAACCCAGTCCTTTCGGAAATAAATAAATAAATAAATACATACATAAGCATTCCCTTCCCTGTGATAATAGCTGGAGCATCTATTTAGCCCTGGATAGCTGAGCTGCCAGCTGGGACTCAGCGCGTGTTGCATCCACAATATGTCTCACTTCTCACTGAAGCAGAAAATAGAAATGTGTTGAGCCATCACTCTATAAAGATAGAAGTGCTACCAGGGGTTTCTAGGCTATTTGTGTGCATCCCCTCGTTTCCTATATTATTTTTTATGAAAGTCATCTCACTGAAGCAGAAAATAGAAATGTGTTGAGCCATCATGTGACCTTCTATAAAGATAGAAGTGCTACCAGGGGTTTCTAGGCTATTTGTGTGCATCCCCTCGTTTCCTAATTATTATTTTTTTTAACCCAGTCCTTTCGGCAATAAATAAATAAATAAATACATACATAAGCATTCCCTTCCCTGTGATAATAGCTGGAGCATCTATTTAGCCCACAGCCCTTCGCTGGTATTCGCAAGGCTCGGGCTGGCATTGGTGACCGTGATTTGAATTAGAAGGATGTAGAAGGGAATTTAAAATCAATGGGCCAGATCATTAGCTGGTGCAAGTCAGTGAAGACCAGTCGAAGCCAACAGAACTAAAATTATGTAGATTAAGCAGGGAGATCTGACTGTATGCATAGGAAACCCTGCCCAACCTGTCCTTACTCATACCTCCGAGCTCTTGCTATTTGCTACCCTCTGCAGTAAGAGGTTAATTACCATCATCTGCAAGCACTGGAGTGAAATTAAGTAAAGGAGGATTTAGGAGGTATGTCAGAAAGCGTTTCCTTGCTGTGAGCTCTGTTAACATAGTATATTCTCACAAGGAAGGTGAGGGGTGTCTGATCACTTGTATCAGTGAAACTTGAGGTGCTCAAAGTGCTGGGAATGATGCTCTAAGGAGCAGCACCCCTCCATCCTAGGAAAAAGATCTGAGATCTAGCTGAGCGTCTCCAGTTGTTTGATGCCCTGTTCCTGAGTGATCACATTTCCCATTGAAAGTGCTAAGCAGGGCACAGGCTATCTGAATTATTATCCAAGCAAACACTCTCATTCTCAAAATCTGGGAAGTTTTCCAGCTTAATTAACATTAACATTTGTTTTCACTAAGCCGTCTGTCAATGTGCCACCAGAAGCATTAAATATGAGCTCTGAGTACACACACGGGTAGGTAGCAATTCAGGTGGAGCATGCAGTTTTATTTCCAAGCTTTGTTCCTTACAAGGTTCGTTATTTCTCAGGTCTGTAAATCATCCCCTCTTCCAGCTGCAGAGCCCTTTCCCCTGACACACAGTCTCATTGAAAGCTAATGACCAAACATCATGTAACATCCTCGGCTCATCTGTACCCAGACATGAACCCTGATTGCCTTTTCCTGGTACTGATGTTGGTTGTAAGGGGAAGGCAAAAAAATGGTTTTAGAGTGGCATTGTGTCCCTGTTCCCCTCCACAGCTCCATTTAGATGCAGCTTTCTTAAGTATCAGCCCTGTGAATGCACAGGTGTTAATTCTTCATCTTCTCGGGCTCTCTTTCCCTTTGGTCAGCTTGCGGCTTTGATGACAATCAGTTCTCAGAGATGATGGTGAGAGAGTGGTCTGATCCACTGCAGAAGGTGGCTGAGGTTGGCCAGATACACAGCAGGTTGAGAGAAAGGGATACAGAGGGAGACAGGCTGCAGTCGTGGAGGGTGGCACCAGGATTTCCCGCCTGTGCTGCACAGCGCTGACACAAGCACACCCACCACCCACACGTTCCCATTGCTGACATCAGCTAAACCCTCTGGGCAATTTTGTGCATCACCACTGCAAGCAGCTTTAAGCTTGCATGACTGACACATATCAACACTGGTCTTACCAACCTAGACAACCTTGCAAATGTCGTGTTTCTCCCCTGGGTGAACTGCTCTCGGGGAAGCTGTATGAGACAAACAGGTTCTTCCTCATCTCTAAGCTTGCTCCATCTCCTGCTTTGCTCTGCTTAAAAGGAAGATTCATTGTTTCTGTCACCAGCAGCAAACAGGGGCTTCCTCCTACCTGGGTACAAGGACCGATACTCTGGACCAGTACCTGCTGCCACCGATCCCTTCCCCTGATTCCTCTGATTCATGCATGGCTCCTCTCAAGGGTATATAAGGCTCCCACAAGCATAGCCAGAGGTTTGGTACATGATTTCAAGGACAGAGTTCTTCTGGCTCCTCAGAGCCAACCTTTCTATCCTGCTTGAACCTCCTGTGTAGAAAAAGCCACAACTTGGTCCCATCCATGCCTGTGCCAGGAAATGCAAGAGTAAAGAGCTCAGCTACAGAAACCAGGTGTATCTGACCTGGGTTAACTTCAAGCAGACTCACCTGGGACAGGGTTTGGTCAGAGACATTGTACAGATTGGGCTCTCTGAATTTGCTGCTGTATTTCTGTGCAGAGGAGATGGCTCCCCTTGAGATCTTGCGCCTGGTGCTGAATTGGAAGTGGAGCTATCACTCCATCCTCTGCTTGGCAACAGAAGAAAAGGTTGGCATGGCAACCCTCTTCCAACATATCAAGGTTGTTATAAAGGGCACAGAGATCAACTGTTGTCATGTCCACTGAGAGAAGTACATGAAGGAAGGCAGCTTAATTTGAATTTAAAAAAAAAATTAGGGATGGTAGGGAAAACCTTCTAACCACCCAAGAGTGAAACGTTGCCCCTGGCTCATGGGGGAGGCCACAGCATCCCCCTCACAGTAAGGTTGGACGAATAGGTAAGATAAAGCTGTCAAGGCTGGTCTAGATGCACTCAACCCTTTTCAGTGCAGAGCCTTGAATCAGGACATTTCTTGAAGCTATTTCAGCTGCAGTCTTCAAGGACTCCTCCGATGCTTGAGTTCTTCTTGGCTCTTCTCTGCTTTGCATTAATAGGCAAGAAGCTCTTCATTTTCTGGTTTCTCCCTGCCTCTGCCATGCTGCCATCAGATGCCATCAACTTTCTGCATCCATGCATGTTGCACCCTGCTATAATACTGTGCCTTGTCTTGGGATCGAGTGCACCCTCAGCAAGTTTGCAGATGACACCAAGCTGAGTGGTGCAGTCGACACGCCAGAGGGACGGGATGCCATCCAGAGGGACCTGGACAAGCTCGAGAAGCGGGCCCCTGTGAACCTCATGAGGTTTAACAAGGCCGAGTGCAAGGTCCTGCACCTGGGTCGGGGCAACCCCCGGTATCAATACAGGCTGGGGGATGGAGGGATGGAGAGCAGCCCTGCCGAGAAGGACTTGGGGGTACTGGTGGATGAAAAGCTGGACATGAGCCAGCAATGTGCACTCGCAGCCCAGAAGGCCAATCGTATCCTGGGCTGCATCCAAAGCAGCGTGGCCAGCAGGGCGAGGGAGGGGATTCTGCCCCTCTACTCCGCTCTGATGAGACCCCACCTGGAGCACTGCATCTATGATTCTATGATTTATTACAAAGTTTAAATCATTACAAAGTATAAATCATTATTATGATTTATTACTCTGTTTCTAACTTTGTTTTTCAAATACCCAATGAACAACTAAATTTTCCCCAGTTTTCCCAGTTGAATTCACCTCATTTGCCAACTTCTTAACTGATTCAGGACCTGTTTTTCTTGCATCCTGTCCTTCCTTCTTTCTCCTCCTCCTCTTACAGGACACCCTGAGACTACTGACCCTAACTACACTCTGCCTGGCTGCTTCTGAAACTTAAAATATTTCCACTTCACAGTGTCCAATTTCTGAATCAGAAATTTGGCTTTGGACCAGCTGGATCTTCTGAGGGTTCAGATAGGGCAAGATAAGATATGACAGCTGAAGGATCCAACCCTAAATAAATACACAATAATGGAATCTTAGGGAAAATTAACCTTTTTATCAATCCGTTTGGGATCTCAGTGGGTCCTGAACCAACCCAGCCTCTGTCTTCTAGCTAAAATATCTGGACTGGACAACAATTATCCAGAAAAAGAAGGGGTCATCTCCCTGCGGCTGCAGAGCATCCTTCATGCTGAATGCATTCCAGACGCCCGCAAAGAAATGTGGAGAAACAGTGCAGGGACACTCTGGTAACTGAATTCAACCCAGCGTATGCATTCCTTCTGTCCAGTTCTGCGAGTCAAGCTCTGCATGAAACTATATCACCCTGTTAATTTGGACTCCATACCCTTAAATTGGGGTTTTCCGGACAGTAGGTTTAGAGTCCATTATATCTGTTCTTAGCCCATTTCATGTCTTTTCTTAGTCATTATTATACCTGTTCTTAGTCCATTTCAGGGCTTCCTGGATGAGGCAGTTTCTTATACGCTGGATTCTAACAACGGAAATTCAGAGAGCATCACAGCTAGTCCTTGGCCTCGGTGACACTCGTGGTTATCCAGTGTAAGCTGTCTAACAGAATGGAGAACAGCACACATTGGGAACTGAATTATTAGGAGACCCTGATGGGGTAAGGAGAAATCTAAGACTGGAAATATCACACCAGAAGGATCAATAAGAAACATGACTACAAAGAATTAACTCTGGACCTTTAGATCTTCAACATAAAACACTCAGCTGGCAGCTGAGGATCAAGATGGTGCTTGCTATGAGTAAGGAAGATAGAATTGGCCCTTCATTCCAATTTATTCTTTAACGTCGACTGGTTAAAAAAGTAAAACAAAGCCCACAAAACCACAAGACAGAATCTCAATCTCTCCACAAAATAAGTAATAAAAACAAGCAAACCTCAAGCCTCTCCGATCCCAGCACAGAATCTCAGCCTGCTATAAACACTGCTGGATTTAAATATCAAGTATATTCAATGCATCAACAACAACAAAATATAATCCATGTTATTTCATATAACAATGCACAGAATACAAAAATAGAACGGCCCGCTCCATTAAGCTTGCATCTCAAACTGCACTGAAATTATAATCAACAGCTTCTTCAGGGCAACGGAAGAGAAAACAAAGGAAGGCAGAAGAAAAAAAAAGTACACAGAGGCTTTTTCCATGGCACTCAGAAGAACCCAGTTCCAGCCTTTTTCTGGCTCCCTGGACAAGTGCTCCAGTGTGGTCACTGGAGCCAGGCTTTGCTGAGTTCTGGAGTCTTTACTAAGCCACTCTCCTTTTCCAGCACTGCACATGGAGCTACAAGCCAGGAGCAAGGCAGGGTCCACCAGGAGGGTCCACACAGCTCCCTCTGATCCTCTACCCTCCTTCTCCGTCCTGTTTCAGCTTCCTTAGAATCATAGAATCATAGAATCATTAAGGTTGGAAAAGACCTCTAAGATCATCGAGTCCAACCATCAACCCAACACCCCCATGCCCACTAAACCATGTCCCTAAACACCCCATCCACACGTCTTTTAAATACTTCCAGGGATGGTGACTCCACCACTTCCCTGGGCAGCCTGTTCCAATGTTTAACCACTCTCTCAGTAAAGACATTTTTCCTCACGTCCAATCTAAACCTCCCCTGGCGCAACTTGAGGCTGTTTCCTCTCGTCCTATCGCGTGTTACTTGGGAGAAGAGACCGACCCCACCTCGCTACAACCTCCTTTCAGGTGGTTGTAGAGAGCGATGAGGTCTCCCCTCAGCCTCCTTTTCTCCAGGCTAAACAACCCCAGTTCCCTCAGCCGCTCCTCATAAGACTTGTTCTCCAGACCCCTCACCAGCCTCGTTGCCCTTCTCTGGACACGCTCCAGCACCTCGACGTCCTTCTTGGAGTGAGGGGCCCAAAACTGAACACAAATGATGTGTTCTTGATGTTGAGACAAGCCACAAGGAAAGCCAAGACTGAATCCTACGCAGGTCCATCGGTGGATCAGGAAGGTTTAGTGTGGGAGGCATTAGGGCAAGTTTAGTGTGGAGGAGCCTGACCTTCAGTCCAGGTCCCTGCTCTGCTTACTGTTCATTCAAGTCTCTCCTCTCTTGTTCTGAGGCCATAGTAAGATGACATTGGTCCCTTTTGATTGCTTTCCTGCAAGATTTTTCAATAGACATTGGATTATCATGCTGAATATTTCCATCTTCTTTTATTTTTATTTTTTTCTTACTAGCAGAACTGGTTGAGGTCACCATTTTAAAAGTCAAAACTTTGTGGAAAATCAAACCAAGGAACCAGCAAGCATAAAGTTAAAAATGCCAATTTTATTAGTTATTCCTGGCATGACCTCACCCCTGGGATGTAGAAACAGGGGCTAACTTCTCTGAGCAAGGAAAACAAGAAAAGTTTAGAAAAATCAGTCTCTCAGGTGCTGTTCTCTTTAGAGCATGTCTATAACCCCCAAAATCCTTCTTCAGATTCCCCAGGTTCTCTGCAGCTACAGAATCTGATTTCTGTTATTATTTTTTTTTCATCATTGATTTATGTAAATTAAATAGTAAGAAATGCCAGCACTCCAGCCAAAAGGAGAAATGCCAGTTTTACAGGGTCAATATTTCACACAGATTATTCATTCTTCCTTGTGAGCAACTTCTTTTTTTCCCCTCACATTATATTTTTACTGATAGCATTAAATGCTGGATGTAGGCAATATCTTTGATATATGGACAATTTACAACACACACAGAGAACCTTGACAGGATTCTTTTTCGTTTCTTTATCATCTTGTTCATAAATTACACCTGCTCCAAAAAGGGGGCTCAGCATGAGAAACCAGGGCCGTGTTCAAGGGTGAAAGCATGGTCTATCTGTAACATATGACCAGTCAAGCTGCATTTGATGCATGTATCTCCTGAACACACTAAGGCAGTTTGCTTATGGCCTGAGGGTTGTATATAGCCTCGTAGGGCAGTTAATTTTTTTTTTTGCAGTGCCCTCCTGAGTGCTTTCCTCTTTCGGGACAGCTTGGGAAGGGACAAGAGCGGGGGAAGCTGACAGGATGAATTCATGCAAGAACAACCACACCAGCACAGACCGAAGGCTCGTCTAACCCAACTGCAACTACAGAGTCACGTAGCCTGGTGATGGCCAGCAGTTGCCACCTGAAGAGACCTCAGGAAGTTTATAACTGGCTGGTGTACTTCACTAGCCTCCAGTGATATGCCTTACCAGTTGCTGGTCTTTTTGCCATCATTCTGGGATGGTTGCAATCCATTGCAAGCCCACATCTTACACGTTCCCCATGATGTCACCACAGGGAAGGTGCCAGGCTTGCTTTTCTGCATAACTGCTGTAGGAATGAGCACAGATGACAACTTTCCTCTGCCATCGGAACAGCAAATGTTGTAGGGCTCCCTTGACTTGCATGCAGGGAGACAGGGTTGGGTCCCTGAGTAGCTGTCATGATGCTTATGGAAGGAAGGAGATGTCTACTTCTCCATCATTGCTGACGGTACTCACACCAGCCAGACACAATTTTGAGACTGGCTCTTGGACTTCTCCACTTTTTGCCCTTAAGAGTTGCATCCATGGAGTCCCCTTGCCCTCTCTCCCCGAACTCCCTTCAAATTCAAGACAGATGCCATTGGCAGAGACCACAGATGGAGAGTGTAACCTTCCTTGCTAGGATGACAAGGGAGCATGTTCAAGGCCTTCCTGTGGAGTGGAAAGGCACCTGGAAAGAATAGAGGTGGGGGAAAGCCAAGGAGGGGGACAGACGAACTGAGTTTCCTTCCTCTTCTTCTGGAATAAAAAGATTCTCTTTCTTCCTCTGGGTCACAGTAGCAGCAGAGTTGAATGCTTTGTGAATTGCTAGAAGCAAGGGGGAGAGTGAAATGCCAGGCATAGAGTTATAATGGTGTGAATTGAAAACACATGGCATTTCTTCAGAAACTCTTAACCCATCCTAGTAAGTTGCTCTGTAAACGCAAACTTCTCACCTTGAAGTCACATGAAGACACATTCAAAACATACAAGGAAATGGCCTGGGCTGGGTGGCTCCATACTAAGAAAGTCGTTCATTACTGTTGCATCTCAGCAAAGGCATCCAGGGCTTCCCAAGTTCCAAGCGCTCCCTACGCTTGGAGGAAGACACCATCCGATCACACAGGAGCCCTGGACAAGGAAAACATAACTTTCACGACCTGCTAACCCTGGGTTGCAGTTTTACGTTACAGACTGTTTCTAGAGGATCATTTCAGAAGACAGTACTACATGTGTTAGCGGTAAATTGTTTAGGAGCTGTATTAATCTTACTCTTCATGCATCTGTAGTCATTTTCTGCTGGTCGTAAGCACCATTTCTCTGCATAATTGCATACTACCCCCCGGGGTCTGTTACAAACAGATCTTGTGTTTAAAATAGAGTTGTTAATATGATTCCCTTTTTTGTTTTTCAAGATATAGGTCAATCCACACTTGTTATAAAACACCTATATGTAAAATTACAGCAGCTACCTTCATGCCATCTGAAGTCATGGTTCCTGCCTGGCTACTGGTTCCTGGATCATGACTGTGAAGCTGTTACAAGTTAGGATAAAAACAATGCCAACACTGACAGCTTTGGCACAGGCTTTCCTGCAAAACAATTGCCTGATTGCTCTGTCTCTAAACCTCCTTCCACATGGCTACTCCTGTGGATGGGTAATCTGCCTCCAGCTGGGCCCAGAGACCTCCTTTGCAGATCAAATCTTCAGTTAGACAGAGTCTGCACAGATTTGCTGGTTAATGAAGATGCACTGGTTTCACCCTGCTAAGAATGATGGTACTTAAACTAAATCCTAGAACTGGGGTAAAGAAGGAAGTTTCCTCTTTTGTTCCCAACCCCTCATCCAACTTGCAGGTCTGCTGTAATTCCTTTTGCCTTCTTCTGCAGGGTGGCCCCGAGTCTATCGCCTTGTTTCCAATCTGACCCTGGAGAAGGGCCATCTTCTCTGAGAACTTTGCTCTTTTTCACCCGATAGGTTGTCCTAACAAAATATACTGCTTCTGTCTGAAAACTTGGTCTTGCTAAAAAAATCAAGGCTTTCTGTCATGACTATGATGATGCTCTGGCTCCCTTGTTGCTTCTTCCCGAAGTATATTTGAGTTTCTTTGGACTTTTCTTTTCTACTTGTCCTTACCATGAGCCATGTGGAAGCATTTTGCAGCTTGTGGAATTAATGATCTGTCAATCCTCCTGGACTGGCCACATATTGATGAGTTGCCCACGGTTCTGCAGGTGGACACAGCATGGCATAGATAGTCCTTCCTATGCCATGAATTTTTTACAGTACCATAATCAAGTTATTCCACAGTTATCTTATTCCCGTAGGGAATCCCAGATTGTGAGCAAATTGAGGAAGATATAGTCTGTCTACATGAAGGAGATGCTTGTATGTATTCTTTGCTTATGAACCTTCCACAGACTGGTTTTGCTTTCTTACAAATCACAGAATCATACAATCATTTAGGATGGAAAGGACCTCTTGAGATCATCTTGTCCATCCCTTCTGCTCAAGCAGCCACCTAGAGCAGCTTGCCCAGGACTGCGTCCAGTCATGTTTTGAGTATCTCCACAGACAGAGACTCCACAACCTCTCTGGGCAACCTGTTCCAATGTTTCACCACCCTTACAGTAAAAAAAGCTTCTCGTGTGTTCAGATTGCATTTCATGTTTTTTAATTGGCACCCATTGGCTCTTGGCTTGTCACTGGGTATCGCCAAGAAGAGTCTGGCCCCCTCATCTTCATTAGTTACCATCAGGTATTTATGCATGTTGTCTCCATCATTCCATTTATACTCCATATATGCACAAATGCCTCTATCATTCATAATTCACAGCATATGAGCAGCACACTTCAGAAGAGATATGAAGGAAGACACTGCCCCAGACAACAGAGTTGACAGCAGTTGGCTGAGATTTTCAAATCTGCTCAGAGAGGGACAAACATATAAGCTCCATAAGCAATATCAGAAACATTGCCACCATCGTACCCATTTAGTTCAGCTACGCACCATGTTTGATAAGAGGTTCATTTGAGCTGAGGAGGTAGCTTCCAACACTGACAATGGTGAATCATGGCAGGACACTGCCTGAAATCCAGGACCTGGACAGAAGATACCAGTGGTTTGGACAGGGTCAAATCAAGGTGGTCACCATCTCAGCTTTACAAACTATGTTCATTCTGTTGTTGTACTGTTGTTCCCATCATGATCATCCTCAGGTTTGTTTCCCCAGCTGTATACCAAATCCACAAGTGATTCTGCTAGATCAGGGACCCTGGGCTTACTTCTCTGGGATGACAGTAGGCCAAGTTGCTTCGTCACCTGCCGTCCACAAATGGGTTTTCCTGAACTTGAGATCCTTAAATCAGTGTCAAAGTAGACAGGCTTAACATGGACCTTGTATTTGTAACTTATCCATCTGATGCTTTCCATGATGAATACCCATTTTAATGTTTCACTTACAGGTAACATACCCTTTAGCACAGATCTCCCCTGAGCTGTAGACTGCAGTTGATGTTCAGTTTCTCCTGAATGAATCTAACTCCAAAAGAACAACTACAAGGCCTGTTACCAAGAAAAAGGTTGCCTCTAATTCTTTAATCCATCTCACAGCCCCATCAGATGCTTCTGTTGCCCCTTTCTCCTGCAAAGCTCATGCTCTGGCATGAACCAGAGCCATAATTCATTCAGAAGCAAAAGACTTTAATTTCATTAGCGCTAAATCCCTGGTAGAAACAAACCCAGTAGACAAAAGAGGAGCTGAGAATTGAGAAGCTGGAGATTAGCCTTTGTGGTGACTCACGGGACTCATGACAACACATCAGTGCACAATAAAATGTCACATCATGAAAAATCCTCATTGTCTGGCCATAAATCCTTTTCCCAGCTGGGCCGTCTCCCTGTCTTCTGCCCTGCTAAAGGCCACAGAGCTGTTCAAGCTCGCTTGTAGAGGTCCCTGCACAATGTGGATTTCAGGAACGGAGCCAATACCCTCCCAGGCTGGGGCTTGGGAGGTCATCCTTTGGCTCTGACAGGATCTGGACTGACATTTCTTTGGAGCTAGGGCTGAGAAGCAGAGTATTAGCCAGCTGGAGAGGCAGAGCAGATGCCTGACTACATGATACAACAGCGAGGAGGAGGAAAGTGCGGTCTGTAGTTGCTGCCCCAATGATGCTTATCACTCTTTCTCATCTTCCGTGACAAAGAGTAGCTTCATCGTCAGCAACAGGGAGCTCCCGGTGTTGAAGTATCCTGATACCATGTTGTTGGAGCACTCATGGGGGACAAGCAGACTCACATCATTGCAAGCAAAGGAGATAGGCATCACTTACTGATCTCTTGCTGTTTGGGTGGATGCTGTAGCCACCAACCAATTGCAGTAGGAAAGAAGGTCCCTCTCCCCTGCTCCAGCTGTGGTCTCTGCAAGGCCTGTTTTGGAAGGTGGGATCCCATGCTGAAACAGGCAAAGCCCTGCCTATTTTGGGGATTCCACTGGGCCATTAAGAGTGGCTGGTGCTTAGGACTCGGGCCACTCTGGGCATGCCTAGGAGCAAACATATAGACAGCATATGATGGGAATCATCTCCTCTAACTTTGGGCCCTCTGTCTACTCCACAGAAAAAGAAGCGCATCCTGAGGCTTAGTCATCCCACCTGATCTATATCCAATGATCGAAAAGAGAGTGTAGACATCTGCTTTGGAAGGGACATATGGCTCTTACACAATTAAAGGTAAGGGAGGTGAATCGTCCCATGTGAAGTAGTTCCAGAAAGTAAGCAGTCTACAAGATCAGCTATGAGTCAAGCAGACCATTGTGTTCCTGGATCACGGATGTGGGCAGTTAGAGATGAAAGTAGAATGTAAGCATTTCTTCTTATTTTAGATCTAGCTGTTTCACATGTGCCTCTCAGGGCCAGCCAGTGTTGGAAAACTTCCATAAGCATGTTGCCTTCACAGGCTGTCGGCAGCAATTGCAGTGCCTGCATCTGAGATGCCTTGTGCCGACAGAGGACATGAGAGCAGGTAAACCCTGGGTCCGACAGACCCTACATATGGCATAGGATAAGCATTCATAAGGGTCAACATGTTTGTTGCCTCTGACTTCAATACGAGAAGGAACATGGCTTATTGCAGCCCATCTTAAGTCAAAACACAGAAGACAATTTGGGAGTTGTTTTTCCATGCCGAAAAAGAGTGGTTTAGTCAGCAATGTGGTGATAACGTGGCCATCCTCCTCTTCAGAGCAAAGAGCAAGGCAAATGGTGAAAGAGACACTGTCACCTGGCAAGACCTGAAATCTAATCTGCACACAAGAAGCAAACTCAGCTCTGCTCCCTGCCTGGCAAAGCAATATTTTAAAGCATTCGTGGGTCTGTAGAATAACATAATCAGTTCAGATGTTGTCTCCCTGGGCACATAAAACACCTTCCTCCCTGCAAAGACATGTGTTGAGACGGGACAGATGTCCCCAACCTGTGCATTCATACTGGACAGATGGACAACTGCCTCCAGCTGCACAGAGAAGCTGCTCTTGGCTTTGACGGGAACCACTACAAGGGTGTGATAAACCACCAGCCAAGCTGTCAGCAAACCCGTTCTCTTTTTTATCCTGGTCACTATCAGTGCATTTGCCATGTGCAAAGGAAATCATTTGTGTACAAGGTTTAACTTTGGTAAGGATTGCTACCTCCAGGCACGTGCAGTTAAGAAGTTTGCTTCTTCTCCCGTTGAAATCACCAGAAGATTTTTCATTGATGTTGTAGAAACCAATATCAGGCTCTGAAAGACAAGTTTTTTCCTTTGGATGATTTGAGCTTAACAAAAAGCTTTTTTGTTCCATCCCTGTGGGGATGGAACAGCCCTCAGTTACATAGCTGGGGCCCTGGAGAAGGTTGCACTTCCATTTTATGGAGAAGCAGTCCAGGGAACGACTGGAGAATGGGGAATTCCCATCTCATCCCAGATGTTTCCCATAATCAGCCCTTGCTCTGGCTGACTGGTTGCATTCAGCTGCCCAGGAGCAGTGTATTTGGATGAAAATTGCGTTGTCCATCTGAATGCTTGGCAGCCAGAAAGTTTGGGCTTGCAGCACTGAACAGTATGATGGGACATCCTTCCCCTGGAGCAAGCTCCTGTCCTTGTCTCTAGTAAGGGCAAATGTGGTCTATCCAACTGTCTTAAGGCAGGGTTCCTAGAAATACCCACAGATAGACCCAGAGTTCGGAGCTAAACAGAGCTGCTTCTTTTTTTTCCATATAGCAAATAAAACTAATTTCTGTTTAACAGCATCTCACAGTGGAAAAGCTGCCATAGTCTGTGCTGAATGGATCGTTCCTGAAACTGGCCACGGAACGTTCAAACAGTTTTCCCAGGATGGCTTCTTCACACCTTTTAAATTTGGTGTGGGAAAACTTTTGGTTTATATGACACAAGAATGAAACGACTCATTTTGCATCTGGCCTTAATTATATTTTTGATAGGAAGCAATGACTTCATTGTGATTTTGGTCTCAAGTGACATTTTCTTTCCTGTGGACATTACATTAGCAAAGTGGGACCTCCAGACTTTAAGCTGCATTCTGAGCTGATTTTGCTGAAGAATTTTGTCTCTCATCATGCAAAAGGCATCTCTTCACTGCCTAAGCTACGTGATGCATCGTGAGAATCAGTGGGCAAGTGTGATATGGGCAGTATAGTTCAGCCAAGGAACAAGGCCAATAGCACATAGAAGGTAGCGGGCAAAATGATGTTACGAGAAATGTGTCAAAATGAGAAAACACTGATTAACAAAGCACGTGACTTCCAGTGGAATACTGGGGAACATGGTCATGAACCCAAGATAAGGCATATGGATTTGGGAATTTAAGCGCCCTTTGGGTTAAAATTCCTGAAGCCAAACAGTCTGGAATGTCTGGATCTCTTGGAATTACTAGGCTGAAGAAAATTTTGGAGTGTCAATGTTTTTGGCCCAGTTTGCAAGAAAAAAACAATGTTGGTATTTTCATGGGGAGGGAGACGAATTCTCCACTCTATTCTGCTCAAATTAGCCTTGCCATTTGAGAACAGGTTCAGGATCCCTCAGCTAAGGAAAAAGGGGGTTTGTAACCACTGGAGGTGGAGGGTTGGAGCATCTTTTGCCCACAGTTGCCCGTCCTCCACCCACTCCTTTTGTTATGCCCGTCTCAGAAAACACACCACCTCGCTCCAGCTCTCAGCCAGCGGATCTTGTTATCCTTTTGTGATACAAACTGAAGAGCTCTCTCATTTCAAATTACTGTTCCCAAGCAGGTACTTACAGACAATGATAAATTACCCCTTAACCTTTTCTCCGTAACACCAGGCAGCATATGCCTCCCATCCTTAGATGTGTGTCCTCCCCCTGTTCCTGCCATCCCCATCCCCAAACCTTCAGTTGTTCCTGTGGTTCTACCCTGAACTGTCTCCAATTAAACAGCATCCTTCTGGAGCAGAGACAAAGTGAAGCAAACACAGGGGTGCAGAGGTACCCAGCCAAATGCAAAGCCCCCTGTGTCCACCTGGGTATTGGTGGTTGTTG
>NW_008794456.1:2033181-2042543 GCF_000699145.1 Aptenodytes forsteri | reverse complement strand
TTAGATTGGACGTGAGGAAAAATGTCTTTACTGAGAGAGTGGTTAAACATTGGAACAGGCTGGCCCCGAGGGGGTGGATTCTATGATTCTATGATTCTATGATGCTTGCTCTGCTCCTTGTTGGCAGCAGGCATTTGACAAGTGCTCTTGCTCATAACGATTGTAATGCAGTTTGGTGTAAGACCCTTCACAATTCCTCTCCAAATCACACTAATCTCTCCTTTCCAAAAGGGCACCCCAGCACGTAGAATACCCCCTCTCCTCATGCTGCCTGTCTCCGAGGGAGACTTTAACCAAAATGACCCAAGGACCTTAATTTCTACAGCAATTAGGTAGCACTGGGTTGGAAAAAGTTGTTTCTACCTCATGGCAGGACAGCTGGTCTACAAGATGCCTAATTTCTAAGATATTATGAGATTTCAACCCTCAGACACTATATAAATGGAAGGGAGTTCTGTAAAGAGATAGAGGTCTCCCCCCATGACTATGAAGGCTGCAGAAACCTCGCCAGGTTTCAGTCCTATCCAATATAGCGCTGAGTTATTTATAACGTCCTGCTCTGGTAGCACATCCTCTGTCTTTTCTCTAGTCCAGGCAAACACGGAAATGAGCCCGAGACAATCCTTCCAGCTGTTCTTCTGACATACCGGCTACTTGCCTACCGCTACCAGGAACAGGCAAGCAATATCCACTGGTACCTCATCAATCACCTCCAAATGACACACCATAACATGTAGGAAGCTTAAATCAGTGGTTACCAGCGAGCAGTACGCTGTTGGGGTAGATGAGGCTGTTTTACTTTTCTATTACATCTGACAGCTGGACCGGTGCCAGGACAGCATGGTTTCATGATGTGTCTCTAAATTACAGTTGGACTGTGACATACTCCATCAGCGTTAATTCTATCCACAAGACATTCAGAGTGAGGAGAAAGGTCTCTTTCAGTCTGCTAGTGTATTGATCTGAGTGCACGGGACCCTTGGTGGGAATGAAAAAAAGTGCTAGCATTTATGAAAGGGAAAGAGGCTGCATTGTATTTGGTGGCTGGGAGAAGAAGAAAAGGCTGCTTGTCAAATTCAATGAGCGGTTTCATATGTAGGGAACTGTTTATGGCCCTTTCTAATTGCTGTAATATTCCTGCTGCAGCCACAACTCTTTTTGTAGCTGCTTCACTTGCTCTGACAAAATAGCTGCCAGGAAAAGAGAAAACAGTAAAGTAAATAATTTAAGCAACGAAAGGAAGGGTGACCAATCCTGCTGACTTCTCAATCTCTGCTCTCTGCTTGCAGGAAGGTGTCCAAATGACATGCAAGGACTAAGCCATGCCCCATCAAGTATTGGCCTATTGACCTCTAGCTGTGGCCAATCTGCTACACACACCTCGAGGGAAAGGCTGTCTCCTTTCCGTACAATGCGCCTCATACATTGTGCTTTCTCATCCATAGGAGCTGGCAGCAAATGTCCTCTTGAGTCCAGCTCGTTACTGAAGCATGAGGGGCAGGTTGCCCTTGGTTAAACTTCAGAGCAGGAAACATACTTTGGGGCATGAAGTTCAGCTTCACCTTGAAAACCATGCGCAACCTCAGATGCAAGGTCCTGGTCCAATGCCTTTCTTTCAGAATAGGTTTCTCTGGGAATCGTGTTTGTTTATTGGTTAGCAAAGGACCCATGAACCTCACGTGCAGTCAGACTGCGAGATCTTCCAGCCGCGCACTTTCCCTGCTGTGCTCTCGCTACAACAGAAGATGTGGTTCCAGGGGGAAAAAACTCATATCCATTGCCAAATCTCCTTCATAATCTATAAACGCTCACAGAATAGTTTCTGAAAGGTCTAGGGACTCATTCTAGGTGTCTAAGGCTAGTTTTTGTCGGTTTGGAAATCAAAATTTGACAAAGATATAGTTAGTTAGTGGGACTCGCTGTCTTGGACTGGTAGCATCTGAGGCACGGATGGACATCTACAACAAATATGTATGGATAGAGGTGACTGATGTGCACAAGCCCTTTCCTGAGACAGCAGGCAGGCCCGGCTGCTCGGCCTCTGGCAAACCAGCAGATGACTGCTGCAAGCAGTGGGTCAGCTGTACTCCAGCATCGGTTTGGCAGTTACAACAGGTTACAACACCACAAAGTACTGTTTCCACTCCCTGGTTGGATAGTTGGAAGAAAAAAAAAAGCTCTTTCCTTGAGCTTATTTTACTTCTTCCCAACATCTGGAGATTGTTGGATGGCCAAGTATATCACCATTTTATCCTCAGCACTTGAACCTTTGAAGAAAAATTGCAAGCCCATTTCTTGTTATACAAAAATGCACAAAAGGTTTGTTGTATTGGTGGTTTGATGGAGAAGACCTCTCAGGAAGCATACACAGTGCTCTCATTATACTGAGCAGACTGACTGGAGTGCCTAGGTGGGAGTACAAATGCCTTTGAACTTGCCCGGTTCCTAATGACACAAGCTTGGCCTGTTGTGCTTAACTAGGGTATTGTGTCTTCAAATTATAGAATCATAGAATAGAATCATAGAATCATTGAGGTTGGAAAAGACCTCTAAGATCATCGAGTCCAACCGTCGACCCAACACCACCATGCCCACTAAACCATGTCCCTAAGTGCCTCATCTACTCGTCTTTTAAATACCTCCAGGGATGGGGACTCCACCACTTCCCTGGGCAGCCTGTTCCAATGTTTCACCACTCTTTCAGTAAAGACATTTTCCCTCATGTCCAATCTAAACCTCCCCTGGCACAACTTGAGGCCGTTTCCTCTCGTCCTATCGCTTGTTACTTGGGAGAAGAGACCGGCCCCACCCCGCTACAACCTCCTTTCAGAGAGTTGTAGAGAGCGATGAGGTCTCCCCTCAGCCTCCTTTTCTGCAGGCTAAATTGCTGCTAGTGGTCTTTTGTCATAGGCAGGAAAGATAACCAGTGTTTCCTACAGCAAAACACAGAAGTGTTGGCATGATCTGATGTCTCTATAGTATGAATCACGAGGGTTTGGCTGGACAACATCCTTGCAACACAGAATGGAAGAAGAAGGGATAATTTCAATATACTCTCATTGAATTCTTACAGTAGTCATTCCCTTCTTTTCCCTCCTCCCCTTTTTGATGCCGAGGGGAGCAGGGTTAAGAAGTGGGCTTAAGAAGCCCTTTGGGATATCCCACCTGTAGAGCTGAGGAAGCAGCTGCCTCATTCTTTAAAGGCTCTGAGGTGCTCTTCTCCCTACAGGTTTTTTGAGGATCTAAGTTTTACACTGCATCTCCAGTGCCCAGTGAGTGAATCCTCTGCTGCTTGGTCCCTTGATGGTCCACATGGTACATACATTAGTCCATTCTCAGCTCCCTTCAGGAGTGAGAAAACTCTGGCACTAAACCTGAGGACTGTTCTGGAGACATTTAACCCCAGGGAGAATGTCCTATAAGCAATAGGGCTTGCTCCAGACCCCCAGTCTTCAGCACTATCCCATCAAGATTTGGACCCCCTGAACTCCCTTTACCCCCATGCTTTCACACCACAAGGAAGGCAACATGTATCTTCAGAGTCATGCAATAAGGCTGGTTACAACACAGGTATTGCTTTATTTTAGGTTCTTTGACCTGAAAACACACACATTCAAGAATAATAATTGCTTGCCGGCTAGAGGAGTCTAAAGGAAAGGAACCGCTCCAGGGGGCTAGCCTCAGCAGCGTGGACGTGAACTGCTGTGCACCAGGTTGTTGGAAGGACAGAGATTGCTCCCTGGTCAGAGGATTTCAACACTGCTTGTGTGTCTATAGACTCTTTGGAGCACCTTTCCAGAGGCACCTAGGAGTCCGAAGAGAGATACCTATAGAGATTCTCTAAACCAGGCATTTTTGCAAATCCCAGTAGGCATCTCTGCATCTTTAGGCACCTGAGTGCCTTTAGAAATTTGTGTTTCAGCTTCACCAGCGGAAAAGGAGTTCTAGCACCTCCAGACTGCACAGAGCTGCAGGGATGATACATAGGAGTTGCTCATATATATATGAGTCGCTCAACTATTATGAGTTTCTTGCAACTTGTTCAGAGTTGGAGAAAAAAGCTGTGCCCTTAGAGCAGTTCAGTTGCTTTAATCTTTGTCCTTTCCCTCAAGCTGTCAACTGAGAAATCTTCTGGGATCCTCCAGCCAGTTACCATGGGACATTAGAAACTGCTGGATGATGTCTTCTCATCCACGCTTGGATGGAAGGAGGGACTACAGGCCACGGCTTCCCAGTTACAAGAACCCAGCGCCAGTGGTTCCTTCTGCCCATGTATATGGGGGTCTAACCTGAGCTATGGGCCACCCAGAAAACTGGGTTGGTCTGGTTCCCTTTCAGGGAAAAGGTCCAAATGAAGGAGGAGAGCGGTCCTTCTCCCCACTCTTCATGCAGCGGCTTGTGAAATTGATTAGCAAACACACACTGAGAAGAAAATAGGAAGATTAAGAAATGGAATCACCATTTCATAATAGAAAAGAAAAATTAAAAATGATAGGGTCCCTCAGCAGCATGCTATCTCCAGTGGAATATCAGAAGAGGGCTAAAAAACTTGGAGAAAGACTGAGATTTAATATTGTTGTCTCCAATGTACAAAGAGGCAAGGACAAGTATGTTGCAATTTTCTCTGCAAATCCCAGCTCTTAGGTGAGCTCTGACAGGACAACAGAGGAGAAGAGATGTCTCCATGCCCTGGAACTGGGGGATAGATGCCCTCCTCTCCACATCAGATGAGTTGTTATGATTGAGTTCCTGCCTGTACTAGGTGTTTATAATATTTTCAGGAATCTGAACTCCTCTTCAGCCTTGTGGGGAGTAGGGTTCATCTCCCCCAACCTGAGACATGCAGACTGCAAATGCCACCACCTGACTTGATCACTTTTGGCTCACCTGGCAGTCAGCAGCAAGAAATCAGCACTCCCAGTGGGTGATCTGTTTTGGCTAATTTTGGTGGGATGAATCGTGCCATAGAAGTGCCATCGACCATAAAGAGAGCTGAGGATGAATACTGCTAATGGAGATGTCGCTGTGAGTATTATGCTGTGTAAGATCAAGAGAGAGGCAATCAGCATAAAGCACCTATTCTGCAAACGCCGGCTCCTTATTTCCCTATGGATAGAAATAACCTCTGGCATCTATGGGATGTGATCTTACGTGCTATAGCCACCTCTCTCCCTTGCACAAAGAGGCCAGGTCTGGCAGTGCTTTGGAGTAGGTGATATGAATTACTCCTTACAGTCATGACTGCGTTAGGCACGGGAGCAGCACGTGGATCTGGATCACCCCAGAGCGTCTGTAGAGGTTTCCTTATGGAGTGCAGCTCCTTTATTGCTGTCCTGATGCAGCAGAGTTGTAAGAGTGACACAGATAAATCACTGCTGTGTGCCTGTTACTCACACTCATGGGGGTTTTCCTCTTGGGAGGTCCCCAGCACCGCAGGACCAGCGAAGGCAAATCCCAAGGTGTCTGTGGTCTCTGCTGGAGGGACAGTGGGGCAGAAAGAGAAGACCTAAGGATTCTGTTGTCTCTTTGATGCAGATATTGGTCTGGACTTGAACCGCACCCCCCCTCCCTTCAACTACACAAATAGGGTGTCTGTCAAAAGAAAAAAAAAAAAAAGAGAAAAAAAAATAATCAAATGCAAGGAAGTTAATGCTCCCTGTCTTCCCGAAAATATCACTCTGCTGGAGAATGAAGGGACGGATTGTCTGGGCCCTCGCAATCCAAGGCACTGGATGGAGTGTGGCACAAACAATCCTTTTAAAACCAGACATGACCTGGCCTGCTCACCCCTCTCTCCCTGTGCGGGGCTTGACATTTCAGGCCAGCCATGTGGCACGCTGCATGAGATCACTCTGCATTTGACCCAGAGTGCTTGGTTAGAGAAATACTCACCCAGCTATTCCCAGTAACACTGCAGTGTTCATTTTGTAAGGCATCAATTGCAGCAAATTAGCTGTCAGCCACAGAAGGAAATGCTGCTGCTAATGAAAACTTCCCATTTAGCAGCGCAAAATTCATCATTAATGTTATCACTAACATTATTTTTTTATTATTTTTAATTTATCCCTGTGAGGCATTGAGGTCAGGATCAGGGTTCAGTTGTCGTTTGACTTTCCAAAACACAGTGGTGAGTAACACCCCCTGCCTGG
This sequence comes from Aptenodytes forsteri, assembly GCF_000699145.1. Lineage (NCBI taxonomy): Eukaryota > Metazoa > Chordata > Aves > Sphenisciformes > Spheniscidae > Aptenodytes > Aptenodytes forsteri. The sequence continues at coordinate 2,036,394 of NW_008794456.1, read as the reverse complement.
TCAAGCTTACAGCCTCGATCTGCTTTGCTGGAAGTTTGAAAGGGATTACGATCAGATCGGGAAGATGAGCATTGACCTCCTTTTCCCTTTTTCCTTACTCTTTGTGGCAATCCTTTCTTCAGCCATGTGCTTGCATCCGCAGTGAGAGGTGGGAACTGCTCTGGCTGTAGACTAGCTAGCTCTGCAATCGCCACCTCCAGCCACAAGCTGGCCATGGATAGTTGCCCAGAGTAGGAATAAAATTCCAGAGAACTGAGTTATTTCATTTGTTGTTGGCAGCAATTACACCCATGGCCAGCCAGGGCCATCAGGGGTGAAGCGCTGAAGGGCTGCAGCAACTCCAACAGAGTTGGGACCTCTTGTGCTAACACCCAACACTTGATGCAAAGTTCAGTCTTTGCCCACTGGCTCCCTCCCACTTTTAGCCTTTCTCAGAGGTCAACAATTCACAGCACACGTGGCTGGTCAATGTGGATAGGAGAATCTGTTGGATGATAACTAGCTTATCCCGAGGGATGGGTAGTAAAATGTTGTCTTCTACCACACATCTGTTTTCCCAGTTCAAGGAAATAAAACCTTCTATTTGATTCTGGAAAGAGAGAGGCATTGTAATTTTAAGGAAAAAAATAAAAAACACAACAGATTAAAGAAAGGAAACCCTGGTTACATGTCAGGGTGTCACTGGTGGTCAGACATAAGTCATAATTTCAATAAGCAAAGGACAAAGCTAAAAACACAGCAAGAACCTTTCTAAGTGAATTTGGTGTACGCTGCATTAATTCTGCATATTAACACAGACGGGGAAGCTGTAAACAATATTTACACCCTCACACCATTACCAGCCAACGATGATGGCCCACGGTAGCCCCAAAACAAACAAAGCCTCACAGTGCTGAGGTCTGCAGTGGCTGAAGAGCATCATTGTGTTTGGTGGGATGGAAAGAGGAATGAGAACTGGTGGCTAATGCAGTTTATCAATGGGTTGGCTCAGGAGAGTGAGGTTGAGGAAGATGTTCCGATGACACATTCTTCACCCTAGGGACAACGTGCTTATTAAGGGCCCACTTGAAAAAACTCCCTTGAAGGTTCACCTATCCTGCAGTGGAACATCTTGTGGAAGAGGATAAGATACCATGAAGCAGTGGGAAAAAAATGGAATTTCTGTCCTGCGGGAAGTTATGATGTTTCCTGTTTGCTCCTGTTCCGAGTCAGGATGCAAACCTGAAGTATTTAAAAAAAAAAAAAAAGAAAACATTGTGGAAGAGGATAAGATACCATGAAGCAGTGGGAAAAAAATGGAATTTCTGTCCTGCGGGAAGTTATGATGTTTCCTGTTTGCTCCTGTTCCGAGTCAGGATGCAAACCTGAAGTATTTAAAAAAAAAAAAAAAAGTAAACATAACTCTTAATTACTCTTTTTTTTTCCTAGAAATGACAAAATGTTTCACCTCAGCCTCTCCAGTGAAGTGAAAAGAGCTGACATGCCAGAATTGAAGCTCTGTGCTTGTTTCTTGAAATTATCCCAAATGTCACTTCTTTCGTATACCTGCCATGGTTTCAGGAGTGGGTTTCCTGACCAGAGCCCATTTTTTAGGTCTACCTGTGGTTAAGTTCATGTCACCTACAATGCAACCAGTCAGTGGCCCAGATTTGCATATGTGTGTGTGTCGACATGCAGGAGTGCAGGGAACACAGGCTTTGTTGTGATCCCAGGTGTATCTTACATATATGTACCTTTTGCCATAGGTTTTCAGATTCGGGTCAGGTCAAATCCAAGGCTTCCTCTGATTGCATCCCAGGCAAACTCCTGTTGAGACAAAGGGAAATTTTGCAAGCTAAAATTACTTTACAAAAAATGAGCGGGTTTGACTTCATTTCCTTTCCAGCTGTCCAGTCTGGCACAAGAGTGCTGCCAGCTCTGGCTGATGGCACAACATCAGCCTGAAACATCTGAAACGTCAAGAGTTACTAAGAATTTGAGTCATTTTGTGTCCTTTTCTAAAGGGGATGCTACTACAGACAGAGAAAGAAGGTAGAATATAGGGTGACTAAAATGCCCTTTGGAGAGTAAATGAGGTATGTTAGCTTGTCCCTGCCTCTGACCACTTGTTGGACTATTAATGATCTTTCTTCTTCCAGGGGATTTACACACTAAAATGAATTGCTGGTAGTTCTCTCATTCATCACACTTATTTGTTAATTTAGACTGAGAGATAAATATTTACCTCCTTTTTTATTCCATCTGAGGAACTTCTAGCTCTCTGATTGTAGATGTAGCTGTTTAGTCATAACAGCACAGTACAACCAGGACACTCTCAGCTCACCAAGTCCAGTCCCTGGTTGGCCCAAGTGACCTCAGAAGCTGCTCAGTTATCTCCTTCTCCCCATCCCAGCCACCTATGTTCTTGGCTGTATACCACATTCTTTGTCTTCCTACTGCACCAGCCTTCTCCAGAGTGGAGTTGCAGCCTTGCTCCATCACGGTCTCTGCTGCCCTATTCAAAATCTTCTATCTCCAGCCATTCACTTGGCCTTAGCTACTCCAGAGAGCACTGACACAACTATCAGTTGTGAGTGCATCTGTGGAAGTCCTGCAAATCCTTTTTGGCATCAACAGATGTTTCTGAGATGCCCAGGAACTGATTTTAGTGAAAGAGGCAGAGAGGAATGTGTTTGTCTGAACTGTGGTAGGTGAGACCAAGACATAAGGTTAGCAGAACAGCTCTCAAGTTTCTTCATTCCCAAGCGTAACACCCCTCACGCACGGAGGACCCTCCTGCCCAGTCTCATGGTGGAAGATGTGACATGGCTTTGGGTGGCCATTTTGCATCTCTTGGGGATGCTGGGCCTTGCAAGGAATCATAGAATCATAGAATAGTTTGGGTTGGAAGGGACCTCTAAAGGTCATCTAGTCCAACCCCCCTGCCGTGGGCAGGGACATCTTCAACTAGATCAGGTTGCTCAAAGCCCCGTCCATCCTGTCCTGGAATGTTTCCAGGGATGGGGCATCCACCACCTCTCTGGGCAACCTGGGCCAGTGCTTCACCACCCTCAGCGTAAAACATTTCTTCCTTCTATCTAGTCTAAATCCCCCCCCCTTTAGTTTAAAGCCATTCCCCCTTGTCCTGTCGCAACAGGCCCTGCTAAAAAGTTTGCCGCCATCTGTTTTATAAGCCCCCTTGAAGTACTGATGGGCTGCAATAAGGTCTCCCCG
>NW_008794456.1:2003213-2032261 GCF_000699145.1 Aptenodytes forsteri | reverse complement strand
ACTTGCCCTTGGTGAAGCCGTGCTGCCTGTCTCAAATCACCTCCCTGTCCTCGATGTGCCTTAGCCTAGCTTCCAGGAGGATCTGTTCCATGATCTTCTCAGGCACAGACATGAGGCTGACTGGCCTGTAGTTCCCCGGGTCTTCCTTTTTTCCCTTTTTAAAAATGGGGGTTATGCTTTCCTCCTTTTCCTCAGTGGGAACTTCACCGGACTGCCACAACTTCTCAGATATGATGGATAATGGCTTAGCAACTTCACCCACTAGTTCCTTCAGGACCCACGGATGGATCTCATCAGGTCCCATGGACTTGTGCACCTTCAGGTGCCTTAGATGGTCTCGAACCTGATGTTCTCCAACAGAATCACTTCTCTGAACAAAGTGCAAAACCACAGCTTCTCCCTTTCTTGTGACTGCACACACCAGTCACAGCTTGTCAGGACATCAGATCAGGCTGGCCAGTCACATCTGGCCTGTGAACCTAGAAGGGGTGAGAAAAGACCTTGTCATTTCATAGCTGATATGGGGTGCTGGCTGTGATGAGCACCCTACCTACCACCCCAAGTGTGGTGGTAACCCACACTTGATGTAGAAGACCCAGGATCTCTGTCAGTGCATGGCTGTCCTTCCAGTTCCATTTTGCTCTTCCCTGGCTGCTGAGGAGCCAAGGGTGGAATGTTGCTGGCAGCGAACAGTACAGCTTCCCTTCCCGCCAGAGAGGCCGGGACCCCACTCAGTGCATGATGCATAGCAGAGACAAGCTTCGGTGCTTGGACAGGGCTTTGTGGCTTAAATCTCAGTTGAGTATTCAGTAGATGTGTGTATGGTGGGGTGGGGCTGCAGTCTTAGATCCCCGAAGCAAGGCCTGGAGATGCTTGCAAACCACCACGGGACAGGATGCTCCAGACTATAGCTCACTGCTGAAGACTGACGACTCTGGAGCCTGATGCTGCAAGGACAGGAGCTCAGCATACACTGATGCTCAGCACCACCAGGATCTGTTCCTGGGCTTGCCACAGCATCACCCAAATGCTGGGGCCCACTTACTCTGGGGCTCACGGACATATAATTTTGGGAAGGATGGAGGGGAAGCCAACAGTTGGAGGACCACACAAGCATGCTCTGTCAAATGTCCGCCTTAACACGGTGGTGACGGCTGCTGCCAATGAGCCCATGCGAAACAGCCTGTCTGCCTGAAGAGGCTGTAGGAGTTTGCAGGGAGGAGAAGGGAAGAGAGCAACGAAAGCAACGTTTGGTGAGGCAGCACGTGTGCTAATTTCAAATGTCTCCTTATGCCTGCGGGGCTGGTATGCTGCTCGTTGAACCAGGCTGCTAATTTCCAAATTGATACTTACTCTAATCCCATCCCTGAAGGCGCCATTATGGTGCATTCAGTAATGGGCTATTATCTGGGCTTGTTGCAGGGGGGCAGGAGAATGAAAGGAGGAGGGAGGTTTTTTGGAAAAGCATGCCGATGTTGGAACAAATCAGCATCCCGATGCTCCTTCCCCAATTTGCAAAGTGATTAGACTGCTTTAGAGCTATTCGCTCTCCTTTGGTTTGTCTACAGTCTTCTTTTGGAGAGGAATTTTATGGAATTTTACTGCCTCGTATAACACTTATCCCCGGCAATCAATATTTTTAACATAACATTTTGTTTTAAGACTCCTTTTGTTGTTTTGCATTCACTCTGCATGTTAATAAGGTTTATAAAATCCATGATATTTTCTCGTTTCATGAAATCTTATTGGGATAATTACCTTGCTCTGTTGACAGATAGTTGTGCCTGAATTATATAAAGAGCACTACTGTTATCAGCTTTTCTTCTATCTCTCGAAGAACGCTTTCCTACTTCAACACGCATTGGGTGTATGAATACAGAGTAAATACTGAGAAATATTTATTGTATCCCATGTAACCTTAGTTATTTTTTTGCCTCATGGAAAAGAAACCCCCAAATGCCACCCAATGCTTTCAGGTAGAGTGACCTTTACTGTAAATAGGAAACCAAACAAATGAGAAAGAATAATGGCTAAGCCTTCAGGACAGAGCATGCACTGCATGTCTGTCTTTTCTACCCGTCTCTGTACCCAACAGAGTGCAGAAACGACCGACCAGCTCTGGAGATGCCAAGGGAAAAATGCCTCTGGGAAAACCCTTCCTAATGAAAGCACTTTCATGAATTGATCTTTCTGCTTTCAGGACATGCCTGCTAGACAGAGCATTTTGATCCTGTCTTGTCATGCTCATGCACCAGTTTAGCTACAACTACAGTGATGTCTATTGCCAATTTTGGTATCATTTACATCAGCCAAAGCCAGGTGAGGTGCCCCACCCCTGCATTGTGCTACCATTTTCCTGTGTGTGATATCAAGATGTGTCCCAGGCTCCTTTTTGGTGCCTTCCGGGAGCTGGACATGAAGTCTCATGTCACCCTCCAGGCCAGAAGGTTGTAGAAGTAAGGAACTGGGTCCTGAGCTGCATCTGTGTGAGACCTGCATACAAAAAACCCAATTCAAACCCATGATAGGAAAAGGAAAGCCTGGGAGATGTGCACGGGGAGTAGAGATGAGACCATCATAGGAGTAGGGCAGTTGCAAGATGAGATGGGAAACCAAGAGGAGGACTGTGACTGACAGACTGAAATTGTAGAAAGAGAGCTATCTGGGGCCAGGAGCTAAAGGAGCACCAAGCCCACTGCACACTCTGACATGATGCATTAGTCAAACTCATAATTATTTTTTATTTCTCTCCTTTCTCAGGGTTGATGTCTCCAGACGGTCATCTCCTTATGACTCAGACTACCAAAGCCTTTGCTCGTGGGAATCTCTCCTGCAAATGTAGCCCACAGTAAAGATTAGTGCTTCCTTTTCATCTTCTTGAGACCTTGCACCCCCTACAAATTATCCCTGTTGTCTGTCACAGGGTACATTGAACCTACGGACAGCCTTGACTTCTGGACTTCCAGAGACACAGTGAGGTAGAAACTTAATAGATAAAACTGTCCTGGTTTTGGATATTCCCCAGCAAACACTACTTTTCTTAATCCCTCACAGGATGCTTTATTATATATCTATGCTTTAGTTGGCTGTTCCCAGGCATTTGCTTCTCAGTTATTAAACACAGATCACTGTTAAGTGGATAGCCCCTGCACAAAACCAGCCAGTGTGAGACCAGGACTGAGTACCACATAGCCCAAAGGTTTCCAGATGTTGCAAGGAAGAGCTGAGCACTTCTCTGGCACTAGTCTTTGGAGGCCTGGGCTCCCCTTGCTGAGGCTCTGATTTGCCCCTGCAGTGCTGGGTGTTACCAGCTGCAATCAGAATAAAGCAGACTGGAGTGCAAGTGCTGTATGTATTACATGAACTTTGCAAGAGACTTGCTCTGGAAAAACCTCAGGAAAAAGACAGGAAGGGGAAAGGCCGTGTGGATTTGTCCTCTTTTAAAGAAAATACCTGTCCTGGCAGACTCTGATGTCTGAGCTGCAAGGGACTCACAGGCGGGCAGAGGCACAGACATGGTGAGTCAGACAAAACAGCAATGCAATTGCTTCCCTGGGACAGTCACCAGATCATGAGTTCAAAGTTTCTCATCTCTGTCAAGATTGCCTGTGCATTTTCTATCAGGGAAGCAGAAATGTCCAAGAGGGAATAAACACTGAATTGTCATTCCAGTGGGGGCCCACAAAAAGGGAGAACAAATACCACTTCCCCCTGATACTAGGGAGATGGGTCCTGCTGCCTTGTCTCAGGTCTCAGACAGGCAGCAGCCACAAGGAATTGAGTTTGTGTAGACACAAGACACCAAACACACAACAGATGGTCTAGGGAGAGGGAAAGAACAACTCAAGATGTCTCAAAGCATCCCAGGTAGCATTAACCAGCTGAGAGTCCAACATCCAGTCTAATCTGGTGTCTGGGCTCCCTTTGGAGTCAATGAGGGCTGACTGGCTTCTCTAGCAGGCAGTTAACCTCACCTCTATGAGCTTGCATCCATATTAGCACATAAAAGGGACAGAACCCATTCTCTGGCCCTAGGGGAAAGTGGCATGACATGGCTCAGGACCACCTGGCCAGACTGCTCCCTTCTCTCCCTTCCTCAACAAAGTGTGACTGTGTCCATTTTGCCTTCTAGGAAGAGCCCTTGGCCTGTGGTGCCCCCTTACATTCCCAGCCTTGTTGAGGCTGTGCATGAGCTGGAGGGCTGGCTGCATGAAGCTGGCCCTGTTTGGTTTGCTAGGTAGCACTGGCTCACCTCCTGCAGACCCTAGGTAGCTTGGACTAGGCTCCTGCATTTCATGAGTGCACAGTAGATGTACTGAATCCTACCTTTTTCTCACTAAATGGGTCAGTTTGGATATTTAACGTAACAATGCTATAGCTGGAAGGTAAAATACCCTATTTAGATATTGACTTTCAGCTTTCCTAGTCATAGCAGGATCCCAGCACATTGGGGATTCCCTCTGTCTCACCTCATATCATGTGAAACTCCTTGAAAAAAAAGACTCCGCATGCTTTTAATTTGTTTTGCAGGTTTTGGGGGACTGGCTGAACATTCGTGATCCCTGATTCATGACCCCTGGGACTGTGAGGACAGAGTCCATAGGTGGCCTTTTCCATCCGTGTGCACTCTTAGGTGAAGCATTGCAGAGCTCTTCTTGTTATGCCCAGCCAGATGGAAAGAGACGTAGGACACAGCAAAGCTCTTGCAAGTACTTTAGGCACCGAGCGATTTCTGAACACCTGGTCTTTTATTCGCGGTGGACTGCAACCAGGGCTAGAAATAACTCAAAGCTGCACAGCTGAGTGGAGGATTGTGTCCATCAGAGCCCATCACCACTCTCGTCTACAAAGCCAGGGCAGGGAAGCTTAGTACATCTTGTGTGAACAGCTTGACATGGCTGAGTGACTAGGAGCCACAAACACATCCAATGTGCAACTCCACGTTATCGTTGGATTTGTTACCTTTCCTCACAGCTGGGAACTCTGGAGAGGAGTTTCTTTTAGCTGCATTTAAACAGGCGCAGATGGCAAAGCCAGCTGCTTGTTCTTTTGTTCTTCTTGGCACCACAGCAGCGGCTCTCGGTCAATTAACAGTTATTGCTGTATGGCTGCTGGTTTTCTCAGGTTGGCAGCCCCCCTCCACCGTGTAACAGTCATGCCTGAGTTAGAGTGAAGCACCAGAGGCCAGACGAGAGCTGGTTCTTGGATGGCAAATCCTGCAAAGCGCTCTGGGCTTTGGTGACAGCAGGTAGCTTCTGTTGTTGATGTTTTCCAAACCACGGCAATGCTGTAACTGGATGGTCAAGTGATAATGGTTCACCACATTCTTCCTTAATGGGGAAGTAAAACAAGCCAGAGGGTCATGCTGCCCTGGTCCCACAGTCCCAGGTCCAGAGGGACCTCGACAGGTTGGAGAAATGGGCCAACAGGCACCTCATGATATTCAACAAGGAAAAGTACAAAGTCCTGCACCTGGGGAGGAACAACCCCATGCACCAACATGTGTTGGGGGCCACCCAGCTAGAAAACAGCTTGGCAGGAAAGGACCTGGGGGTCCTGGTGGACACCAAGTTGACCAGCAACGTGCCCTTGCAGCAAAGAAGGCAAATGGTATCCTGAGTTGCATTAGGCAAAGTATTGCCAGCAGGTCGAGGGAGGTGATCCTTCCCCTCTGTTCAGCACTGGTGAAGCCATGCCTGGAGCACTGTGTCCACTTCTGGGCTCTGCAGTACGAGAGAGACATGGTCATGCTGGAGTGAGTCCAGTGAAGTGCCACAAGGATGATGAAGGGACTGGAGCATCTCACATATGAAGAGGGGCTGAGAGAACTGGGTCTGTTCAGCCTGGAGAAGAGAAAGCTCAGGGTGATCTTATTAATGCATATAAATACCTAAAGGGAGGGTACAAAGACTGAGCCAGGCTCTTTCCAGTGGTGCCCAGTCAAAGGACCAGAGGCAATGGGCACAACGTGAAACAAAGGAGGGTCTGCCTGAACATCAGGAAACACTTTTTTACAGTGAGGGTGACTGAGCACTGGCACAAGTTACCCAGGAAGGTTGTGGAGTCTCCATCTTTGGAGATCTTCAAAAGCCATCTGGACACAGTCTTGGGTCACCAGCTGTAGGTGGCCCTGCTTGAGCAGAAGGTTGGACCAGATGACCTCCAGAGGTCCCTTCCAACCTCAAGCATTGTGTGATTCTGTAAAGCCATAGCAAACAGCTTGTATATCCAAGACTAAGTTCTGTGTCCTACAAAGGACCAAAGCAACATTACCAAGCGCAGACTCACTGGTGGTTCCAGGAAGTTCTGGCTCATCTCTTGCAGCCACATGTTGTTCTTTGACAAATTACCTTTTTTGGTGACTCTGTAGAGGCGGGCTTTAAGGAGGGTCAGGAGAGAGAGGAATGGCCAGGGGGCACTCACACTGCGTTATGAGTCAGGGTTTAGATCCTTCAATCTCAAATACGAGATGAATGGTTCGGTGTGTTTCAGGGATTCAAGGGCTCAGGCCCACGGCAACAACCACCATAACATTTGCCAAATGCTACCATGCTAACGACAATCATCACAGAGGAGAGGAAGGCTACTGAGTTGTTGACTTACAAGGTTGTGATATGATCTGATACCACAACGGTCCTTAGAGAAGGTGAGAGGGATTAGACCTTCCTCAGAGAAGACAGTCCGGGTGTCTCATGATGCATACGTTTCATTAACCCCTACTTGACCCCTCCTTGTAGTCTGATTTTCTTTCCTTTGTCACACCCAAGAACCAATTTAAATTTTTTCTTGAAAGTACAAACTATTTTGCATGGGTTTTTGGTGTGTGATTTGTGACTGTTTTGTGGAACAAAAGCCGTGGGGAAAAAAGCAACTCAATTTGATGAACAAGGCTCAGGTGGTAGATACCGAAAGCAAACTTTGCTGGTATCCAGTGGCAATTCCTAGCATGTTGGAAGCTCCTTAGCTTAGTGAAGTGTTGCTGTGGTATGGAGGCATCTCCTGAACTCTACAGAGAAGTCGCCGAGCAAAGGTCAAAGACAACTCCAAAACATCCTCCACTAAATGTCACTGCCTTCCTGCATGATGGCATTTTAATGAGCACCAACGGTTTGCTTTTTGTCAGGATTTCCAAATAAGTGAGGAAAATATGACACTGGAAGGAAAAGAATCATATTTAGACCATTTAATAATGTTTATAAATCTTTCTCCCTCCAAAAGTTAATAACTGCAATTAAGAGCAAAAGGAGACAGTTAAGCTCTGATAGCTGTCAGAAAAGTGTGCTGTAAACTTCTAGAGAATTTAAGGAGGTCTGTAAGTCACCACTAACAGACACTGTGCTAATGAAAGGGTTAACAGAAAGCCACAGACACTGATCTTAATGTCCCATCGATTCGCTTTTCCCTGTGCTCTGGAGGACTTTCCATAATCACACAGACACTGGATTGGAAACCTTCTTGCTGAAGCCTGCCTGTCAGCAGACGGACAAGGGGAGCCCTCTGGAAGAGTCAACAGCGGGTTGAGGGCCGAGCCAGTAGTCTCCTTGGTTTAAATGAGCAGCCCAGCTGGCTGACCTTTGGGGATGTTGTCTTATCCATAACCTGAAGGTCACCACCCACTCCCAACCTGCACAGAGCTGTGAAACGACCTGCACTTATAAACTCAGAAACTTCTCCTCATTCTTGGCTTTTGACACCCTGACGATAGAGTTTACCATTCTAGCTACTTGTCATAGCATTGCTGAGAGAAATATTCCAGTGTTGTTGCATAGGACAATGGCTTCGTGCCCTTGGTGTGCTTGGTCTTCTCCCCCCGAAGCAGTAGCAGGGTCAAAGCGTTACGTATCCCTTGGTAGTGCTGGCCCAGTGCTGGTTGTAGTGCATCTGTTGGGAAGACATCACTCATGAAGACGTTCGTGGTTGGAACAGGGAGCCCAGGAGATCCCTGAAAATCTGGGCTGGCTGTCACTGTTACCAGGAAAAAGAGTGAGGACAGCAGCCGATGCTAATGGAAGAAGTAACTTCCTATTCCCTATCAGTCGCTACCATCTCACATACACCCACAGCCCATCCCCAATGGAGTTCAGCTTCACAGACTCTGGGGCAATGATCGATAAGATCTTTGGTATCCTGACTATTTGTGTGCGCCTCTGCTGTGCTGTACCTACACAAAGACAAAGCAAAACTGTAGACACTGGGGTTCTCCTTGTTGTAAAATTCCTCTTCCTTCAACTGAGAAAGCTTCTCTAAAATCATATAGGATTTGAAGACCTTGTACACAGCAAAATAGTTCTAACTTCACACATTTTAGGGCAGTAGAACACATGCACAGACACGCTACGCAACCATATGCCCATACCTATTCCTGACATCTGTCAAAGAGGCAAAGTCCTTTCCTCCATGATGAAATGACTCCTCTGTGCACCACGAGGCATCTGGACTTGATTTTTCCTATCATTTTGTATGTGAGAGAGAAAAAAGTCACAAAGCAATTGAATGGCTTGCTGAAGGTCATGGTGTTCAAATGCTTAACAGGACCTTTTACCTGGGGTTTAATTCCCAGGCCTGTACATTGGCCTCTTGAAGAACAGACAGGATTTAAAAAATACCCAAGTTAAGAGGAGAGCTGAAATCCAGGCGATACATCTGTAGAATTTAAATTTAGCCCTAGGACAATGCAAGCAATTATTTAGCTACATTGAAGGGGATGTGTGTTGTGAGGGAACCCACTATATGTGGTCATTTGAGGGACTTTTACTTCCATACAGAGCTGGAGGAAAGCAGGATTGTGGGAAACTCAGGAAACACAGCAGTCCAAGAGCAGATACCAGCCCATTGCCCACTTCCAGCCCAAACATAACCCAAACATAAGCCTGGTGAAAGTCTGTTCTACAGCCAGGAACTGAAACCATCTCCTCTCCCCTTAGAAACAAAATAAAACAAAAAAAAAAAGTTCTTCCTCTTCTTGCAGTTGAAAATCTGCCAGTTTGTAAGTGCTAACTATTATTTCAATTTCTCTCTTCAGTGGCTAGAAAGTGCTAATATTTTTGGCTCTGTCCCAGCTGACCTGACCTCTCTGACATCCTATATCACATGAAAAGCCTCCTGTAGATCTACGCTGGCGATAGTGTCATAAAAAGCATAGAAGGGGAGGGAGGCGAGGGACTGTGGAGGGAAGAGAAAGGAATGATTAAACAAAGCAATAGCCAGGCACCCACATAAAAATCTATCTAGGTGATGAAGCTGCAATAAATGTGGCACATCAGAGCTTTCCTATAAATGGTCAGGGTAAAATATATTTTTATATATATATGAAAGAGTAGTTTAAAAATTGCTCTGAGCTCACATTCCCCCCCACCAAAAGAAAAAAAAATTGTCTGAAGTGTAGCATGTTATTGATTTTTTATAAGTCAGGGCCAAATTTATTGGAGAGAAAAGTTCATTATTTAGTAATCCCACACCTCAATCTGCTCTGCTGGCCATTAACCCTCAACAGTTCCCATGATAAACTCCCCGTGAACTCTCTCCATGTGTTGCCTCAATGAACTGCAGATTAATTTTGCTGAGTGCTCGTTCAGCCTCGCCTGGATATTCATTGTGCTTTTTGCTGACACAGATCTCAACTCACCTGCGTACCATAGCAGCGTCTGTACCCACCTTGGCTCCCACACAATGCCACTTCCAAGGAATCACCCTCCAAGCCCTCATCACTCATTTATTAACCTTCTGTCGGTCCCATCCATGCTAAGAGCAGAAGAAAATGAAGACTGAGCAACCACACACATACGCAATAAATGCACCGACCCCCTTAATTCTCCCACAATTCTTAACTGAATTGGTATCAACGATTCACAAAGTATAAATATGTGGGAAAAGGAGCTTTTTCACAGGCATCATGGCATCACTGATGCTTGGTGGTCATGTGTGAGTGCACGTGCATAGGTAAAACACAACTACGGGCAACTCTGCGTTGGCACCGGTTGCTCTGAACATACACATCAACGTGAAGCTCTGTGGTGGGGTGCTGTTGCAGCCCTACGCAAGGGCGCCAACATTTTACTGACCCAGTTCTATATATCAAGTCAAGTAACACGGGAAATGCTGTGGCACAAGAGTCAAGACAAAATAGCGGTAAATGCTACTTTTCTTATCCAATGGCATTTTATACCCACCTTGCACAGGTGGAAAGCTCTGCTCTGGGTAAAGGTTTGCTGGGAATAAGGCAAGGGAAGCAGAATTATAAAAAACAGTGTTGTGAAATTATGAGGGGAGGCAAAATATATTTGCCTTGTATGTGAAATCTATCTTGGTAAGTCATTTGATAGAGTAGATGAATTGCTCATCTGAGGCAGGTTGAAATACAGAGTGTGAAGGAAAGAAATAATTGAAACCAGCCACAGTAAACATTCGGGGTAAGGGAAATCATGCATTCAGGAAAGGTCCTAATCATCTGGTGACCATGAGGCAGGTTACAAAACACAGGGCAGCATCGCAGAAAAGGAGCTATTGCTTCACTTACCACTTCACTCCAACTATCGTAAATCAGTGCTCTTTCAGCATTCCCACTTCTCAGAGACACCAGGCACTGATTCCTCTTGCGCTGATGTAATGTGTTGGCTTGATGGAGAACCCCTTGAGTTTCTTTGGCCCAGAGATGGGGAACACAGCACCGGTGAGGAGAACAAGCACAGGTGGACAGTCTAATTATCATTAATCATTGAGTTATAGCTAATCAGCTGAGATGCAGGTTACATTAGGACAAGAGCACACACCAGCCAGTTATGGTGTCTCTGCTGACTGGTGGTAATTTATGAATTTGTGTTGATGGATTTTGGTGGGATGCTTTTCAGCAGGGCATCTCAACCGTCACTAAGTTGCAGGACAGTTACTAGATGTACACAAGCCCTACTTTGAGAACTGTACAGGAAAATTTTTGTATGGGAAGCTGGCTGGCATGTGACTCCTTACTCTGCCAACGCAGCAAGAAATTGCACCGTGGGCTTAATGGATGCAGACTTTATCCTGCAGAAGGCTTTGTCTCCCTGCAGGCATCAGCTAACTAAGAGTGCCCCAATCACCTCCTGAAGGAGGAATGGGAAAGACGCAGGCATGCTCCCGTCCCCCATTTGCCCTACCGCTTCCTCCTTCTCCCACCCTTACAGAAGGGTTTGAATGGACAGTGTTGCTGATAAGTGATGAGGACCTGTCATGGACTTCAGATCATTCACCCTCTGGTTCTCCTGGACACACCTGCAGGAAGCTGGGGAGCAGGTGATTTTGGCTCAGTCTCCAGCCTTTCAGGCTGTGGATGCTTTTTTCCCCTGTAGCGGTGGACCCTGTTCAGCTGCTAATGGAAGGAGGGTAGGAGGAGCCCTTCAAGCTCCCCGTGAAGAAGATGCTGACCTGCCTAGCAGAAACTCCTTTTCACTCTAACACCTTGTAACTGCCCTTCAAGCACCTGCAGCTAGCCTCGCTAACCATGTAGGACAACAGTGGTTTTTCTGAGCTGGGCCTGCCTCAGAAGCTAGGAGATAACCTTGCTCAGCACCAGCACTCATTTCCATGCGGAGCAAGGCAAGCACCTTTGCTAGGGTCCAATCACAGTCACCTTCTCCAAAGCTGCCTCTTTGCTTTTCGTAGGACAGTACTGGGCTGTGACCCCTCCTGGTCAATGATATATGTGCTTGTCGATAGGTGTAAAGGTGAATCCAAGTGGGATAAGGAAAAGTTTATCACTTGGTGTTACTGAGCTTGTGCTTTGTTAGGCACTACCAGCTCACCCGAAGGTTCATCAGATGGTGTTATTCCCCAGTCCACCCATCACCATGCACAAGCAAGAAGTAACAGCTTGAGTTGACCATATTATTTCCAGAAAAAAACATCTAGAGTGAGAAGTGACATCATATACTTCAGATGGCCAACCATAATCAATTTATTTTGTAAATAATCTGTGTCTTAAAAATGCATTATCCCCACCGTCTCTGGAGACCTAGATGGTTTTAAAGTCACATTTCTGAGGTGGTTCAGATGTTTCCTCCCTGCACTGAGGAAGCAGAGTTTGGGGCAGGAAGGGCAAGAAAATCCCGTCAATGGGGAACCTTCCAGTCTGAGGACACGCATGTCACAACACACAGAAGACCGTCTGGATCTGGCCAACTGAATAGATTGAGAGGGTTTAAAACCCTCTTCTCGCACCCTCATCCTTCCTGTCCCATGGCTGGTGTGGAGGGGAAGGGAACAAAACACAGCCAGAGGGAAACACCGCCACCAAATAGCCTCTGTCCTTTAATAAAGCATCGTGTCATGTGTGAAAACAAATCACTTTTCCCCAGGGCAATGAACTCACTTCATAAGCACCTGCCAGGAGGTTTCTCAGGTTTAAAAAATAGCAGGGCTTGGTGTTTGGAGGTTATTTATTTATGTGTTGGTTAGTTCCGAGTCCTGTGCTCATATGAGAAAAGCCTCTGGGAAAAACTGGGTAAGAACAGGTATTTCAGCTGCTCTCTGTGACAAGCTGGTGCTTTATGCAGCCAACACGGACACAGAGGCAAAGCTCTTTGGCAGAAACCAGCTAATAAACATTGCACCTCCTGTGTATGGTCCCTTCAGGCGGCTGCAAAATGAGGGAGGAGGACACGTGGGACCAGGACCTTTCCTGCCCTGGTGCATCCAAGCAGACATTTCCGACCCTACCTTGTGCTGGTGGGGATGGGGGGATGGAGGGATGGAGGGATAACTGTAAGGCCTGATGCCTGCATAGGACTCTTCGTGGCTGTAGGAAATAAAGAGCTCTGAGCTGTAGCTGTTATTTCAGATAAATCCAAGAAAGAAGCAGGTAAAACAAGAGAAGTTCAGTCCGCCTTTAAAAATGAATAGCACTGGGGCTGCGTTTTCTAAAAGCAATGTTTATTGTTGGCAAGGCTGTTGCTTCTGCCTCAGCCTTGCCAAAGACCTCTGGTCTTTTCCTCCGTGCTCACAGGACCGATACAGCCCTCTTCTCCGAAGGCTTGGATGCAGCCTCGGGTACGGGAGGTAACACAGCATCTCGGATGCGGTGGGCACCGAGGAAAGCCTTTGACATCAGTGAGGCTGACACCCGAGCTGGACGAGGACCCCTCTTCGTGTGCCCTGGCTTGACAAGTTAACAGAGCTTTGCCAATCTGCACAGACACTTCAGACTTCCAGGACCGCGCATCGCTTTATCCAGGTCACTTGCTTTTTAGGCCTGACAGGGGCCGACGCAGCTTTTCCTCTGCCTGCAAGCACTGGCTGCGTTTGCAGCCGTCTCCCAGAAGTAAAGCAAAAAGTTTTAAATCCTCTTTTTGCTTCCAGGGTCAGGGAGGTGAAAAAAAGTCCTGAAAAGTTCCCAGGAATTAGGAAAGGGTACACAAACTTGTTTTATGAGAGGACTCTGGCTGATAAGCTTTTCAAAGGAGAAATCTGCTTGCTTTTTGGACTTTTGGACCATAGCACCCGATGGCTGGGAGTAGATCCTGGACATGATTTAGTGAGGAGTAAGACACACATTTTTACCTAAAGGAGCTACTTGGTCATTGACCAAAATAATTTAGCACTATCTCAACATTCGTAGAGCAAGATGTGCTTATTTAGTTAAGCCAGGCCAAGGGCAGATCTGATCCCCAAGGGAGTTTTCTTCGGTTTGCAGGTGTTCAACCCAAAATCATGCGTGTTATTCAGCATGTTTGGTGAAATCTACTTTTCCCCTTTCCAGGACACAATGTTGTGCTTGTAGAAGCCTTTTACCGGCCCTTCAACTTGTGTCAGTTTTTAAAGAATGAGCAAATCGGCACACCTATGTCTTATAGGAGCAGACTGGCAGCCTTTAAATCTTCTTCAACAGCAGCTAGGGAACTGAGATTAAATGGCATGAAAATCCATGATTTGTGGCCCTTGCAACATCTGTGATTTATGGTCCATAGACACAGAAAAAGACTCTTTTCCATCCCACCCCTTATTAAGCTCTTCCATTGACTGGTAGTTAAATTTTGTCTGGGAATTGCTCAGAATAAACATTTAAATGTCCAACAGCATATTGAATAACATCTTTCCAAGAAGCATAAATAAAACAGATCCATGTCTTCAGCCATCTGCATGCAATCACGGACTGTTTATGTTTCAAGCTCCGGTCCAGTGAACTTCAAGAGGAAATGTTTTGGACAGATGCATCAGACATAAAAGTTCCTCCACAAACCACCAGCTCTGATACAAACTGGAGATGACAATGCTGTCTTGTGGTTGACGCAAAAGCCATCACATCTTCAGGGGAAGAAAAGCTGTGGGTGGAAGGCAAACAATTTATAGTTACTTGGCTGTGTTTATCCATGGAGAAACAAAGGTCCAAAGAGCATTGGTTCCCCAGGTCTTTTTAGCAATGGTTTGGTGTTTCACTGCAGCTCCCACTCCAGAGAAGGGTCTCCCATTTTTGCCTTTCAGCCTACATAAAAAGAGAACCCGTTCCCACGGCACCTTGAGGCTCCCCTCCCAACAGGGGAGGAAGCCCTCCACGCAGCTTCCAGCAGGACGCATAGCCAGAAAACAGTCATGGCCTCCAAGGACATGATCCAAGGATGAAGGCCCCCAAGGTTGCCTCAGGTGCACTGGGCAGGCACATCCTTGAAGTACAAGCACCCTCCAAACAACAGTGCTTCTCTGTCTCAAGTGACAGTTGCTCGTGTCTTCTGGTTTAAATCCTTGTATTGTTTATGTTTTAACTACACCTCATGCTATGTCATAGTTTGTTGCCTGTGGCCTGCAGACTCTCTGAGGGCACCAGAAGTTACTTCAAAAGGCAACTAGAAAGCCCATTTACTTGTCAGTCTTTTACCCCTTAAGCTGTATTCACATACCTTGGTGGGTTTTCTTCATCAGCAGCAAGGGGTGAATTAAAGAAGGCTTGTGAAGAAATTAGGGAATGAAAATATCATATGTTATGATGGAGCACCTTTTCATGATGCATTCCCTAAATCATTTTTGGTGTCCAAAGCATCACTGTGGGGATTTTTTTATGATTGTGGGCATGAGATAAAGAACAACTTGGTGGTTTACCTCATGTCACACAAGTTAAAATACATCTCAGAGCAGATCCTGATTTCCAGCCCAGTGAACAGCCAGCAAAACACAGCCTCTTTCCAGCCCCTCTTGGGGGATCAGGCCAGTTTACAGCCAAACACCCACCAGCTGGCTAATGTTGGTTCAAATTACTCAAACTGTTTTCTTCTCCTCTTTCTTAGACAGGCAACTGAGAGCTAAAATGACTGCATGAGAAGACCTTGGCTGAAGGAGCAACTTGCAGCCCTCTCACCCAGATGGTGAAGAGGACAACAGAAGGTTCAAGCAACTTCATGGTGTTTTTACTAGGACTTTCAGCTCCTTGGAGAGAAGGACGTTCTCCTCTGATGTGTAAGAGTGACATCAGCAAAATGGGGCAGCTGTTCTCCAGACTAGCATGGTACTGCTGCAAAACATAGTAAAAAAATATAAAGTAACAACTCGACAGAATCCTTATATGGAAAATGCTTAGATGTGCACTGCGTGGCACATTTGTATCCACAGGCTTTGACCAACTGATTTTGGCTCATAAAGTGTCTCAAAATCCCATAAAATGTCTTAAAATCCTGTGTCATGGCTGTCAGGCAGATGAAGAGACTTTCCCTCCTCCACCAAGCAAAGCTGTGCTGGGCAGTAACCAGCGTGGCAAATTTGGGCTGCTCCAATGTGGGAGCACATCACGGCATTTCTCACACTGGCAAGTTATCTAATTACTGTGGGGACTAAAATGACATGGACATTGGTTGAATTGGCTGCTTGGAGGTGGCTTGAAAATAATTTACAGATATATTTGTATGTTTTCCAGGAACAAGTGGACAATCTAGAAAGTTCTGGGACAAAATTTCCATTTTTTTGTCATAGGTTTTCTGTTGTCAACAGACTGACTATGTGTGGGTGGGTGCTACAGAACAAGAAAGGACAAAAATTACTGTGCTTTCACCACAGTTTTTCGAAGTTTGTGATTTTCCTTGTTTTATTTTTCTTTCATTTTGACAAATCAATCCTAGGTTACAGAAAATTTACAGAAAAATAAATATTTCACCTTTCCATCTGACTTTTCTGGCTGAGAGTAGAATTGCAGTGCTGGAGTTGATATGGACTGTGACTGACTGGTTTGCATGGAGGGTGGAGAGATAAAAGCATCATCCTTTCAGTCCACCCACTGCAGCAAGTGCCCTAGACCTTATAGCAAGGGAGAGTTCACATGTCTACCAAGCCCCACCACCATTCACACGAGCCTCATGTTATTAACTTGTTATTTGAAGATGAGTTCCAATAAATTTCTTGCATACAGGCCATTTGATAACTCTTCTGCACTAGTGACCTTGTGAGCATATTGACTTTGCAGGAATTGATAGGACCACACCGGTGCGTCTCTAAGGAAGTCCTTCAGAAAATTGTTCCAGGTCTCTGGGGGCTTCCACGAGAGGGTTTCCATGTCACTACCCCTAAGGTCCAGGAAGGCTGTTGAGGAAGGGAGTAATCTGCATTTGCAGTCATGGCTTATTATAGATGGAGTGAGCTGACACAGAAGAAGATGCTGAGTGAAGATGATAGGAGTTGGGCTGGAAAGACATGAAGGTGATGAGGGGTTTCACAGACTCATGGAAAATGAGTTAGGATTACCCATACCTATCTCATTTTGGGAAAATATTTGTCTGGTCTGATCTCCAGCTCCCAGAGCTGGATTTCCCACCCTTTCTCTAAGAATTTTGCTCCAGCCCTCTACTTTGTCTACTCTAAAGCCCCAAATTAGTGTTTTTCTAAATGCTTTGCCAAAAGTGTTTCATGCTTCTGTAATATCTGGCTCCAATTCAGTCAAAAATATGATGTGAATAGCTTTTCTGATGATGTTATGTTGTAGGCTTTACTCCTCTTGCTGGAGTGAATGAAGAAACAAAGAGGAAATGCAAACTGGGGAAGAAAAGGAAAGCGATGGAACATCTCTGAAGCTCAAAACAAATAAAAAAAGTGTTTGGGTTTGAGTTCTGGGCATACTTTCAGGATGGCTCTGATTTTATTTAGACGGGGTGGCCCATTTCTATGTTTATTAGGATCACTACACTAATGAAGGCTTAAAAAGAAATGCCGCAAGAACAAATGCTGGGAAAGTCTTTTATGCATCTAATGACACTTAATTTCCATAGTAAATGCCTAATGTTTAACGAGTATTTTATTCTTTCCCAATTTACATATTTATAGTTAACTTTTGTAGCTGCTCATAAGTAATTAGCCGTCTGTTTAAAATGAGCCTGTGAACTATACAACCACATGCTCATTCCAGTGATGGTAACAAAGAGAACCAAAAAACTTGAGCACTTCTTTTAGAGAAATATTTGATTACAGGTACTTGAAAGAAAGTCAGCAAAAAAACCAGCAAGGGATTACATAATGAGTAAAACACAAGGGAGAAAAAAATGGGCCAAAATGACATTGAGTCTGAATCTGAAGGGTATTTCCCCAGTTATGAGAATATTTGCTAGTCACTCTGAGGGGGAAGGACCCAAACTGGCCAAACCACTGCAAGACACCAGATTGCGTGATGGCTGTCGTTCAGCCATGTTCATGCAGCTTTGTCCAGAAACAGAGTGGGGAGAAGCCCTGGAATTCAAGGTGCATCTTTGCTCGTCAAAAGGCATCTCACAGATGTGAAATAGATGACAGCAAGGCAATGGCATAAAGAAATCACCTAAATTCAGAAATTAAGGACGTTCTTGTCACTGGCCATAAAGCCTTGCAGAAAATCATAAAATCTAGCTTTTTTATTTGCATTCAGTGATCGCTGTGACTAAATAAGAATGAAAATTAAGAGTTAAAACCAAGTGTAAAGAAGGTGCTTTGGAGAAATGTTTGCTGAAACACACCCTGAATGTTACTGATGATCAACAGTGTTCAAAGAAAGGCCAAGTCTGTGGCTAGGAATGGAATTGAGTTTCCAGGCAGATATTAACAAAGTCATTTATTGTGCTGGCCCATAACCTTGCTACCAAACACAATAATTGGGTGTTTAACCTTTATCTTGATAGCATAAACTAGTCATGCTCTTCTTTTTCTCAAGCATTGCCTATGGCTGAAGTCAGCGGAAAATGGCAAATACAATTTTTATGTATGTGTATAAAGTCTAGATGTGCATCTAGGCCGGGTATCTGTCATCCAGCATAAGACCAATGAATCAGATTCCTCTTAACTCCCACTAATCATCACTGATATCAACAGAGTCAGATGATGGTAACCGAGCTTAGCACACGAGCTCATGTTCCCCAGTAGTCTGATTGGGTGTTGGTTTGTCTGTTAAGCCTCCCATCTGGATTAGTGTTATTACAGCTCTCATGGAAGAAACGGCTCTGAGAGACTGGACACGACTGCCCTTTGAGGTATCTTGTTCACAGGAGAAAGGGCAAGAAAGACCACGCTAAGGGTCAATAGATCCTGTAAGGTGTATTTTGTCTTCCCTTTAATTCCCCCTTGACAGTCCTGTTCGACCACTTCCACTTTTGGAGGGTACGTTACCCTGAGCAGGCACAGAGATTGCTTACTAAAGCACCGCAATTGCTCCAGTGGTTGGAAAACTTTTGTGCTTCCCAACAATCCTGGCTACCTTCAGCATGAGAGTTTATGCACATTGGATCTGCGGCGGAGCTGAATTACATCAGCAGGAGCTTTTGTATTCATTCCAACAAGCTTTGATATTTCTCCATGTTTCTAGCAGCGCTTTGCTTCCCTGCTCCATGGTCACATCCCACATTTTCCATGGACAGAGAGTGCACAAGAGTTCAATCCTGACCTTTCTGGAGCTGCAGGAACGTCACGTTGAGGAGGTAGAGGGCAGCACTTACAAGTGGTTATGACGGATGGGAGGGAGGCAAACCTGGCAACAGGTCTTCACTCTTCCACGGTCCCTTTTTCTGAATAGCAGCCTCATCTCAAGTTCTCAAGAAATTCTCAAGAAATGTAAATGCATTGTGCTAGATTTTTCTAACCCTCAGTTGCACCATACCAGGGCAGTTTAGGAGATTGTGAAGCCACTGACCTTGCAGATCTATGACCTCTTGGTGTCTGTAATTTCAGGTTGTTGGAATTCACTGCAAAAATAATGTTCCAAATTCATCTCGCATTTGACCTAAATTCATCTAGCAGGAAGATCCAATGTCCCACAGCGTGTTATATTTTTTTCCATCTCTATCTGGCTCATGCTCTCACATAGTGACTGGATCTTCAAAGGAGACACATGACAAAGTCCGGTATCTGGTTGGCTGAAGCAGGGGGGCACAGAGGCAGGAGCACCAGGGTAGGTGTAGGAGAGCACAAGAGAGCAGAAAGGGTGAGTGGAAGCAAACAGAAAGCCCAACAGTATCCAGAGCAATCAGGACATCATCGAATGACTTCTTGTCACCGCTGATCCTCCCTCTGTGTGGGCATTGACCGTGTGAAGACATCACCAGAGGCCATGCTGCTTGGACGAAGGCCATTCCAGACAAATCTTTCATCATGTCAAGCAGGGTCACAGTTGTGCAAATAGGGTCACAAGGAAGACCAAGCCACTTTTCCCATGGACCTCCAGATTATAGCACGGCTCAGAGAAAGAAAAGGAGCATTTGCATCAGTAAAGCAGAAGAGCTCTTGGAAGTGACAGCATGCCACTCACATTTCTCAAACTTTTTAGTTTGCTGCATTCTGGGGTCTTTACTGGAGGCATTAAGTTGGTGACTTTATAAACATCTAAAAAGGAGAAGTTGAGGAAAGTACAAATGAGTTTCACCTCGGGTTTAATGACTATAATTTTCTCTCGTAACAGTAATTTCGGTAATTAATGGCTGCATTCTTCTATTGTTGCAGTATTTGGAGATGACACAAAATGAGCAAGTGTTTTTGTTTCAGTGACAAAAGAAGAAGATTAGCTGGTTGAATGCTGATAGGAAATGCTTGGTGGGAGGAATAAGCAAGGAGGGACTGATAACAAGTTTAGTGGTATCGTTCCTTTGCTGTATTATCTCTGTTTTACTGGAAGGGAATTGCAGCAAGAGCAATGATCTGATGAGATGCTGAAAATCCCTTTCTCCTCCAAGGAGCTCGGTGGTTTCAGTACCTGGACGGACACCTTAAGACAGCTACACCCATCACACAATACGCAAGAAGTGCCTTCCCAATTAGGAGTATGCCATGGGGCTGATTTAAAAGGTCGTGGTTCAAATCTCAGCTCTTCCCAGATTTCACAACTGGTCACTTAAACTCTCTCCCTGGGCACTATCCCATTAGTGAAGAGAACAGTCTTTGCTTTCCTGCTTCCATGGAAGGTCCCCAGAAGGGCTTGTAGTCTCCCTGTGGTTTGAACAAAAACTTGGCCAATAGGAATCCCAGCACAGGTGTGTTTTGTGGTTTGTTTGGTTTTTTTTTTAATTTCAAATGAAATCTCCAACATAGTTCAATAGTAATAATAAGAATAAGAATAACAATTAATAATAATAATAATCGTACGTGTCAACTTCTTGGATTCCTGCCCAGTGATGCAGGAGTTCTATGTCCCATGGCAGCGAGCACTTCCCAAATGACACTAGCTGAAACAAGTTTCTGGTATCGAGCCATGACTGAACAGGGAGGTATCCCCTATGCAGGTGGCCTGGCTAGCACCGCTTACACGAGGACCGACTTCTTCTCTTCCCCATAGAGGTCGGTAGCTATAAAGTCATAATGAGCAATTGGACTTTGCTGTCACACCCTCTTCAGAGGGTTATTTAGGTGAACAGCCAACTTGACAAGAGTTACCTTCTGCATTCAGCTGGCTGGAGACTTGCTAGATGTTTCCAATCTAAATTAACTTGTCTCCAAAGACTATCTCATGACTTTGTTTCTGAGGCTAGAGGGCAGGGAGATAATGAAATCCAGACTTCACCTGCAACCTTCCAAGAAAGAAACAATGATTTCATACATACCCGGTCCCAGCATGGGGCCACCAACTCACAGAGGTCTCTCTGGAAGCACAATGAGATTTTCTGCGTTTGATATATTCACCACCACATTTCACTGGAGGAGGTTGAGTTTCACCTCATGACGGTGATTTTTTTCCCCTTTTTCCTTGCCAACTGATTTCTGTTTGTTCATCACCCTCCACTCGTGCTTTGCCAACGAGGGAGGATGTTCATGACTGTGTGTCATTTCTGTTCCCATTCTGGGACTAGGGACTTGACTCAATGCTTTTTGTGCCTTCCGTTGATGCTGCTTAAAACCAACTCCAGTATCTTACACTGCCAAACTGCCCCTGTCCAGATATATGTGCCATGGTTTTGGCTTGCTCTCCACAGCTTTTACTGCCATATGTCTGTTAGCTGCAGAACTGGGAGAGAGAAGCATTTGAGCACTGCTTTAGCAACAGAGGTTTTTTACCAAGGCTCAGAGACTAGACTCAGTCAGTGGCTAAGAAATCAACAGTGAGGAGTTCCCTACCTTAAAAATAGGTCCTTTGGTTTGGTTTTAAAAGTTTGAAATCCTAAAAAAAAAAAGACGTATACTTTGCCTTCTGCAAAGTGCTCCTACTCTGTACATAGTAGTCCCGGCGCTGTAGCTGCTGGGATGGAAACTTATGAATGCTTCTAGCCATGCCCATGCAAAATCAACTTTTTTAATGCAAACTGGCACTGGGGGTGGTTTGAGCCAATACAGCTGATCTTCCACCGAGGCAGGCAGGACCGTGACACATGCTGCTGGTGCCCAGCTCCCTCGCTCTGATTCATGGTGTTCAGCCATTAAGCAGACAGATTTACCGAGCAGCTCTGTCTCTCTCTCTTATTGTAGAGAAAAGGATGTTTTCACAGCAGCCTTCCACTCCTCTGTTTGCTGGCCAGTCTAGCCAGGGAGCATTTTTTTCAGCCATAATGTTTTTGCAGCATGGGAGGGCCACAGGAACTACGTGGCATCCCAGCCATAGCAAATGTCATGAAGCTGGGTTTGTGTTAGCTAATGAGAGGTCTTCCTGATGTTGGGCACGCTCCATTTCTGACTTGGCAACTCACCCTGGCTCCCAGCAGTGATCTGCCAGGGCTGCCTCTTCCCAGCGCTCACAGTTGGCTACTGTCATGGTGGGAAAATGCCCTCCAGACCCATTTCACTCAGTTCCACCTTGTTTGCTCTAGTTACAGGCCCTACTCTTCCTCTTCCAAGGCAGCAACTGAGCTGTACTCTTCCAAAAACACAAAGCAGCTGCACAGCTGAAACCTCCCCGGGGGTGCCAGTTCCCTACATGCTTGGAGAAGGGCTCTGCTCCTGCCTGCGGTGGGCTCTTGCTTGCTTTGCCTTCCCATGACCCTTGGTCCCAACTCTTTGTTTTGAGACTGAGCAGATGGAAATCAGTCATTAACTGTGGTACCTTCTATTGAAGATGGAGTTACATGAATCCAGGAACAGGATACTGGCTTGCACCAAGGGGGGAATTTGAAGTGAGAGGAGGGGACTGCACGTGTTAACTAGAGAGCTGGTTTGTCTCAAGTCCTTTCTGCGTTACCTGAACTCATTTCTGCTTTCCAGAGGTTGTTCTTCCCCTTGGACTGGTGAGGTTGGAAGTCCAAGCCGGAGGGTGGAGATCACACTGAAGTCACTTATATACTGCTTCCATCTGGCTTTCCGCTTCTGTTGTGTTTGCTCCATCCCTCTCAGGGCTGAGTCTGGGGCCTTCACCTTGGTGATATCTCAACCCACAGAGACAAGGTCAGAGCATTTCACAAAGGGATTTATAAGACTGCAACTCATCCAGTGTTTTAATACAGCCAGATCCGGGGTAGAGCACGCGTTTGGCAGCACCAGGGCACCAGGAAAGGAAAGCAGTGAAGAAGGTGCCACATGCCTATTTGTTAACAGCAGTGCTGGCGTTCTTCTTTGCTTTCCTGACCTAGTTACTCCATCCTGCTCTGCATCATCCTACAAAAAGATTTTGGAAGGGGCCTCATGTTGAACTGCCAAGTAAAGATCTGGCTCAGAGCATCGCCTTGGCGACTGCTAAGTGGGCAGAAGCAGGAGTGGGGCAGCACGTGCAGGAGTGAAAGGAAGGAGCAGGGAGCTTTGCAGAGGAGAGAGGGAAGGCAAAAATCCCCTAATCCAGCATGCCTCCAGGGACAGCATACGAAGAAGGTGCAAACATGAGAAGTGGCACTAGTGTGTGGTCTGGGCAAAGGGGCACTGCCATTAACCCGTTGTGCAGGACCAGGTGTTACTGCGAGGCAACAGGACGTGCGGCCACACTGATGGGAGAAAAGGTCTGGTTTAAATAACCTATTCTTTCCCTTTCCTTTTTCAGGACTACTTTATATATACATGTGAAATCATCTTTCAGACCTGGTTTAGAGCACAGGGCCCTAAGAGTTCAGCCAATGCAGCTGGGGTCTAGCCACGGAGCGAGGAAGGATGGGCAGTGATGGCAGGGTGGCAAAGACAAATCTCAAACCATTTCCGTCCTCACAATATGACCGTAACTGTAGTTCCCCATAGCAGACATGGGAGAAAAAATTGTGGTTTAGCTCAAGCTTTTAAAAACAATTCTCCCACAATCAAAATATGCAAAAACCCAAAAAGGCATTCAATTGTGGGTTGAACCAAACCTGGAATAAACCCTTTGTCTCCTTGTTTCAGCTTTTTCTAAAAATAAAGGCTAACAGAGGTCAATTTTGAAACACACTTCAGACCTCCAAAAAGGAAGTATTTTGTGCTGAAATTGGCAATCAAAAACCATTTCACATCCTCCAAAAAAAATCCCAAACTCTTTGTTATGTGCTTTTAACCAAAATGTTTTTCTAAGTCCAGCCAGAATGAACAAGCATTTCTGGTCAGCCTGAATAGATTTATTTTTTTCCAGGGAGACAAAATACTCTACCAAATGTATGCATTTATTTATTACGCATTTTAGCTGTAAATACAAATGCTGCTTTATGCCCACAAAATGCACAAGCTATCACTTAAAAAAAATGTTTATATTAACACTGGAAGTTGGGCGTACTGCCTAGCAGAGAAAATAATGTCAATTACCCACACAAATAGCTTTCCAAATCTCTCAGTGCCTGCTTTCTGCATGAGCAGTTAGATTCATAGAAATTAGAGATGGGAAAAGATCTTATTAGTGTATCTCAGCTACCTCACTGCTAGCAAAGGTTTGTCCCCCACTGTGTGTTTTCTAGTTAAGTTTGTCCAGCCTAGATTTAAAATGATAGGGGTCTCTAAGGTAGTCTGGCTTTTTATATATATACATCTTCATTAGCAAGCAGAAATATCTAAATTCTGCTGTGGAAAACAGTGGCTTGGAGTCTGACATCTGTATAAAAGTCTCTCGCCTGTAGTCAACATGCAAGAACCGAGAGCAAGCACTCCCCTGGGCTCAGCTTTGCACAGGTAATGGGCCCTGGAGATGATGTTTCCACCACCCCTTGACGGCCTGGCAGCACTGTGATGGACAGGGATGGAAGCTTGGTTAGACAGGGTTGCTGTCTAACAGAGGTTGCTCCTCTTCCTCCAGCCTTTGCTCCCTCTGCACTGCTCCGGTACTGAAAAAACGCTTTCCCAGTGGGAGCCCGCAGAGCAGTTTCTATCCGTGGGCTCTCACCGTGTCCCTGCCCGGCCACTCTCTTGCAGCCCAGCTGGTTTTATAGGCAGACGGGTGCTCTCTGTGAAATGCTGCT
Source organism: Aptenodytes forsteri (assembly GCF_000699145.1). NCBI lineage: Eukaryota > Metazoa > Chordata > Aves > Sphenisciformes > Spheniscidae > Aptenodytes > Aptenodytes forsteri. The sequence continues at coordinate 2,007,539 of NW_008794456.1, read as the reverse complement.
TTGGCGTGGGCTGGACTCTGTGACCTGCTGAGGTCCCCAGCTGAGCTGTTCCCATGGTGCATTGGCCTCCAGGGGCACTGCATCCAGGCGGAAAGCAAAAATGTCCAGAACAGGGCACCCAACCTCCACCAGTGCAATCTTCAACATGAAAGGCACATGCAATTTCCTGGGGTCACCAGGGAACATCTGAGATCTGCACTAGCCATGGCTCCTGGAGCTCCTCCGTACTGAAAGGCACTTTCTAACATGGACCAGAACAGCTCGAGGAGACTACAAAGTTCTGGGAAGTCCCAAGCCAATAACTTGGGCTACTTGTGTAGTTGCTCAGCAAAAGGGGACAACGCATCTCGCTTGTCCCCCTCCCATGGCAACCTTCAGCTGCTCAATGGGTTGGTTTCCAGTGTAACTCCCCTGCTGACACTCAGTCTAGAGCGGGGGAGCTTTATACATATGGAAGTATGGTCACGGCTGAGACTGGACTTGCAGGAAGGTCCCAAATCTGGGATGTGGCTGCAGCGGCTGCTGAAGGCTGCTCCACACTGCATGGGGCACTAACTGCACACCCAGATGGACGCAGCCCACTGCATCTAGCAGCCCTGTTCCTTTTCCACCTTGGAGTAGCCCTGCCATCCCAACAGCCTGCAAGCAAGACACTTCAGGTTGCAGTGCCTAAGAGGTAAAGAAAGCACAAGATGATGGTGCAGTCTCCGGTCCTGGGACTCTCTTGTCCATGCTCAGCTCGATGGGTGCCAAGTGGAGAAGAGGGGAAGTGTGCTAAAGCTTTGTTTACCCGCCAGCTCTCTCCAGGATCTCAGCAATCAGCTTTTGTATTTGATAGCAACTGCATGCCTGTGGCTCACGTCCAGCCAAAACAACTTTGACAGTGAAACCCTGTCATATTCTTTTTAAAGGTCACCATAAGCGAGCTAGGCTGCTTCTATCAACTTATCAGTTCTTTACTTAAACCAGCTTAAAGAGAAACTTCCCATGGTGAATTATAGTTTAACAGCATGTTATTCTGTGATAAGCACAATCCATGGGGCCCAAGACACTCTCTGCTCCGGAAATCGCTGATAACAGCACACCTCTTTGGTGAGGCATGAAGTTATCTGCCATAATCATAATGCACCTTCTCCTCCATCTAGACACTGGGCACATAAGCAACTGCTGGGGCAAACAAGATTTCCTGGGCAGAATTTCTAGTTTTGGTCAAAAAATTAGCTAGTTCATTGCTGCTTATAGGCAGAGGTACCTCTGTATTCTTCAGAGCAGATCTTGTTATCTCAGTCCTGATGATGCTCTGATTTGTCTGTGCGTACCCCGCTCCATGTCCTCCAAGTTCAGCATCAACACATGTCATGTATGGGTCACCTCTGCTGTCCCACAGACCAGGTGTGGGTCAGTTCAGCTGTTAACAGCAGTAAACCCCCGGCAGAATTAAACTTCCCTGGAAGTTGTTCTTCCAAGCTCCTGTTTTCAGTGGCTGCAGACATTGCCAAACTGGAACAGTTCAACCTGAAATTTTTGGCACAGTGGGTATCCAGCCCAGCCTGTGTGGTCTTGGAAAGTTTTAATTGATATATGGCAGATATCTCTGATTAGAGAACATTCGTGTTGTTAAAAATAAAATTATAACAACAGTGATCTTTCCTGCATGGTGTGGGTAGGGATTCCCAGTGTGTTATTTCTAGGAAGCAGGAAACTGGGTTGCACCAGTACCAAGGGTGAAAATCCTTTGAAAACATGTAGACTGTGCTTTGCTGCCGGCTCTCAGTGCAATGAAAACAGCTGACTTCAGACAGAGCCAGATCTGCTACTCAGAAAGTGAACTATCTCTTACCCTTCCCTCCCAGTTCTGTCCCTAGGGCATCTCAGTGCCAGCCAGAAATGACAGAACAGATTTCCAAGCCACAGAAAAGCCCCAAAAGCGCATCACTAATGTAAGCAAGATGGTGACTTGCACCCAGCTCAGAACAGAGGGCTGACCCATAGCTCCCTGAGGGGACAACAGCCTTCTCTGCCTCTCTCCGCTGCTACGTCTGGGTCCCCACCAGCAGCACCCTCATAGGAGGGTGAAGGTTAGTAAAACCACTTCGGATATCATTTGTGCTAGATGTACATGGTGGTTGGGAGGGTGATGGGATGATGCCTCCTTTTCCTTATTGCATTGCTGGAAATCCTCTCGGACACAACCATGCCCACACCCCACGGTTCAGGCAACCAGTTATGTCCTCTTCCCAGACATCAGGCTCTTCACACAAGGGGGGTTTTGTGCCTTCGGGTGTATAAAGGCATCCTGAAGCCCCTGTCCATGCCAGGAAGTGTTTCGTCCTAGAGACATAAGGACTGACCAACTGTCCCCAGCTCAGTTTCAGGACGGCTGCAAGCTGGGTTGGGTGTCAGCCTGACACCCTCCAATTACAAGGTTTGTGCAGCTGAAAATCATACCTGATCACAGAGATGCCTTCTGCTCCAGGTTGAACCTGAAAAGCAGAGTACCAGAGCAGTGGCATGGTGAGTACTCTCTGATGGAGAGTAAGTGGGATCTTTTGCCAGTCCGGTAAGCCTGAACCCAACCTCCGCAAGAAAGGGGCAACAACATACTTTCAGGGAGGCAATAGTTTGTCAGGTCCCTCCAAACTTCAGCTGAAGCTTGCTGCTTCCCCTAACTTTCGCAAGTGCGTGTCCAAAAGGCATTCTCAGATCTCACACAATCAGTGTCAGTTTGGACTAATGCTGATAGTCCTAATAACATCACTAGATTTGAATTCAGTGCAAGCAAGTCTTGCATGTCCTGCCTCCCCCTCTTGGACAGGGCTGGCTGGGAGTGCCGCCAACCCACCCTGGCAGTGGTGCTCCTTTCAGCCTCTCTGAAACCATCTCACCAACACTCACAAGATTACAAGCTGTCTATGCAAAGACTCTTATGCAGTATCACTGGCTAATTCTCCGTTAAAGAGATGTAGATTTCCATCACGTTAGTGTAAGTATACAGTAACAGTACTGGTCCAGTCACTCCAGATTTTTGTGGATGTAGCAGGGGCAGAATTCATCCCTTTGCTGGTTTGGCTGGACCTCACCTGATCTGCACTCAGTCCACAACATGCACAGGCTATCGGAAGTATCATTTGGCTTCTTCCATACCACACATCTCATTACCCTTCTACGGGTACCCTTCTACCCTCATGACACTTCTACGGACTGCTGCTCGTGGTCCTACATTACCCAGCCATGCACAGTGCTGCACCAGAAGTTTATAACTGACCTTCACCACAGGGAACATTACAGCTCCTGTCAAATGAGTCATCTGTTCTTAAAGCTTTTGTTACCAAAATATGGTGCGAGAGTGATTGACAGAGAGCTGGAGTCCTTCCCTGGCCCCTTCACACAGTTGCAGCATGCTTTATCTCCTGCTGTCAGGGAGCATCTCTGGGGCCAAAGGACTGTTCACTCTCTAGGAACATTTATGTGTAGACACAGAACCATGGGGCTTTACTTGCTCCTTCAGAAGGAGGGTGTTGGATCACCAGGGAGCAGAACCTGTGTAGATCTGACAACTGTGATACTTAAAAAAAAAAAAAAAACAAAACAAACTGGCTCAGTTCCCTAAAGCCCCGGCTCTCCTGCCCGGAGCCTAAGTCCTTGTAGCACCACCAGTGCCCACTCAGCAAGGACAACATGTGTCCCTTCCTCCACATCACAGGCTTGGCTTAACCATGATCCAGCTCTTCTCAGAAGAATTAAAAGCCTGAACAGTTCCTGTACTTCAGAGACAGAAATAAATACAGCAGATCTAATCCTAGGACCTATTCCAAGCTCCCTTTGTCCCTTTTCTGCTGAGAAACCTTGGGGAAATCAGTCCTTTCCTCTTCTCCCCTCAGCACCTACTCTGACACAGACAAACCTTGGTTGAGGTTTTGGGGCTCTTCTGTAGGTAAATGGTGAGTCCCAATCCCCTCAGAAATACTGATGAACTTAGCATGACCCTGAGGAATGAATCATACAGAGATTCAGAGATTTACTCAGTGATGGGGCAGATATTCATAGAATCATAGAATCATAGAATCATTAAGGTTGGAAAAGACCTCTAAGATCATCGAGTCCAACCGTCAACCCAACACCCCCATGCCCACTAAACCATGTCCCTAAGTGCCTCAGCTACACGTCTTTTAAATACCTCCAGGGATGGGGACTCCACCACTTCCCTGGGCAGCCTCTTCCAATGTTTAACCACTCTTGCAGTAAAGACATTTTTCCTCATGTCCAATCTAAACCTCCCCTGGCACAACTTGAGGCCGTTTCCTCTCGTCCTATCGCTTGTTACTT
>NW_008794456.1:1996097-2002992 GCF_000699145.1 Aptenodytes forsteri | reverse complement strand
TCCAATCTAAACCTCCCCTGGCGCAACTTGAGGCCATTTCCTCTCGTCCTATCACTTGTTACTTCGGAGAAAAGACCAACACCCACCTCGCTACAACCTCCTTTCAGGGAGTTGTAGAGAGCGATGAGGTCTCCCCTCAGCCTCCTTTTCTCCAGGCTAAACAACCCCAGTTCCCTCAGCCGCTCCTCATCAGACCTGTTCTCCAGACCCTTCACCAGCCTCGTTGCCCTTCTCTGGACACGCTCCAGCACCTCGACGTCCTTCTTGTAGTGAGGGGCCCAAAACTGAACACAGTATTCGAGGTGCGGCCTCACCAGTGCCGAGTACAGGGGCACGATCACTGCCCTGCTCCTGCTGGCCACACTATTTCCGATACAGGCCACTATTTCTGATACTGCAACCAGCTGCCCTTAGCTCAAAACTGGCATCTGCTCTACAAGGTCACTTTTGTCCTCCTGAATGTCCCTGAATACCCCACGTCCCTTTGACACCTTGGCAAGGCTGGAGAAGCAAACATGTCCCTTCCCACCTCCTGATCATCTTTCCCTAACGTCTCACTTATTTACCATTGTTTATATTCCTCTCCAATTAATTCGTCTCTCTCACTTGGTTTCACTTTTTAATTCTCTTCTTCCTTTGTAACAACTTATAGTTTTACTATAGGAACAGTAATTGATCAAGGAACTCAGGGATAGGAGCTTTTTTTTTAATAATTCATTTTATTACTGCTCTTCATTTCCTACTCTCGTGCTGTACTGCCTCTCTGATGTAACCCAGGAGTGGACTTTCTCATTTCCACTCCCCTGCTTGCAGCCAAGTTTCATAAGTCTGAGAAGGAAAATTAAAATAGTAATAATAATAATAATAATAATAATAGCAATAATAATAATAACAGCAACAGTGGATAAAGATGAAACTGTAGCAGCCTGGAGGCAGATAAGTGGTCATTAGCGCCAGCTAGCACTGAGAGCTGATGTTGTGCCATGGACTGATCCAGAGGTTCATAAATATGAACTTGCTCCATTGGACTCTGGAGGAGTATTTATTAAAGCCTCCAAATTTTAGGCACCTGAGCTCTTCTGCATAGTCGAGTCTCCCAAGACCTGATGGGAGAGATTTGGGGCAGTGTCCAAGCGTCTGTTCCAAGACATGGGAACCAGGGGCTTGGTCCATGAGCTTGCTACTGGGCTTTGCACAGTAGAGGGGAACTGCTGACCCCCAACCACCCCGTCTTTCTCCAATGCATCCTCTTCCTTCAAAACGTCTTCGAAATGTCTGCACTGACCTACAAGTCAGGAGACAACCCTCCATCGTGGAAATATTTGCCATCGACCCACAAATGGAGTGAGACCAGGAGGCTTCTTGCATCTGACCACAAAGCAGAATAAACCTGTCCACAGCTCCTTCCAGATGCAGTGCCTTTCAATGCCTTTCTGCAGCTGTGTCTGAGCGCTGTCGGACATCCTTTTCCCCCTTTCTTCCTGCGAGAGCTACTAACGGGGTTAATACCTGAGTGGAAAGGAGCCTGGAAACATTTCTGAGAATATCGCAGGTACCTCTGTTTTTTATGGCTTCTATTATTATGCCCATTATTCCGCTCAAATGAGGTTATTGGCTCATTAGTATTTAAATCAGCTGATAATACGTGGAGAGATATTCCTTCTGACACAGGCTTTACAGCTGGTTTTTGTAGTGTGGAGGTTATAATGGTGCCAGTTGATGCCATTTATGTCAAACGAGCTTTGATTTTTAGCCTGCAGTAGTGACAGAGCAGGGCCATGCAATTTGGTAACATTAGCATTTTGCCGTCCACAAAGGGAGGATTACGGAGCTTATTGTGGACTGCGAAAATGAGTTGTGAGGGAGCAATATCGGGCGGTTTGCTTTCTTTATGGACAATATAGCCCTGTGGCAGTGTCGAGGGAGGAGCGGAGGGGATATGTTTTAAGCAGCTTTGATGGCCGCAGAGTCCCGGCCACTGCCACTTTGTAGGCTGCATAATGAGCCAAATCTCACAACTCATGTCAAAAAAGGGGGGGAGAGGCAGGATAGGGAGAGGAGAGCTGAAAGTGGGGAGATGGGGTTGTTTAGCAAGGGAAGGATGAGAGCTGGGGCAGACAGAGAAGGTGGTTGTCCTCTCCCTCCCCACACATACGTACCCTCTATTTAGACACTTGATTTGGCCCTTTGCAAGGAGAAAAGAAAATAGCAGAATTACAGACTTCCATTGTCCTTGGAGATCTTGCTTGTGATTTTGCCACCTTTTGTGTGGACTTGGGAACTTTCAGGCCTTTGCTTTGGAAATAAAAAAAACAGCCAGTTTTCTCTACCTGGCAGGTAGTTACAGCCCCAGGTGGCTTCTTATTTAAGCGATGAATGCACACACGCATATTGGAGGTACATAAACGTACAGATTAGAGGTCTGGCTCTGTGCAAGTCTGTCAGATACCTGGTTCAGTGTGAGGATTCTTCTGGGGAAGATGGGGACTCTGTAGACTTTGTCTGGCAGACATCTCTTGTTGAGTGCCACAACTCCAAATCCCATAGTCATGGTGCACTAAGGGGGTTCAGTATTGCTCCCTATATACCCTTCCCCAGGCAGACAAAGGACTTGGGAGTTTACCTGGTATCCAGCTGGACATTTGACCCAAGAGCCCCAAATGTCCTGAGACTGGATGACACAAAAATGCTGGAAGTCACCCCCGAACTGCAGATCTCCATGGGTCCTCACTGAGAGAAAGACCCCAAAGAGCACAAGCTCCCCTGTGCCCTCTGACATGCAGCAGGGTTGTTCCCACACATCGGAACAGCCACCGGGACTAATTGGACTTGGGACTCCTTGGGTTAGGAATCAAGAATTGCCTTCAGCTGCATTGGTGTCCCTCATGAAGGCTACTCAGATGATGAACCACTTGTGCACAGGAGCTCGGGCATGTTCCTCTTAATTTTTCCATTGTAAGTGGGAGAGAAGCGGTGAGTGATGGTGCTAAACAGAGCCCTAATTTCACCCGGCTGCTACCCAAAATTTCCAGCATGCATTTCCTCTCCTGCACTAGAGAGGTAAAGCATCTCTTCCTACACCACGCACAGGGCTGGGGGTGAAAACCCAACACCACCCCTGTGTTGGAGGAAGGTTTCCTTTCCCTCCAGTGTCATTCCCTGCAGGGTGTATATGCCTGGGAAAGGGCCAGGATCCCAGATCGAACCACCTACCTGCCTCTCCAGATAATGAATCTGCCTCGTTATTTATGTCACATCCAGCCATTAGGTGTAAGTGCTTTAACAGGCTCCCTAAAAGGAGCACCCATGTTCTCAGATTCGTCCTCTCTCCCAGCTGGGGAAAAGAGATGCGTATGTGTGTAGGGTTAATAGAGGAAAACTGGTCTGTATTTTCTCCAGTGGTGTGGCTCCATGAAGGAAAAAAGAAAACCAGCAACAACAAAAAAATTAGCAAAAAAAAAACCCTCCCAAAAAACCCAACCTCAAACCCTCTGTGCAATTCTTCATTTCAAAACCCGAGCTCGTTTTTTTCTTGTGCAGCTCTCACTGTGATAACATAACTTCATCTCACCTATCCCAGGACAGTGAAGAGCAGCAGTCTGAACGAGCTGTCTCCTCCCAAAAAAACCCACCACTAATAAAATTAGTATTAAGGAAAGAGGACTATTTTGTTGCTGCCATCAGAGCCTGGAGGCATCGTGCTTTTCCAGGCCTTGACAGCAGAGAACTGTGCTGCTGTGGTCACAGAGCCACTCGCACGTCTTCATTTTATTCTTGCAGGGAAAGCAGTTGTCACAACTAATTACAACCGTGGTGGAGGAGGTGGTCTCCAGCCATTGAAAGCACTTCTGGAAAGAGCTTCCACATCAGGAAGGATGATCAGGTCATCTGCCTAAGGATGTCCCAGCCACCCCACAGCTTTCTTGGGCGACCTTGGCCAAGCCAAGTGCAGACTGCCAATGGTGCTGAGCAATGCGATTCCTCTTGACAATCCGGTCTGTGGCCCCTTAGCATCTTACTTATCTGTTTGTGAAATGGAGAGGGTGGTCCCCTGGTCTCCCAGGGCAGGAGATTTCCCATTTTCTGCCAAGAAAATTTCCCACCCATCCTCTACCTCTCTGACAGTTTGGTGGCCCTGCCCCAGGGGACATAAAGATCAGCGGGGACCGCGGTGGGAAAAGCAAGACCAAAGGGATGATCCATCTCTTCTCTTGCACCTGAAGCCTGCCCAAAGCAGGGGTGGCACAGGGAGGAGTCCTCACCTCTCGGAGATGTGCGAGAGGGAAACAAGCACAGCCTCTTCCAAGCACCCTCCCTGCTTTGAATAGAGGAGCGAACGCATCCCAGCCCCGGAGCGGCAGAAGGATGGTACCAACCCCGCACATTCAGCAGCTGTTTTTCCTGAGGCTGGAAGGCAGCTATCCGTCAAAATTAACATTGCATGAATGCCTGCGGTAAGGGTTTTTCACTGTTGAACAATAACAGGCTAGGAAAGGAGAAAACCTAGCTGGAGAGAACAGCCTCATGAATGAAGTCAAAGGGGGATTTTCACCTCTCTTCTTAGTCAGGTTTTGGGAACATCTGTGTTTAAACCCCTGCTCTGCCACAGGTTTACTGTATTAGCATGGACCAGAGTCTTACAGATAGATTGAGGTATTGTAGCTTCTGTTCCAGAGCATGAGACCCGTACGCTATGCCAGGGAATGTGGAGTATTTGTCCATCCATGTCTCAGAGAGAGCTGGGAGCAGGTCTTGAGGAGAGGTCTTCTGAGGGTGGATGCGCCCATGCCACTTCTCTCCTGCTTCCTGGCTCCGGGTTGAAATAACAGTCAGGTACCTCATTCCAGTCCAGATGTAGTTTGTCCTGCAAGGGAGCCCTGCACCCTGAGGTGGGGCCACTGCCTCCTCTCTCCTACCAGCCTGAGTACACATTGCTCACTATCATGCAACCACCATGAGCACACAGGACTTTTTGCTCCAGCAGGCTTTGTACCTCTTGGTCCTCCTTGGGACCAGCACATCTCAAAGCCCCTTACTGACCTCCCCTGTGGGCAACCACCCCATGCCAGCCTGAGGTTGGGGACAAGCTGCTCTGCCAGGCAAGGGGATGAGGGGAAACTCATGAGGGAGTTGAACCTGAGTCACGATTTATGGTCCTGCATTATTGTTAAAAGTAAGGACGGTGTTTCCACAAAAATTAGACCCTATTCTCCTTTTCCACAGTGGGTCCAGTGCCATGCCCTCTTTTCTGGGGCATTGCAAGGGTCACATTATTCAGGGTCTTGCTGACTCTGGATCCACCAAGAGTGGTCCTAGAGAAAGAAAACGGGGGTCTCACAGGGTGACTGATGTGAGAAGAGTTGGCTGGCTTCACTGCAGTTCCCTGCAAAGAGATGTTCCTCACCTCCTTGCCATCACCAGACTAATGCTGTAATGAGTGTACATCATCCTCAAGGTGCCACGAAACCTGTGTGAACCCAAGAAGAGGCTGCAGGGCCGTTCTTATGGGAGCTGTGCTGTTTTGCTATGACAGGGAGGGGACAGAGACATCTCTGATGCTTTGGGCTGCACAGAAAATCAGAGTAAGAGAGTTTCTCTGTGTTCTGTTCTTCAGACTAATGCATGAGTCTGAATCTCCTTTTTTTTTTCCACTTTGGCAATTTTTTTTCCCTTCTGAACTCAGCAGAACATGCTCCCCGCTTCACTTCGCTGCAGGATCTCTGCCCAACATTTCAAAGCTCTTTCCTCTCTCTGGACAGAGCCTTAGCAAACAATATTGATGATCTAAATTTCTCTCCAAAATGAAAGAGGAATATGCTCCCCGGTGCTCTTGTGTATGGTGTGAAAGCGATCCCCGCAGAGAAGAGTTTGCAAATGAAAAGTGACAGGCACTTCCCACGATGGCATTGCTTCCCTAATCGCCTTCAGCGGCGTGGGCAGCAGCCCCCCCTTCTGCCTCCCCTACTTATTCTGCTAGGACAGATGTGGCCCCACAGTCTTCCCATTTCCAGGGCTGGAGGAGGCCAGCAGTATTTGGGGTCTGAGACAGAGTTTTGTGAATACCAGGTTTTCCCCAGTAAAACCCAATCCCAGTGATGCTCATCTTGCTGTCCCCTGCAGGGCAAGGGGGACCTCCCCCCGCGTCCGGAAAGGGGGTCACTGCTGGGTGATGTCCCCCACCACCCCCATTCCTCCCACCTTCTCCCATAGGTCTCTCTAGTCAAACCATGTTGGGCATGGTGCGACAGGCACATATCCAATATCATAACAGGGATTTGGTGAGCAAAACCAATGGCTTAGAAGGTGTTTTCACATCTCACCGTAAGACTGGATGTGCCTCCATCACCAGGCAGCAGAGACCACCTTTCTATCATGGATGGAGGCAGTTTTGGGCACATGAAGGGTAGAGGCCAGTGCCACAGACCATGGAGCATCCCCCTAAGGAGCCCCACAGGTGAATCGCACTCTCCCTGCAGAGTGAAACACCACTGCATCAGTCAAAAAGAAAAAGAAAAAAAAGAAAAAAATGCCCAAAGCAAATCAGCAATCAGCTTTCAGGCTGGAAAACTATGCATTTTCATAAGAAAGGCTCCTGCTCCTCCTAATTCCTCGTGATTCTATTTGCAGCCTTTTCTATGCTGTGGGAAATAAGCTGTTCCATTTTAATTGGAAGAATTGCAGCAATAACTTGTTTAAATGCATTTTGGGCCCACCCAGAGTAAAACCCAAAGAATAGAACAAAATTAAAAATTCAGCATTACCCCTGACCCTCCCTTCAAATCAGAGAAAAAAAAAAAATCATTTCCAGATGCACAGTAATAGGATATTATTTTTTTCCTATCTATCTCAAAGGAAAGGTTTCAGTTTGTTGCTCTCCTCCCCCCCCCCCCCCACT
>NW_008794456.1:1988882-1996077 GCF_000699145.1 Aptenodytes forsteri | reverse complement strand
TTTTTTTGCCCCCCCCCCCCCCCTGCCCATTTTACTTGTAGAGTGATCACTGCATTTTGCTAAATTTTGAAATGGGGCAGCACTGGAAAATGAAAAATCAAAATATTCCATGTGACAAAATTATTAAAATTGAACTGCTGTGACTGTTCGACAGCAGAATAATTTTAAAAAGCAACTCCCCCCAAAAAAAATCCTGTAAGTGGCTTTTGACCAAATGACTGGAAAATTAGTTCACTGAGAGTTTCACTCAAGCCAAATCTGCATTTTCCAGCATAATAAACTATTTGACCAAACATCATTTCATGTGCTAGAGTGGCCTCTCCGCTACACATCAATACGAAGGCTTTAAGAAAGAGCATGCCCAGCTGGGTGCACTGTTAATGGGTCAATTTGCTGCTCATTTTCCATTATCATATGGTATGGGAGACAAGCTTCTCCGTGTTAACTGGGAACCCTGCAGGGACAATGGGTTTCAATGGGGTTTATTCCCCCCACCATCCCTGAACTTGCCTTTGCCTCCCGGTGTTCTAGGAAATCTTTCTGAGCTCACATTGCGTGCGCTTATGTTCTCACAGGAGTGTGTGGTAGAGAGGGTTGGTGCATCAGGTCTGAAGGTCTGCAACCTCACTTAAGCTCGCAACCAGCCCCGTCCACAACCCACCACGCTGCAGCATCCAAGACCTTCCATGCAATTGACTCCTTCCAGCAAGGAGAGGATGAAACAGTTGTGGCCACAGAGGTTTTTCCCGTAAAAGGGCCAGGGAGCACACGGGAGGCTTGATGGACCTGGGGGACAGGAGGTGAGATGCAGCCCAGAGGGAGGGACGGTGGGGCAGAGCTGCGGAGCCGGGTAGGGGGCTTCCTTTTGAGGAGGCATGAGCAGCTCTCGCCTCCAGCCTCCCACCCAGAGCAGGCAGGGTGGATGAGATGCAGCAAACGAGCTCATTTGCCAACAAGCAGGAGCCTTTGATTGCCCACATTCGTACAGAAAGATGAAGTGGATAAAGTAATGGGTATTTACTCTTCTCCGCCTGTGTACACAACAGAATTGTGTTTCTTTTAATGGGAGCTCTATTCTAATTGCAGTCATTTCCAAAGTGAGACTTTAAGCTTAACACCATCTTTCTATTACCTCTGTGTGTGATGTGCTGCATTTCTGGTCTGCTCTCTTAAATATCCCCCTCCTTTGACATGATCTGAGCCACAGTCCAGATAACCCTCCCAAAATGTTTTTTTGGCATCCCCTCTGAAGTCTCCCCAGAGCCAGACATGTTCACAGCTCCGCAGGATCCAAAAGATCCTGGTGATGTTTCATTAATGGAGCTTGTCTACCCGCAGATCCAATTTTGTCTGCTCATCAATGCAGTCGGCATGTCATGTGAACAGCATATGCCACAGCAGATGGCACAGACTCAATTCCAGCGAACAGCTCTGGAGTGAAATCACTCAGCTGCTCTCCCCTGCTTTGGATAGACCAGGGGTGTTGCTGGGAGAGAGGTTTGAGCTGAAAGGGGAGAAGGAGCAATGATGGAAAATTAGCTGAACTCTGGGTCAGTATCTCCATCGCCTGGACCCTGTGAAGGACCCACAACCGAGCAGTCCCTGATTTTGCTCTGCAGCAGGTCACCAGCTACTGCACCGCTCCCAGCAGCCAGCAACAATGCCTTTTCTCCTGGTCAGCCCCACAGAGGAGGATCTTGAGGGCTCACAAAGGAGATGGGGAGGTATTTAAACCCAGCACTAAACACAACAAGTTGTTGTGGACATCTCAAGGTCCTTTTGTGTTGCACCTTGTAACCTACTGTGTTGCCTTCCTTACTTGCTAATCTCTGCTCCTGCCTGCCTGTGCTGTGTCGTCTGGATGCTCCTTGGTGCTTGGGTTGTGCTTTCTCCTTACTCTGCCTACGTTACCCTTCCTGCAGAATCAAAGACTCCCTGACCATGAGTCCTGCCTGAGAGCGGAGATTTCAAGACACATCCCAGTTTCTCTCCCTCTTCTGCTTGCTGACTGGGTACCTGTGGGATAGCTTGGGCTTATCATTGCTCCACACTAGAGCTTTAAACGCAAGCACAGTCCTGTCCAGAGCCCAAACAGCAGTCATGTGCCCTTGACCATCTGGCTTTGTTGGTCAGCGGGGAGGAAGGTCAGGAGATGGACTTTGAAAACAAACTTATAAGTGAAATGGACTGGGACATCGAATTCTGTAAGTGTCCTCCTTGGGTGACTGCGTGTGGCTTGGTCCCACCACCTCCTACGATCCAAATTCATTGTCTGAATAAAAATGGTGTCTGGCGTATGTAACAGGTATGTAACACCTCTTTAGCGTAGCCATTGATGACCTGCCTCTGAGCACCTCAGAGCTTCCTCAGCCTTCATTTTTAGCAGTGCTTTGCCTCCAGTGCTGAAGAGTTAAGCTGGTTTGGGCTGCATACCTACATATCATCATACCGGGCTTTCTGCTTTCCCAAGTGGATGGTTTTCATTTGGAATGTAGTTTCCCAAGCAAAGTTTTCCCAGGAACTTTCTCCAATCATCCATTGATTAAAGAGCTTGGTCACAGCTCCTACGCAGCCCTCCAAGGGTTTCCTGCACTAGAGTCTGTGCGTGCTCCGTCCCCAACAGGCATGTGCAGTGCCACATGAAGCACAAACTCATCCCTGCACCCCATTTTCCACCATGGCTGGTGTGTCTTCATGTCACTTGATAGTGGGAGAGATTAGCTCAATTCCCGAAAGCATTATAGCTGCAATAGCATGGCATTTGGACCTACCCCATCCTGCATATTAGCTGAGTCAATTAATTTGGGAGCGTTTCTGTGCTCCTGGTTTGAGTCTCTGTCCCAGCGACCTCCATAACTTTGCACTCTGCAAAGAGCAAAGACAAGCCTGGTTTTGCACAAAGTTTTCCTCTAATTCCACTTGGCCCTTCTTCACTCACGTACTGCAGATTGCACCACCTCTTACACCCCCAGCTGGTACCTCCACACATCAGCTGGGAGAGGAGTAAGGATCTTGCTCCTACAGCAAAGCCTGCAGCAAAGCAAAACATAGCCCTTGAGTAAGGTCTGTAGATAAACTTTTCTCTGGTTCTTGGGGTTTGTAGATCAGGTCATTAACATTCTCTACCATCCTGGTCAGAGATTTGATGGTGATCAGACAACAGTTCAACGCATTCATTTTACAGTACAATTACATTTTAATAAGTTGTGACCCTTGAGGCAGGCCCTGCCACATGTCAGCTGAGATCCAGCAGCTGACCTAATCTCAACCACGGATGGATGTGCTGCAGCTGCGTAGGTGGCAGTGTAGTAAAATATAATCTATGGTAATTGTCCAGCCAGACTCTTGCTGCCTGACCTCGGCAAGTAGTGGGAACCAGATGCCTCAATTTCCCTTTTGGTATAATAGAGGTCTTATTTCTGGCCTCATGAAGATGCTACAGAGCCTTGGAAAGTCCTTTGGCTCCCCTCCCACCAGTCTGACAGGGAAGTAAGACTCTTTGGGGGAAGGGGAAAGTGAGCAAAAGCAAAATGTTATGTACCCTTGTCTCCCCCTGCCTTGAGCTGCGCTGAGAGCAGCTCCAAACAAGCTTCGCCCAGCTCTGACTGCAACTGAAAGACCGCCACTGGCTGCAACCATTAAAAAAAAAATAAATCATCCATAATCCCCGATGACAAATTCCAGAGAGGGTCAAATTCCTTTATGAGGATGAGACGAGAGGTTTTATGATCACACTGCCTTATTATACCCGGCTCCCTGTAGTGTCATATGCATCCTAAGAAGCAATTTACTATGTATCCGCCTCTCTCTACAGCAACATTAGGAACAAAACAACTTCTAAATATCCTTCCACAGCCATAGCTGTTGTTTTTTCAGTAAACATTTGCTTAGTGGCATTCAGGGACCCGATCCTTGCAGAAGGGCCAAAGCATCCAGGCACCGCTGAGGAGATAAGTGGGTTTTTGTGGTCCTTTCCTGGGAATAAAGGCTGAATGGCTCATTTTCTTTGTGATAGAAAAGGGTACAGTCTCCTGAGCATGCTGGCTACAGCAAGGATTACATGAGGCTTTTGCTTTACTTTTCTCAAGTGACTTCCATCATAGAACCATGGAATCATAGAATGGTTTGATTTGGAAGGGACCTTAAAGAACATCTAGTTCCAACCCCTCTGCCATGGGCAGGGACAACTTTCACTAAGCCAGGTTGCTCAAAGCCCCGTCCAGCCTGGCCTTGAACACTTCCAGGGATGGGGCATCCACAACTTCTCTGGGCAACCTGGTCCAGTGCCTCACCACCCTCATAGTGAAGAATTTCTTCCTTATATCTAATCTAAATCTACCCTCTTTCAGTTTAAAGCGATTGCCCCTTGTCCTATCACTACACGCCCTTGTAAAAGTTCCCTCCACCTTTCCTGTAGGCCCCTTCAGGTACTGGAAGGCTGCAATAAGGTCTCCCCGGAGCCTTCTCTTCTCCAGGCTGAACAACCCCAACTCTCTCAGCCTTTCTTCATAGGAGAGGTGCTCCAGCCCTCTGACCATTTTTGTGGCCCTCCTCTGGACCCGCTCCAACAGGTCCACGTTCTTCTTATGCTGGGGGCCCCAGAGCTGGACGCAGTGCTGCAGGTGGGGTCTCACCAGAGCGGAGTAGAGGGGGAGAATCACCTCCCTCGACCTGCTGGTCACGCTTCAAAGTGAAGAGTCTCTGGCTTAAAGAGAGAGAGTCAATTGCTCCTGCAAGGGTATGATCACCCGGAGAGAACCCTCCTATGCCTTTTTCCCAGAATATGATTTTTTTTTGTTGGGGGGGGATTTTTTTTTCTAAAACATACATGGTACATTATCTGTTCCTTGAGACAGAGGAGTTAATGTCACCTGGAAGAATAACAGTGGGACTCGATCTAGGCACTGTACTTGGTCAAACACTGGAACAGGCTTCCTAGAGAGGTGGTCAATGCCCCGAGCCTGTCAGTGTTTAAGAGGCATTTGGACAATGCCCTTGGTAACACGCTTTAACTTCTGGTCAACGCTGAAGTGGTCAGGCAGTCAGACTAGGTAATCATTGTAGGTCCCTTCCAACTGAAAATTATTCTATTCTATTCTATTCTATTCTATTCTATTCTTCTATTCTATTCTATTCTATTCTATGCTACTTTTTGTCCCCCTGAGGTTGGGGGATGTTGGGCTGCAATGACGGTGGCAGCCTCTGCACTCACTGTTAGATGCTTCAATGTCTTTATACGTGGCAGCAGCCTCCAGACATCCTCATGATAGCTGGATCCATGTTGTTTAAGCACTGCACACAAGGCAATAACCCCACTGAGGACATGGCTAATCAGCATGAATACAGCATCCTGCAAATGAGGGTGCTCTGCCTTGTTACAGAGCTCATAGCTCCACTCCACATCTCCACGTTGGTGCTTTCCAAGGGAGCTGAGGGCTGCAAACCAGTGGAAAGTCTGTCCCTAAAAGTCCCAATAGCTTGTGCTTAGGGGAGAGCTTTAAGAAGAGGGTGGGTGTGGAATGACACATTTTTGCATAAAAACTTTCCATTTAGGGACTTTCTGAGCCAGATTGCATTCACTGTGCTGCTTTTCATTGCTCTTGCGCATTATTCTTCCCTGGACATCTTCAGCCCATAGGAAGCAGCAGTGCTGAGCTGTTTAGACACTGGAAACTGCTGTGTCAGAACGTCTTTGATGTAATCCCCGACTATGGAAGTGTAAAAGGTTGTTACAATGGGCTCTGGGGGACTAAGTAGTGGAAGGTAACGAGGAGGTTTTCCTTTTCAGGCTCTTAAGGAGAGGATAGGTCACCTGGAGTCAAACACGACTGTCCCAAAGCACTTTAATGCAGCAAATTCAGTTCATCTGTGAACAAGCCACAAAGTTAATGCTGAGAAATGATGGGAGCACCAGCAAATGCAAGAGACAGGTGGAAGAGCACTGAAGCGCCTTTCATCCCAGTGACCTTTATTTCCATCATGCAGCCCCATACTTGGAGCTTGCCAGCTAATTTTCCTTGAAAGGGGGACAAACAACGTATGGGGAAAGGGGATTCTTCCTGGGATCTCCTTTGCCAGGAGGAAGCTTCAAGCAGTAAACTCTGAGCTCTTAAACCAGCCTGGAAGGATACATTTCTCTTACCTTTTGTATTCTCTCCCTTTGGCTTTATTTATTTGTTTTATCTCCTCTTTTCCTTTCTTGTAGTGCTCTCAGTCTCCTCCTTCTTTCTTCTCTTTCTTCTTTTCTAATTCATGCTTTCAAAGACATCCTTGGCAGAGAGAAGGGGGGAGAGGGGAGACAACCCCATGGAAACTTCCCTCTTCTTTATTTTCAAGCTTGTTCAGAAAAGAAGCAGGGGTGGGGGAGAGAGAGAAAACACACGGCATTAAAAACCCTGGAAATATGCTCCTGCTGCTTTCCTGAATGTCAGGGGAGCGTTATCTGGCCTTGCACGCAAGGAAGGAGAACTTGCGCCTTGTGAAGTGTAATAAGAAACACAGAGCCTAATGGAAAAATCATTTGCTTGTGGCATTTAATTAAATATGTAAATTTATGAACGGCCCTGAAATCATCAAATTAAAAGGCAGAGCTGTCGTGAATTTTGATTTGATTTCCTCCACGGGCTTTCCCTCCATCCTCCCCCATTCCCTTTCCCTTTAATCAAAGAGATGGCGAGTGGGGATGGCTGAGTTGCTGCCAGGCCTGTCCTCAGGGTTTCCCCAGGGGTGACGCACACACAAGGTGTTTTTATTCCCTGCACATCAGCTGCTGGTCCAAGGAGATGGCAGGTAGGTGTGTGCTTTTTTGCTGCAGGGCATCCAGTGCACAGAGCATGGAGACACAAGTGGTTCTCACCATCTGGTCCTGAGGCTTGGTGGGGTGGCACCACGTCCCTGGAGATCTGATACAACAACTGGTCCCTTACAGTTTCAGTGTCCACTAATCTGCCCATCCACAAACCCATCCTGCATCAGGAGGACTGGCATTGCCTTGTGCCCTCTGTTATTCCTTGCGGACAGCAGAGTCACATCATCTCTTACATGATGCACAACCCCCAGCACAGTCATGGAGAAGAAAACCCTCCAGTGAGGGGGCTTCAGTCCCTTGCTGTGCTCCAAAATCTACCTTGAACTTGCATCCTGGCACCACGATTCATATTGGAGTGGTTCATCTTCAGGGCGCTCACAAGGCATG
>NW_008794456.1:1955608-1983362 GCF_000699145.1 Aptenodytes forsteri | reverse complement strand
AGCCATTTCTTCCTAAATGTCGAGGAACGGAGCAGACGCAGGTGACCTGGGACTTACTATGCCCATACTGAGCTTGCCCCATCCAGAGACAACAGATGAGTTTAGAGTGACGTTAGGGCAGAAAATGCTGGGTTTGTGTAATCCATAGTTAGGTTTCTGCTGCAACTCGCTTGGGGGGAATGCTGCATCCTCCCAGTGGAGTGAGCTCTCTGGAGGTGGCTATGGTTATCCCTATGATAACGCAGCCATGCTGGAGATGTTGCACGGTTGGCTGAAGTGGGATCTGACTGACTACGGGGGGAATAACTGCAGCAGGAATTGTCATGGGATGGCCCGTTAGTATAATGTGCACATCTTTCCCTTTAATAAATTAGTAAAATTACTGTTTGGAAATCTGTCATTGCTAAAAAAATATCTACTACCAAGAAAACGTTTGCTTTTGCAGCACGGGGCTTGAGCCAAAGGTGTCATGTTAGGAGCAGCATCCAGTGAGGCAGAGAGCCATGGCACAGCAGACACGGGGCAAGTAGTTGGGTGCTTCTTAGTTTGGAGAGTGAAGTCAAGCAAAACTTCTGGTACACCCATGCACACAGACATGGAATATAGCCCAAACGCCACCAAACTTTTCCCAAGCCATCTTCACCCAGCTTCTCATCACAGCAATGGAACCGAATGGGTTGCAAATATTTTTCATCCCCAGAACCAAACAATCTGTTCAAGGTAGGGCACAGGTTCCCTGCCCCAAAGATCACCCTCCAGTCCTCAGCAAAAGGTCAGTGCTACCTCTGGGCCATTCTGCTAAGCAAAGATTGGCAAAAGCTCCCAGGGATGATAGGAAGAGTGTTTTGTTGATGCAGGGGGACCACGGGAGTGGTCTGCACCCTGGGCATGAGCCTCACTGCCCTTGGCATCCTTCAGCCTATCTTTGAACTGGCTGAGGACAGCAGAGGATAGCCAGGAGAGCTGTCAGCTCTCTGGGGATCTCTGATCATGAAAGACAGCAAAGTTTTATGAACAAATGGAATTCCGCTCCATAATACAGCCCAGGCCCTTCCAACTGAACTAAATGGAGTATCTCTGCAAGTCTGTATCTAGAACATCAGGCTAGAAACACTTTCTCTATCCTTTAGATATCATTGACCCCCATGCAAACACACATTTTCCCCTGCACGGGGCTCTCAGAGAGTACATGTTATGCATGATTATATCCCCTCCTCCAAATAAAATGTCTTCACTCAGTCAGGCCCTTCTACTCTCCCCCGTACAGCTCATTTTCTTCCCAGAGCTCTTGCTGGTTCTGTTTGTTTGGAGAATTGCTGGATGGTGCCATCAGGGAAAAACGACACCGCTCACATCCCATGAACTCTGTGCAGAAGCGCTTTGAAAATGCGAACAGTCAGGACAGCCTGCCAGGAAAGGCCTTTGTTTGACTTTGCAGCCAGGTCTCTGAATTTCTCTAAGTTCAGCCCAGGGGTTGGCTCACAACATTCCTCTATGTTAACAGTTTGCTGCTGTTGCATTGCTCTTCTCACATTCGGGAGCCGCTGCACAAAATGCGTGGGTCTGGCCCCAGAGCAATTCTGTGGGATGTGTTGAAGCTGAGGAAACGTTCAGACTTTGACTAAAGCAAAGTGTGAATGTGTCGGGAATCTTCATTTCTCTGTTTGGAGCAGTGTTTCCCATCAGAAAGTGCAGGATCTTTGAGAAATGCATGTACATTACTATCAGGGGCTCTCCCAGGATCCACCCCAGCCTGTAAAACCCGTCCTGGAAGATACCAGGGAGAGCGTGTTAAGAAGGTGAGTGACTCCAGGCTTATCCCCAGGTCAGACTCAGGCCTAAGCTGAAGTGATCACTGCCTCCCTGTTAGTTTAGGCTTGCTGCTGTACAAATGGCTCCACACAGCCCATGATTCAGGTTGCCAGCTTAGCAGCGATGCCCCATCTGCCTGCTAGGTACCTTGGTGGCCAACATACCTACCTACCTGCACCAGATGCTTCCCATTTAAAGCCTGCCCTACTTATTCTTTCTTCCATTCCCGTGAAGTCCCTTCAGCTGCTCTTTCAGCTGCTCTCAGAAGTGTGGAGCATGGGAAACAAGCACTGCTTAAGGAGTTACTGTCCATGTCCCTGGGAAATGTCGGAAATGGCAATGCATGGAGCAGCGCAGGAGCTGACAGTCCCAGCAGACACTTCCTTTGGTCTCTACAGCAGCGATGCTAAAGCCAGGAATGCAGGGAGCAGGAGGAGGTGAGGAGGCAGCGATGAAGGGTAGGGTCTGGGAGGCCCCGAGACACCTCAAGGAGGTGGGACAGAGGGTATTTGGAGAAGCGGCCGCTGGCAGTGTGGTCACAGCTGCAGAGGTGCACAGAGGGTGCGGGCTGAGAAGCAGGATGGGTGGTGGGACTGAAGAAACCACTGGTGCATCATGATCCTCCTCTCCAAACCTCCCCTGCCAGGCCCTTAATCCAGCTCCCTTCAGCCTTTGGAAGGACTTTATGTGAAAACAACTAAATTGTGCCAAATCTTTCCCTCTTTCTGCTTTCTTCCAGTGCCATCAGGGCTGGCTTGGAGACTCTTCCCAAAATGAAAGTAAGTGTGATGTTGTGCGCTGAGCTGAAAACTAGTCCTTTCTTCCTCCTGGACTGGCTTTCTCCTAGCTAAGCTAAGCTTAATGGCTACTAAATGTTATAGGTGCTCCCCTAAGACTTTTGGGAAACTAAACCTCACCGATCCTCCAGGAATTAGGTCACTAAATATTAAAAGTTTAAACAGTTTTCTTATTGCTGAGGGTGTCTGCTGCCACACTTATCCACTCTGCTTCTAAACCCATTTCTGAAGCTACCCAGCTCTGCAGGTTTTCAAGGTGGTCTCCTAATTTTGGAACCTGAGCTACACTGGGATGAAAAAAAAAATGACTTTTTTTTAATCTCTCTCTCTCCAAAAAAAGCTTTCACTGCTTCCAGCAAAGAGAAGGTAGCAGAGGGTTTCTAATTCTGAAGCTGTCAGCTCATTTGTTTTTGTGGCAGCTGGAGCAAGCTGAAGTGACGAGGATCTGGAAATTGGTGTGTCTGAAAGCCGTGCCTGAGCCAGCAGTTTTTATCTGGCTAATAATATTTATAATTGGTTGACTTTTATTAGAGGGAGGGGAAAAAAAAACCCAGAAGGTTGAAAATCTTGCCTGGAGATTTTAACTCTGTCGAGTACCAGGCAATCTTCCACCGTGGGTTTTTTTTTTCCTCCGTGGCCAGCATCACAAATTTTCCTGTGTCTTTCTCGAGTGGAGTTGTCTGGTGAAATTTGTGTTTGTCTTTCAGTAGGGCACACAGGCACCGGCTTGCTCTTGCAATGGCTGTTGTTATTCTCGTTGATGCTCAGACAGGACCTTGTCGAAGTGGTTGCTTTGGAAAGGAGGAACCCAATCTCCGAGCACCTTTCATCAGTCCGTGGGGCTAGAAGTGTTCATCAGACCTAGTATGCTCCCACTTTGGCCATGGGCCTGGACATCTGGTGAGTGGGGCAGCACAGACCCCGTGGCTGGGGAGACCAAGGCTGTATCTCGGTGCAGCCTTTGTAGAGAATGGACTGTGGACAGGAGTCTTGAGACCCTCTCAATGGTCCAACTCCTCTCATTTGGACCTCATTCTTCCATCGATGAAATGGAGATGAACTCATAGCATGCTGGAAGAGACCTATCTTTAGTCCTCCTACCTGCACCTCCCTGTAAAACCTTTGACTCATGATGCCTGGATTCCCAGAGCAGGGAGAGGTCACCAAAGGCCTGGAGGTCTCAGGGGACACAATGCCCAGACCACATCCAGTAGTCCCAGAGCCTTAGGCATGCCCCACTTGAGGCCAGGCTGGTGGCTGGGTCTCCTGGCAGGACATTCAGCAGCTTGGGTGACCGGTCAGCAAGGCCCAAAGGACAAACAGATCAGGGATAGACTGCCACAGCGGACTGGTAGCAGCTCTACGTCCTGGTAGCTCAAGTCCCTAAAGGTCAGCAAACCAAAGCCCAATCTCTCCTGTGACTGCAAAAACAAAAAAATATTGGCCTTTCAGAGTAACTCAAGTTTCTAAGACATCTCAGTGGGACAGGGGTTTTCTCTCTTTTTGGTAAGTTTGCTTCTTGTAGTTTTCTTGCAGAAGCGTGGAAGCTTGCAAGGGACCTCCAGCCCGGAGAGGAGAGGAGCTGGTGGATGAGACTGGCAGCGTTCAGACTTCTCTCCTTCAAACTCCTCTCCCTGCTTTTCAGCAACCTGCGCTTGGCAGGCAAGGTCAGTTCAAAGCCCACAGCATCCGCTCTGCACCGAGCATGATCAGCCGCAGGAGTCCCTGGTCACCGTCCCCGGAACTGCAGCACATTGTCACACAGGGGAACAGGGCCAGCGCTGCCCGAGGTGGGTCAGGGAGGAACAGGAATCAAAGGCAGCCATGCCGGTGGGGAGCCTGGCAGGCACGAAAGCCTCCCTTTGAAGAGTATATTTAGGACTCCAAGGATACCCAGTGTGCTGGTCTCCTTAGCAACAAAGCATCCTTTGCCCCCAAAGCGGATGAAGCTGACGACTCACCCCATATGCCTTCCCGCGTGCTACGCACAAGGTGGAAGGGTGACCTTGTCCCTGCCTGACTCAGGACAGCCGCAGAGGTGTCTTCTCTCCCCAGACCCCAAACTGCAAATGACACTGAAAAAACAGAATGGCCGCAGTGAGGTACTGGGGATGGCTAAAATTTTTGTTGAACCAAACCACTGGAAAGGGATGTGGAGAGCCCACGCCCAAACCAAGAGGATCTTCACCCCATGTTCCAGTTGGTGAACATCAGCTTCGCAACCCTTTTCCTCCCTTCTGCTTCCCTGGCGGGAGGCTCCACTCAGGAGACATAGTGCAGAGCAAAGCTCACCTCTAGCCTGTCTCAGGTCTGCTGCAGGCAGGGAGATCACTGGGCTTGCTGGGCCACTGGACAGGCTTTACCTGGGCAAGCCCGAAGTCTCAGGAGCTGACCTGGCCTTAGCTGGCAACCAGCAGGCTCAGAGCACAGCAGCTGACTCTTTGCAGCAGCCTGGATCCCTTTTTGTCTGAGATTTTGGGGCTGCTAATTTGCTCTCTCCCCATAGACATGATTCTTCTTTTGAGGGAGCTGAAAAGGGTTGAGACACAAAGGGTTTCAAAAAGGGGCATGCTGCCACCACGTAGATCCAGACACCACGGCTGTCCACAGGGATCAAGTTCATTACGAATCCAAAACCATCTCCCTCCTGAGACAGAGAGGAAATCCCCTGGGGGATGCAAAACCAACCAAAGGAGGCAACTTTTCACTCGTTACCCGGCTGAGCTGCAAAACTCCTTGACACAGGAGGCTGCGGGTGCTATTACAGGGGTTCAGAAAGGGGCCAGAAGGAAATGCATCAAGAGCTATTAAATACAAAAAGGCCACCTCTGCCTCTGGAGGGAAGGTTGAAGGTGGCTACTAAGCATGACAGTCCTGGGTAATGCTTTCACAGCCAGGAGCTGGGGTGTCTCTGAACGTACCCTGTGTCTCATGCAGCAACCCTAAAGGTCATTCTCTGCTTGTTTTAATCTTCCTCTTTACTCATCTGCTGGTCAGAGACACCGCTCTGGCTTAGAGGTAACTTTGGTTGACTCCGGAGGGCTATTTCACTTTCCCAGGGCCCCCAAAATCAATGAAGTAAGAGGGTGAAGGCAGGAGAAGCTCTCAGATGGATCAAGGCCAACCACAAAGCTACCTGGCACACTGGTCACTGGTGCCTGGGAAAGGCTGATTGTCCTCCACTGGGTGGGGCCCCTTGCTGCTCTTTATAAAGCCTGCGCTTGCTCCAAGCGCTGCCTGCTCTTCTCCAGCCTAAACAAACCAAAGTGGGCATTGTGGTGGGAAGCAAAGATCAGCGAAGCCCTTCTGTCATCCTGCCTTGCCCCGTTCCCACCCCAGTCTCTGCTAGGAATCTGCAGAGACTCACACGGGCTAATTAAACACCAGTTTCTTCTTTATCATCGCTTGTCTCTGTCAATGACGGCAGCAGCCTGTGATGGCACGGACCAGGTCACTCTTAATTATCCATGAGATGAAGTGATAACCTTGAAGGCCGTGGCAGACCTGAGCAAGGCTAATACTCCCTGTCAAAGCGGCGGCACTTCAAAGGCTGTCAGCTGAGATGTGCATGAACCAGGGAAAACAAACCCGCTCGCCTGGGCTCCTGCAACATCTCAGGAGCAGGGAGAGATGAGGGGAGGGAGAGGAGCGTGTGGCATGACGCCTGGTTCCCTAAAGCAGCTTTGCCTTTGAGCCGTCGCTGTGGACAGATGTGCAAACAGCTGGCACCAGGCTGATGGGGCAGCTGGGGGAAGGGGGGCAAGATGGGACCCCCACCACCCAGCAGCAAATGAAGTCTGTTGCTCCAAGGCTTTGCCTCTCTGGCTGAGAAGCAGCTGTGGGTGGGTGGAGATGGACGGTCACACACGGACACATGGAGGATAATCACCAATTTCCATTTCCTATGGAAAACAAGCTGTGAAGTCTCCCTGAGTCAAGCTGGCTCTGCTTGAGTTCCCACTGGCACAGGAACACAGCCATGTCCCTACCATACCCTCAGCATCCTAAAATCCTTCCATTCCGAGCTCAGCCTCGCACTTTGGGGATGGCAATTCAGCCAAGGATGCCTCTGCTTCGCTGCCCCGATGGACCGTCAAGTGGTCCTTTTGGCCCGAAAGCTTTGTGCAGCGGGAGATGCCTCCGTGAGGGCACTGCTCCGATGCTGCCGCTAAAAAGCACCTGTAAATTTTCATGGAGATTAGCAAGCCTTTTTTGCAGAGCCCTGGGCAGACCTCTTGCAGACCAGGGTCATGAGACTGGCCATGGAAATTGCAGCCATTGCCAGAGACAGCTGTTGAAACTTGCCTCTGGGCATCCTTCCACTACTTCCCTCTGTCCTGACAGCCAAATTGCTTCACTGGTACCTCCTTCTGCTTCTCCCACACTTGCTGGGGACCTGAATCCCAGATCTGAGTGGGGCTCCAGCCTGTCACAGCATCCTCACCTCAAAGCCCAGGCTGGAAAGGGGACCCTGTCTGTGCCTTTTTGGCTCCAGAGTACATGCTCGCTTGTTTGCTTCCAGCTCCTTCCCCAAGACCCTGGTTTCATATCCACCCGTGACCGTCTAGAGCAGGGACCTGTGGCACCTGAGGGAGGGAGCTCTGCCCTGCATCGTGCAGAGCCAGCACAGGGTCCCCTTGCTTCAGCCCCAAGCTCTTCCCATGAGCTCCGGCAGCTCGGCGGCACTAAGCCAACTTGCTTTCATGTGGGGGCTGACCCCAGAGATCATAACAAGAAACAACAAACCAGAATCTGGATGAGTCAAGTCTTAATTTGCAAGTCTTATTATGTTGGGAGACCCAGTCTCTATAAACGTGGACCTTGGCAAATCATCTAATGTAAATGGAGTGGTTTCCACCTGACAAGCCTATGGCATACAACCGTCACGGTTATGTTAGTCTTTAAGAGTGCCACCTCTGTACATGCACATGGAGACACACAGGCAGGCCCATGGCACCTTCTCCTTTCTCTTATACCTTGCTCAGCTTTTCCCAGGCAACTCCAGCTGGCCTCAGTCACTGGAAACCAGTGTGATGCAAGTGGTCCTGCCAGCCTGGGAGATATCAGGCCAAGGTGGGAGGGGAGGAGAGGGGAGCACAGGGATGCGATGTGCTGCAGAAAGCTGAGGTGAGAGATGCGTTTCCTTCCCTGCACAGTGCTGGAGATGGGGTCTGGGACTGGTGCCCACAGCTGATCCAATCTGGCAGGCTGGGCCGACTCCTCCTGCCTCCTGTACAAACCCTCAAGGACATAAGGGAGGGCTCAGCCTGTTCTCTAAGGAGGATGTTTTGGCAGCTTCTTGGCCTCAAAGCACTAAGGGTCCCTTTCTCCACCCTGGATCGCAACAAACACTGATTTTTGGACTGACAGGAGAGAATCATCATTTCTCCTTCAGCCAGAACAGCCTGAAATAGCTTGCAATGACTTTGGATCTCCCCAGGCTCCCTTGGGAATAGCAGCAATGCTATTTGCACCGCCATCAGTGTTATCTGCCACTCCTAAGAGCTAACACCGTGCAAGCAGCATCCTCCAGAAACCCAGGGAGGAGAGGAGGAGGCAGGGTGCCTCGGTCCTGCTCTTGCTTTATTTGGTAACTTTGCTGGAGTCCCCCAAAGGCTGCACCGATGTGCACAGCAGCCCTTATTCTCCTCATTGTAAAGTTGACGAATGAAGTACCCCAAAAGCCCTTTTGCACGCTGACCTCAAGGCCCTGAATGAACTGGCAGGTGCCAAATTCTATTCAGCTTTCATCCCCCAGCTCCACCCTGTCCCTTGCCGCTATGCCTATATGAGTCATTTACGGGCTTTTATCCATGGTCATTTATCCAGGGTGAGGCCATGGGCACATCTTCCAGGCTGTTCAGCTCCTGGTATGATTTTGGGTTGTACCAGCTAGCACCCTCCCAGCCAATGCCCTGGCATGACTGAAACTGCCACAGATGTTCCTCCCCATGGAGGAGAAGATTGCAATCTCCTTTCTAAAGCCCTTTGAGATCCCCTGAAGGCGGAATGCCTTATGAGAGCATGACCTTATTATCCTTCTGCATTTACAGAGATGCAAAATAGAAATATAGTAATATTAAAGGACTTTTCCAAAGCTGCAAGCTGGGTCATCCTAGGAGAACCAAAATGATCCCCAAGCACATGAATTACAGCCCAAATGGTAACTAGTCCTGGTCAATTGGCGTTTTCACTGCTTAAAGCATGCTGTACCCTAGAGAGTCAGACCAGCAGTTCATCTAGCTCAGTGTATTGCCTTCCATGGCACCAATAGATTGGATGTAAGGAAAAATGTCTTTACTGAAAGAGTGGTGAAACATTGGAACAGGCTGCCCAGGGAAGTGGTGGAGTCCCCATCCCTGGAGGTATTTAAAAGACGAGTAGATGAGGCGCTTAGGGACATGGTTTAGTGGGTGGTGGTGTTGGGTCGACGGTTGGACTCGATGATCTTAGAGGTCTTTTCCAACCTCAATGATTCTATGATTCTATGATTCAATACGAGACACAGTTTAGTGAGATGATGTGAACCAGGATCTTTTTTGTCAATTCTTCCATACTCCTCCAGCATCCCCATTTGTTCTACTGGGGATGTTAAAGGGACATCCCTGCCCCTCTTATATCTCTGTTTATGGACCTGCTGTCCATGAAATTATTTAATCCCTGGTGGGCTTGGATGTGCCATATTTCTGACTACCTGGGAAGGAAGTTGGGGCATAAGCTGGGGTTGCAGTGCCAGCCTGGACCAGTCTCTACGCGCCATTATAAATAAAGCCAGCAGCACTCCAGGCACTGTGCTCTTTTCACAGCCCACAAGGCAAAGCCCAGAGGCAGCTTTCCCTACGCAAGCACCTGCAGGCTCCTGCTAGCCAGAATCCAGCATTTCAACACAGTAAGTTCCACCTAAATCGATGGGTTTTTTTCTTTTTGTGTGCAGCCTTGCACCCCAACTAGAAGCAAATGCAGCTAATGCGAGACATCCTACTTTCCATTTCAAATCACAAACCTTATAAATCCCTTGGGAGGAGAGGGACAAGTGAGAGGCAGGGAAGAGGGAATCTCTGCAACTTACTGGCCTCTAATGTGGCCTCCTCTGATCATCTCAAAAGTGAGAGGGGAGAGGAATGTGATGCCACCCCTCTGTTTGCTGTGCTGCCACTCCAAAACATTTTCACTGCTTCCTCATCACTGTTAACGACAGGTCAGCGATAGCTGTGATTGATTGATTGATTGATTGACAAGTGTCAGGGTCAGCGATAGCTGTGATTGATTGATTGACAAGTGTCATCATCTCTATTCTCACTCCCAAAGCACCAGAACAAATACTGTCTGTCTGTCTTGCAGCTCTACGCATGTTACCATTTCTCCTGGAGCTGTTATGAAGCCTGGTCCATCTCAGTCGCCATAGGCTGTAAGATGGAGCACTGTGCAGCCCTGTCATTAAGGGGGTTAAATGTCTTTATTCACAAAGCCCTTCTAGAAACAAACTTATTGATGCTGGGATTAACCTAACGAAGCCAATGGACTGAAACAGTTAAGCAAGGGGGCGTGTGCCAGGGGTTAGTCCATTTGGGGCTCTGCCAATTAAAGATATGGCCCCAACATTTGGCCCATGCCTGGTTGGGTGGGGAAAGGCGGCAGCACCCCATCCCGTGGGGCTGAACTGAAGTCTGGGAGCCAGCCCTTGCGGCTCCTGGCTCCCCAGCACACCACAGTTCTTCATCTCCTGTGTGTCCATGCACCTCCTGCCACCGTCAGGATGAGTGGGTGGTTTCTGATGGAAAACAAGCATGGGAGATGCTTTCACATGCCTGACTTGCAGGTGTGAGCCCCTTGGCCCTGCAGAGCCACAAACACAGACTCCTCACCGGTTTTTGATCCCTGTGGGTGGGATATGGGTGATTCAGCCTCTCCATAGTAGAGGAATAAGGTCAACAGGAATTCCTGTTGACAAAGACACGGAGGTATCACATCTAGGCTCCACACTGTTCTAAGTCCAGTTCATCTGCAGGGTAAGACCCAGGGGCGTTTAGCAGTGACAGAGGTTGGCACGAGGTCGATGTGTGCCCAGGAGGGGCAGGGATGAGACCTGCTGCCTTCCCAAGGAAAGGCACCAGCCAGCCCTTTCTCCTGCAGGATCAGCAGATCTCTTCCAGCTCCATCAGGCAAACACTTCTCTGCAAACATCTGCACAGTCACTGCATGCCTATCTCCAGCCAGAAACCAAAGAGGGATGGTGATCCCCATGGGCACATCCCTCCCTCTGATAAAATGCTTGGCTTCACATCAGACAGCTCTCCCAGCCGTCTCCAGGATGCTCGCCTCTCCCAGCTGGCTCTCCAGAGGGGTGTAGCTCTTCTGTTTTTCAGCTTCTGTGAACGAGGTCCTTTTTTCCAGCAAAACAAATGCACAATGGGTCTCAGTATCTACTTCCCGTAAACAAACAGCATGTGTGACTAGCCAGTGTTGAGCCTGAGCTGTGGCTTTTGTGCAAAAGGAGTACTGGGGCATTTCAATACACCCCACCAACTCCAAATGCTATAAAAGCAGCAGGAGACGGTGGAAAGCAGCTCACATTTCAACAAACCCACAGACTTCCATCTTCCCCATTGTCGTATTATCATTATTATTGCTATTATTGTAAATAAAACAGTAAAACCCCACTCCAAGTCTTACAGAGGGGAGCAGCAATTTCTTGCAGAAGCGGTAGGAAGCTGGGGAGGTCATGTAGGAACCGCTGCATGTAATAAGAGCCACGATCCTCCCAGGCTGTCATCCAGCTCTGAGAACGTATAGTTGGAGATGGTTTAGAGGGTGGAAGGAGTCTTTTCTCCCTTCGCAGGCAGTTTGCAGCCAGAACGGGCCCTAGGAGGAAATCCTTCTGGAAACCCACCTCCCTCCCATCTCTCCTGTCTCTACCTCCCAGCACAAGGCGAGTCTGTGGTGGAGCTGGAAATGGGTCCAAGACGTTGCACCACCAAGTGTCTGCCTCAGCCACGGAGCTTGCGGAGGAAGATCGCCCCAGGGGGGCGAAGGGCTGTGTTCGACAGGTGCAGTCACCGCAAAGCAGCAATGGGGTCTGCTCTAGACAGGCGGAGAGGAAGGTCGGTCCCCAAAGGCGCCGGCCTGAGGCAAAGTGATTGAGGGATTCAAGCATTTAAGAGATTTTCTGCAAAGGTTTTCACTTCGACTGACCTTTAAAAGGCCAATTCTGTTGCTTTTGTAGTTAAAGCTGATCAGTGGGAGGCATTGTTAGCACTTACTTACTTTTTCTTTTTATTTTTTTACTCCATGGTTATCCAAAGTGACAGTAAACTCTCTAATCCCAGCCTCACCTAAACCATCTCGAAAACACAGGTTAGCGACTCAGGATTTAGGTTTTTTCGTGCATGTGCTCTCAGTCCAGCTTCCCTCCTTTCCCTTGGCCCTGCAGAGCCACAAACACGGACTCCCCAGCCAGTGTCCCCTTTTCACCAGCAGACCGTGCACCAGGCTCACATCCAGCACCTGCTGGCTCCCAAACGACCACCTCTGAAGCACAGGCCCTCCATGGCTCCCTCTCCTCCTCACCAGCCCCCAAAATCACTATCCTCCCAGACCGGTTCAATACAGTGCCAGGAGCTGTGTCCTGATGATGGTGGCACTGCTTCTCAGAGGAATGGTTTGTAGGGCAGGAGCAACTGATGCCTCTTGATCAAGCATTTAATGTATTTCTTATTTGAAGCACGTTAAAATGTGATGGGCCAGTATATGGGACCCAGAGACTTCACCACCTTCTGTGCCAGGGCTTCCCCAAATGAACTTCCTGGTTCCCTCCAAAAATTAAGTATGGTGGTAGCATTGGCTGATGTGTTTTGAGATGCAGAAGAAGAACCACATCTTAATCCTCTGCTCTTTGTGCTCTGATAACCACCTGTTGGCCTTGAAACTTCACCTCCGCATCCCTCACTTCCCCTGCCTCTTGCCACATCCTGGTGGCATGAACAGTCTCTTGGCTGATGGAGGTACCTCTGCAAAATCGTCCTCGTAGCATCATCCAGCATGGCTTTGCGGGGTTCAAAACAAAATTGGCTAGCAGTGCCCTGATCCTTTTATCAAAGCCTGTCATCCCGTCGAGGATGTTTGCGTTGTAGTTGAGGCCAGCTCCACCCTGAGGATGGTGCGAGGCACTTGGCAGCGTTGTGGGGTTGATCTGAGCCATGGGAGATGCCAGCTCACAGGTATTTCTGAATTTCAAGGGTGTCCAGGCTGAGTTCATGCTTCATGCTTCATGGCACAAGCCCCTCAACCAGGTCACTGCTGCTTCCAGCCACCTGGAAGCAGTTGGTGGCCATAACTTTGGGACTTGTGTCACTCTGACAAAGACTGCATTGGTTTGGTGGCAGCACCAGGTCTCATACAGTGGGAAAGGATAAGATGTGGTCTCACTGGGGATGAGGGAAGATATACAACAGCAACAAAATCGAGCCAGACCATGAGCTCACCTGGCCCAGTGGCCAACAGCAGCTGCCAACAGAAGAGCGTGAAAACCAGCCAGCCCACAGTGATCATTTCCAGATTACTCTTCCTGCTCTTCGCATCTCAAGTTTTCCACAGAAGTGGTGCCTTCATTTAATTTACCACATCTGATATCTTTTCTTCCTTGATTTTTTTTTCCCAGATACTCCCATGTAACCCCTTGGCATCCACAACACCCTGCAGAAGAGAGTCATCAACTTACCACCTGTTGCATGGGGCCACATGCTCTATTTGGAGGCCATCACCTGTTACATCCTGGTTTTCATCCTGGTGAAGACACTGAAAGGTCAATCTTATCCGTTTTCTGTGAGCATCATGATTTTATAGACCACCCTCATACTGGTCGGTACTGTCTGTGTTTGTATGTGTATTTATACATAAAAAGGGGAGGAAAGATTCCTTCCTTATAGCCTAAAATGCTCCAAAAAGAGCTACTGCCTTCCTCCTGGTTTGTTCGCGTTGTACCTCTGCTAATGAATTAAGGCTTTTATAGACTAAAAGGGCAGAAGTATTGCCACCAAGTAAATTACCTTATCTTCCCCAGCTGAGAGGCAGTGTAAAGAGAGCAAAGAGAACAGGTGAGCTGTGGAAAATCATACAAAAGATGTATTGATTTCTTTTTTTTTATTCCCTCTTCCCACCTCCCAGCTGGTGCCAAAGAGGAGATAAGAGCTGCCGGGACTTCTAAGGGGATGAGTCATCTTCTTTCAAGACCCTGTGACTTGACTTAAAAAAGTCAATGAAAGAGAAGCCTCAGCAAAGTGAAAACTAGAGTCAATGAAAGAAAAGCCTCCACAGAGTGAAAACTGGAAGATCCACCAACCCAGTGCAAAGGAGGAATTATCCAAGGAAGGTCTGTTGATGGGAGCAGGAAAGGGAGGTAAGGAGTTTCGTGTGCAGAAGTAGTTTAAGATCTGGCTTTGCTCGACTCCTGCTCTAGCTCTGGGCCAGCCTGGTGGGGTGAGGCATCCCCTTAACCCCCTGTAATCTTGTATTTCTGCAGCCTGAAAGGATGGGGCTTGAACTAAAGCCCCACACAGCTCAGCCCCTCCTGAGCAGGACACGGGTGTTTTCTGCACTAGCTGCAAATGAAAAATGCACACAGCAGGTTCACGACGGAGAAGCAGCCACCCCAGCCCGGGCATCCCCTGCAAGGTGGCAAGAGTCCCGTGAGCGGGTGCTACATGCCCTTGTGGCAGGAGTAAAACAGAAGGGAGGCGACTGAGAAATTTTCAGGTCATTTCACATAACAAGAGGAGTTTGCGATGATTCCTAGGGCAGGGAGCCTGCAGATGAGGCCACCAGCAAAGAGGACGCAGAAAGGACGTTTGTTCCCTTTGCTTACATCCTCCATCGCTTCAGAGCCTCCCAATCATCAGCTCGGTGACAGGCCTGACTCACAGATGGCTTCAAGGAGGTGTTTTCCCTGCGAGACCCCTCTGAGGGCTCTGGTGACTCATGGGCGCCTTTGGGTACGCTGACTCCCTGTCCTGCTCTGCCCCTTGGGAAGGGCAAGGGAAGGATGCTGCCTTCAGCCTGCATCCTTCATGCCGCTCCGGCCCATGCGTTGCCCAGTGACCTCTGCTGATGGTCCTTTCCCAGCCAACTCAGGACTCACAGCCGCTTTGGACCATCCTGTTGCCAATTCTTCACGAGTCTCATCTCATCTCCCCTGACAGCTGGCCAAAGCAAAGTGCTGGACACGATCGATCGTTGCCCAAAATCACCCTGGCCCCTGCCGTACCACTGGCGGTTGGGTCGTGGCTCCTTGCTGGCTGTCCTTGGCTTTTCCAGCCCCAGGGCTCAGCCCTGCAGCCTTCTGGTTTCACAGGTTTCAGCGTGTCTTTGCCGCTGGATTTTTGCCTGTACGTATATAAGTGTCTGTATAGACAGCTCCAGGTATAGGATGATGTGACATTTCCACCCCTTCCCGAGAGCTGTGCATCACTTGGAGTAATCAAGCTTCCTGGCTGCTCCCCAAGCAAACTCGATGGCTTCGTCTCTCCTTGTGCAGGATGTAGCACCAGGATTTCTCTACCATACACTGTCCAAACCCTGCTGTCGCCACCGAATCCTAGACCCAGCAGGACAGTTATAGGACATCCACTGTAAATTAGGAATCTGTCTCATACACCGACATGCCAACATTTTAGGTTGTGGTTTCAGGGGAGGCTCTAATCCCTTTTCGAAGCACAGTACTGAAATCCCCGTACAGGTGACAGAAAGGGGTGGAAAGCTCAGATGGCCTCAGGGGCTGATCCCGTCCCCCAGGTTAGCTATCTAAATAAAATACACTGAACCAGAGCCTTAATCACAGATTTCCTAGCAGTGCTCATTATCACTGCATCAGAGTATGTCACAACCCATTAATTAACTAATCTTTGCGTCCTTTGAGTACATTATCCCTACTTACAAATGGAGAATTGAGGTTCAAAGAGCTTAAAACCAAAAGTTTCCAGGAATGCTTATTGCTCCATATCACGCATGATCTGGAGCACTTGCCAGCGCCGGCAGAGTGCTAAGGGATGCACAACGGAGGCGGTGCCTTCTTCCACGCCTTGTGGTACCAATTATTATATTTCCCATTTCTCCACTTTTCCATTTTTCTTTCTGACCCCTTTTTCTATTCACCTCTTTGTCTGCATTAGGTGTCTTAGAAAAACATCTCCTGCGTCCCGCATCCTTATGGCATTTGTGGCCTTTAGGCTTGTGTTGAAACATGGGGGACGTGGCAGGTCCTGGTTGATCCAGGTCCACCAGTGGTCATAGCTGTGACCTGTGATATGCTCAGGCCTCATTCCTGCTAAGGTGCTTGACTCTCTTCACATTAAGACTTGCCTTAGCCCTGGGTCAGACACCTCCACTGGTCATTTAAAGTCATTGGTATTTAAAACCATTCCCTGATGTGGCAGAAAGGAGGGAAGAGGAGAAGTTTGCAGCCTGCCTCCATGCACAGCGATCAGGAGGGTGGATGCACGCCAGCCCAGGGCAGCCCAGGGCCACCTGCCCCTCATAGTGCTGCAGGGGTGGGATGGCTCCGACCATCAGTCTGAAAAGGCGTGAGACAATCGCCTCCACCATCTCCAGATCTTCCCACCGTTCCTCACAGCTGGCCCTGACGTGTCTCCTCAGCAGGCTGGTTGCTGGAAGCCAAAATTTGGCTCCTTGCAGACTTCATGGAGAGATATTACTTCCTTAGGAAAAGCAGTCTGAGAGACAGAAATGCAATCTCCCAATAAATGCCAAGAATACTAGAGTGAACCTCTTTACGTCTGCCTGTTTGTACGTACCATCTGCCACAGTCGCAGGTAAGAGAAGTCCTACAGAGGAATAACACCTTTGGCTATGAAATGAGACCCCCGACTGCTGTGTATCAGCAGAGCTGCTCCAAGCTGCCCCCATTTATCTGACCATCCCTTCCCCAGGTGATTTTACATCCCATGAAGGTGGTGTTATCCAATAGCGATCATCAGCTATACAGCTTCCATTGACTATGAGATGGAGAAATTCCCAAATGGGAGTGCAATCTGTGAAGTACTTTTTGATGGATGTTTAATGTGAATATTGACTATCTGGGCTTTTCTGCCTAATAAGTGGAGTGGATTTATGTGAAGGCTCATTGTTCAGCTTTCAGTGTCATAAGGCAGCTCTGTTTTGATTATGGTGATTTATTCTGCTCTGCTGCACTATCTGTAACAGCTTTTAACTGATTCAATTCCCTATTACCTCCCCCCCAAAAAAATCCAGCTGCATTTGGGACTTCATAGATTTTTCAGAAAAACATGAAAAAATCCATTGCGATAATTTCCTCTGACCTGCTGGTCAGCCTAGCCCATGAGCTTTGTGCACTAACTCCCACCTCAGAACCAATAATTGCGATCAAACAAGAATCCCTCCTTTTGAAACGCAGCCCGCCTCAGTACGAATATCGCTAGCGATGGAGAATGCACCACAGCCTTTGTCTGCTGCTCCTGTGGTCAATTATCCTCATCGTTAAAAAAATTGCATCTTTTTCTGGTCTGATTTGTCTAGCTCAAACTTCCAGCCACTCACTCTTGTTATACTTTTGTCTGCTGGACCAGAAAGCCTCTGTCATCGATTTCTGTTCTCCATGCAGACATTCATGGCCTGGCATAAAGTCACTCCTTAATCCTCTCGTTGTTAAGCTAAACACGGTGAGATCCTGGAGCTTCTCACAGTCAGCAGGTTCCCAATCCTTTAAGCATTTTCTTGGCTCTTCTCTGAACCTTCTCCAGTCAACTGTTGATCCCAGACAGGACACAGTCTTCCTGCAGGTTTTGCAGTGCTGCGAAAAGCAGAGGTGATAACGGCCTCCTTTTTCTCACTGAAGCATCCATTGTTTATAAGGCCAAGAATGGCATAAGCCTATTTAGCCCCAGGCAGAGAGCTCCTGTTCAGCTAACTATCTATTGTGTCTGTCAGGTCTTTTGCAACCTCTGCTTCTTGGAAAACAGTCTTGCATCCTGTTAAGTATGGGCAGATCCCAGGACCTGGAGCTCAGATCCTGCCCAGACCCTCAGTAGGTCTGACACCCAGTGTGTCAATTCGTGTTGGGTGGCTGTACCGCGTCTGGTCCCTCTATACGTGCTGTGTGGGCTATGTCTGCTGAGCCGTTTGCCGGCTATCCAGATCCAGAATTGTTTTAAGAGGTCCGCGTGCCCACGTCTCTAAACTGGAGTCCCACGTTCGGATTCTGCTCCTCCACGAATACTAGACCAGCAGCGAAGACCACAGTCCTGATGCACCACCCGGTGCTGTGCAGACATGCACGCTAGCCCAGACTGAGTCCCGCGCAGGAGCATCTTCTCATAAAAGTCCATATAAAAGTCAAGTGAGAAGTAGCCACCATTTAATTCCTCTTAGCCAGTAAGTTAAACTGGCTGCAAATGAGCCTTCTCCCCATTTCACCCTCGCCCCCACCACCCCAGCCCTGGCACCGCTATAGACAGTGAGTGAAACCTCTTGCAAAACTGTCCTTCCTTGCCAAGCCTGGATCAACAAGGCAGTGAGTGACAGTGCTCCCATTCAGCTGTCACGCACCAGTTGAGATCATCTTCTGCAACATTGCCAGAGAGCTTTTTTTCCTAAGGGTTCGAGCGGTTTAAATCCTTGGTACACATTTGGTATCTTCATATTTTAAAAGACCATCAGGAATGTGGGCCAGAGATTCACTATGGATGTAGAGGAGAGCACTGAATTTTTGATGCAGGAATAGCACTTGTTGTCTGGACTAGCTTAACAAGAAGTCTGGACGTCAGTCTATGGTTCATAAAATGAGGACTCAAACCCACTTGAGAGCAGAAAGAGCACTCAGCCTACTTTTGCACATCGTTGCATACAGAGGTGGTTCCCAGGTTTCCAGTCTGTTATCCTTCTTGCTTTAATTCTCAGTCAGGAATCGATGGCAAGCCAGCAGACATATCATTACCAGAATCCATCCATTTACCACCTTAAAATATTGGTACTCCTGCTTTCTTCTTGTCTTCCATAAGCTTCAAGACTTAAGGAAAACCAGCTCGAATGTGAGGGCTCACTTGATCAATTTTTTGCCCCCTGAAAGTTAGGAATATCGTTTAAACTAGTGTAAACTCCCTCTCTAGTCACTGTAGGGAGATCAGCACCTTCGGGAGAGATGGGTAAGGCTGGGTGAGATGAGGTCGGGTCTGGGAAGCATCCTGCCCAGTGCCTTTGAAATTCTTCCAGGCAAATGTTCCTCCCCTGCTGGTGGGTATAAGGTGCCTTCACCAGCAGATGAAAACTCTTACATATTCCACCTCCCAAGTCACCGCTTGGACAGGACCCATTTCCCCATCTATTGCAGACGAGGTAGTCAGGCCCTTGGAAAGCAATCTTCCCGAGGAGACATCTTTTCCTCTCCTTCAGTCACTAGACTTGGGAAAGAGTTTCAAAACTTGGCTCTGCCTCAGGCTGCGCATGTGATTTTTTAACAAGTTAGATCAGGCCAGAGATTTCAAAGAGCTCAGTTCTTGTTAGAACCCACCCCCCCCCCATCTATTGCAGACGAGGTAGTCAGGCCCTTGGAAAGCAATCTTCCCGAGGAGACATCTTTTCCTCTCCTTCAGTCACTCGCTTTGGTTGGGAGTTTGTTTCCTTGGTTGTGCCTCAGGCTGCGCATGTGATTTTTTAACAAGTTAGATCAGGCCAGAGATTTCAAAGAGCTCAGTTCTTGTTAGAACCCACCCTCCCCCCAAAAAAAAAAAGCCAGATTTGTTCCTGACCACGAGGCATCTGGCAACTCCCACTGTGACATGAAGAGCCAGATCTTCAAAAGGGCTTGTTGAAATCCAGCCCTTATTCATCCCGGGGCTTCTCTCTCTTCATCCAAAAGGAGAATGCTGCCTCAGATCACCGAGGTGTTTCGAGGCCAGACTCGCTAATATCCATGGGCAGCATTTCAGCGGAGGAAGGAAAGGCAGATAAGATATTTGGCTGGACAGATGCCGTGATTTTCCACTTCTGTTGCAGTCCTTGTAGAAATGGCGAAAGGATTTTGCTCTGAACAAGAAATATTCCTTGCAGCATCTTTCCTTTCAAGGTCTGCGGGAACTTGGCCATACCATGACATGACTTCTCCTGAGCGCAATCCCAGCGTCCAGCCCCTTGTGGCTTCCCAAACTGGGCAGAGTTCCCATGCATTTAACAACCCTCAGCACATCTCTTCTCAAGGAACATCTCCAGTTTCCCTTCCCTGTTAACCTTTATCAAGCACCGTGCTGAAAGTAAAGTGAAGGAGGTCCGCTGCATTAGGACCTGCGAAGTGGAGACCTTCTGCTCTTGCTTGTTGTGAGCCTGTCGTGGGCTAGCCAACTCCAGAGCATGATAAACCATCCCTTGGCCACCAAGAGGGCATCCCGCAGCATATCAAAGCCATTCCTCTCACCGAACGGGATGGGAAGAGAAAAGGACCTGTCTCGGGAAACGAAAAATTGCCTTGTAATGCTCCAATTAAGCTAGGGGTTGATGGAAATCAATAAAAAATCACTCCGTTTCAAGGATCTGATTATGGATTGTGATTTCACCAGTGGAGAGCTGCGTTAAAAAATTCTTAAACAATTGTTGAGGAGACCAAGAAGTTGATCTGTGCCATGTAAATGTGGATTTTATACACAGAACAAGCACAAATACCTATAGTTCAGGCTGCCTGACACTTTCCACTACAAGAGCTTATTTGCAATAACTTATAACTTTGTAAAGCTGAAACCAGATAGTCTAAAATTTTCTACGCAGGATGCTTTACCTCAGATCGACCTCACCTACAGACATTGTTCAGCTGTTTCCAAGAATAAGGTTAAGGGAATATCTACTGGTTTGCCTGTATTCATCAATTTGTGGTAAGGCTTTTGTTCTGGAAATTCTCTTGCCGTGGTACCCTGCAACAGGGAGTAAATGGAAAAAGCAGCGTGCGATCAGCAGTTAGAGTTTACATCGTAGGTACAGTGGAGGGGGGGATGCAGGTTACGCAGCCAGCCTTGCAGGCAGCATTTCCCAGCTTTGTGCTTTACAACCTTAACACTACTTAATCTGGTGTTTGCGTCAAGTTTTATTTTTGTCGGGAGACAGGTGGAAGGGGAAAGCAAGGAGTCCTCTGGAACACTTACAAGCCCTCCTGCTGATGTCGGTGTCACGGTCTACAGGGACTGCTCTACTCCTGACCTCTAAAAGAGTTCACGTTTTAAGATAAAATCTTAGTCCTTTGTTTTGGCGAGTCTAAAATTTCTTGCTGGCTTTAGCCTCTTTGCAGCTTGCTGGGGGTCAGAAAGTTACCCGGCGTGGGGAACCAGGTATTGACCACGTGCTCGGCAGCAGTGCAGGACGGGTTTTTGTGGCAAGCCGGGATGTGCATTAGCAACCGGAGCCAAGGCGGATGTGGATATCCATGCTGGCAGTACCGCTTGCCCCTCTCTGCCCAAAAAACCTGCCAGCGGTTGGTGCCCGGGAGCCAGGTTTATCCCGGCGGCCAGCCACCTCCAGTCCTTGTGACAAACTGTCCTAGTGTTGTTTTGATGGTGTTTTGCCTTCCCTGCCTGCCAGGTCCTAAACACCAGCCTGGTTTTGGGTCTTCCATGCTCTCTGCATACAAAAGCGTGGATCTGAAAGCCTGCTGCTGGTTTTCTGCCCCTGCTCCCTGCTTTTTGACTCATTCTAACTTTCTGCTACACAGTTTTGCACATCAGCAGCAGTTGCCCAGTCTGCTAAAGAGGGATACAAGTTTTGCCGAGGTCTGCTGAACGTTCCTCCTAAGCCCTCAGTATCCTGCCACTCATACCACTGATATTTATGCTGTGAAGTGGAAAGGCAGGCAGGATTTTAATGGAAACAGCCTCTAATCCATCTGCATGAGGATTTCCAGCTCTGTATAATTCAGCAGCCTAGCTCTCCCTACCACGGGCAGCACAATACGCAGCACCTCCCACACAGAGGCTGAAAGCCAGGATCATTCTCCCAGATGGCCAAATGCCAAGAAATAGGGCATTTGTAATGGGAACAGAGAGGAAAAACTGCTCCTGCCAGAAACAATCCAGCTGCCCATCCCATCTTCAGCAGAGCAAGGGCTTCAACGGCAAAATGAAGGTAGGTGCCCAGGATGAAGTCTCCAGTGATGCCTTGCCACAAGTAATTCTCTATGTTACTCAGCAGTGATAAAGCTCTCAGCAAAGGACAGCAGAAAACAGCCCAGTGCAAGGAGCTGTGGGTTAATCCATGGTGGCTTTGGAGCAACTGGTCCTCCCTGGGGTGGAGGCAGGACAAGGCACCATGCTGCTGCTACTTCGGTGTACGGGGGAATGGAGATGCTGGTGATGCATGAGATGGATTTTCAGCTGTGAAGGCCTGGGATCAGGGAAAGATGTTTGGTCCAGAAGAATCCACAGGATACCCACCCTGTGTCCCTAATGACATGGGTCCCAAACCCCGAATCTCTTATGCATTCAGCCTCCCAAGAGGAGTTCATCACACCCTGTCTCTCCTCGGAGGTGCCCAGCAGATCAGCTTGGAGTTGGCGTGCCTTTGCAACGGGCGAGGGGAGGTGGCTCCATGGGTCTGAGCCAGTCATTTACCCCGAAGGCTGTCATGCTTACCTGCAGCTACTGAAAGAGTCCCTTTAGTTTCCGTGGATCAGCCCTACTCTGTGTCCTCTGTGTGAGCACCAAATACCCTCACAAGCTACCGAAGCAGCCTTAAGAAGGATGTTGCAGACAGCTCAGCATCTGCCATCCCTTCTTCCTTGTTTGAGAGACAAGCTCCCAGAGAGCCACCCAGGTAATAAAAGCAGAAAAAGTCAGAACCGCCTCCAGCAAGCAGTGCCCACTTTTGGATCTCACAGTAACCTGGACTATCTCCACTTCGAACATCACCAAACTCAGCTACTTCCCTAAACTCCAAATTGCTGGAGGCTGGGACAGCCTCTGAGGGCATACCGCTTCATGTTGGCCCTGTCCTGCAAGCCTTTTCAGAGCATCAGTCTTCCCCATCCAGTGGGACAGTGGATAGGCAAGCTATTTGGTCTGACCCAGGATGCTTGTTCTCATCAGAGAGGCCAGCACTGAGCTCCTCTTGTGCCAAAAACGCCCAACCAACCCACCTACAGAGGAACCATTGTTACAGGGCAGCTCTACAGGCTTGGACAGATAGCTCAGGATTTTGGACGCTATTCAGAAGAAAGCTTTTTTCCTGGTATCACACATTACAGCTAATTCAGTGGCCATTTTCCCTATGAAGCACTTACAAAAACAGCAATGACAAAAGATATCCCAACCCAGCCATTTCAAAATCCTGCGCTCTCGCTGCCATTAAACGAATGTCTGAAAGGTCTGAATTGTATAAAGTAAAGAGAATATGGAGACCAGATCCTCAGGTGGTGTAAGAGGGCATCCCTCCAAGGGAATCAAACGACTCTTACTGATTTTTAGCCCAACCAAACGCCTTTAAAACTCAGTAGAGAAGATTGCATTGCTATTGATCAGATACCAGCTATCACCAACGCAGAGGGAGATTTGTGCTTCTTGCGATGCAATAGAACAGGCTCCCAGACCCTGCTGAGAGAAACAGCAATTTAATAAGTGTTGAAACGTGCTGTCCACTGAAAGGAAGTGGAATAATCATGCAGACTGTTGAGAAGCGGGACATGATTCCTACAGAGGGGAGGTTTCTTTGTGAGAATAGGATTAGCAGCCGGAGTCTGAATCCCAGCGGCTCGGCTTTGGACCAGTAGCCCCTGTCTTTCACAAATCTCCCTGTAATGGAGAAGGAGTCACTTAAAATAACATTAGGGCAGCAGCATCCACACCAATTTGCCTGATAAAGCCTTTATCCTAATCTTAATAGGAGCTGACAATTGTTGTCATCCTGAGTTAGCAGCTCTGAGCTGCAGCCCAAGACCTGCTGAAAGGACTAAGCTGCAGCTCCTGGAGGGTTTTTTACTGTGTTGGAAGTACATACAAAATACAGACCGAGGGCCCAATTCATCTCTCTCTTTCTCCAGTGTCTTGCTTTTGCGGAGTCCCTGGAAGGATGATAGAGGCTGCAGGTGAGACCTTGCCGAGCTCACCTCGTCCTGGTGCTGCAGGCAGCAGCGAGGCGCCAGGACTGGTGCAAAGCTCGCTCATGGGGACAAGGCTGTGCAAAGCCAGGAAAACTCTCCAGGAGTCTTCTGGGACCAGTTTGGCACCAAAATATTGTTCAAGAGGGAAAGGGAAGGCCTGAAAGGAAGCCAAATCTATGTGGTAGGGCAGTGGATGCAGGTGCATCCGTGGGGCCACGGGGACAAAAAGAAAATGCAGGGAAACAGGACGGCTCCTGCTCTGCAAATGACCCTCTCCAGGTATAACGATGTGAAACACTGATCTGTTCATGTTCTCCTATTACCTCTATTTCTGTCTCACAGCTCTGATAACTTCAGATATTTACAACACACATATTCATTTGTCTCAGCTCTCTTTCTAGGCTGCAATTCATCTTATTGCAGGTAGACATCTGAAAGTAGGTCATATTAATCTAAATGCGGACAAATGAATCCTACCCTAAGTGACAACTTCTGTCATGTGCAATTCACCCTTCTCCCCTTCTTGTCTCAAACAGAGTAAGTGTGTGCATCCAGCAGACAGTGTTATTCTGTAGGAATTGTTTAATTTTTTTGTTTTGGTTTTTTTTAGCTGTCACTATAGATGTCATAGACAGGGAGATGCACTAGAAAAGTGTCCTGTCTGATGTCCACAGGCCAGAGCAGGCAGACCACAAAAACATCACACTTGTACAGTATTTTCAGCCAAACTGAGAGCTTGATGACAAGCCTGAGGGTAGTTCTCAAAAGACTTAGAGGGTCTGCTAAGCTCCACAGTCCATGTGGAGACCGCTGCTCTACACGGTCCTGGCTGTACCTATCTCCTGGCTGGTAAGAGATGAGATGTGCCAATGACTTAGCTGAGAAGACCTAGACCAGTTTGGTCTTACTAATTCTGGCCTGGAAGTCCTATAGGCATTTATCAAGCGTCACACCTTTTTTTTTTCCTAAATCCCTGCTGGAGGTGGCGGGAGGGCAGGAATTTGGGAGGTTGTGAGCAGGACCCAGCAAATGGAGAGACCACGCACCCTGTCCCACCCCTCCTTCACAGCTCTTAGTGGCAGGCTGTCCCGGGGGACACTAAACACAAGAAGGGAATGTTTTTCCCCCATCCCACTCAAGAGAGGTACTGATTTTTGAGTCGAAAGCTCTCACGCACCTTTCCCAAGATGACAGGTAACCAGACTGCAAAGCTCCTTTCATACCTCGTTGCTTCTCGCCTCTGTGCAGGACTGGCAAAGTGCTCAGGAAAGATGCGGCATTATTCCCATCACCCTCTTAAAAAGACCTTTGGTGGCAAATATTTCCACTCCATTTTGTCCTCTGTTGAAAGATTAACAGCTTAATTTTGCAGCTGTCCCACCCTCTCTGCCTCCCAGCCCTCCTCCTTTTCAGGACAAAAAATGATTGATTTTTTTTTTTTTTTTGCTGTGACATTTCCAGGCATTTTCCTGCCTATGAAAACTGAAAAGTGACCAGCACAGATTTAATTGTGTTGGTGGGCAGGTCTTATATAAAAGCCTAAACTCTCTTCACACTGTGCTTCAAAAGGCTTTGGGGGGGGGGCACAGTGGGCTTTGCAAAGGGTACTTAAGA
This sequence comes from Aptenodytes forsteri, assembly GCF_000699145.1. Taxonomy (NCBI): domain Eukaryota; kingdom Metazoa; phylum Chordata; class Aves; order Sphenisciformes; family Spheniscidae; genus Aptenodytes; species Aptenodytes forsteri. The sequence goes on along the minus strand of NW_008794456.1, from coordinate 1,958,042 downwards.
GCTTAGCGCTCATTACCCTATTACTGTAGCAAGGGGCAACATCTGGCTTTGCATCATAGCGTGGCCAGAAAACTTTTCCAGGTTCATTTTCTTTTTACTCTGACTTGCTCCCTAAAACCGTTGATGGTAGATGCTGTACGGGACACAGGCGTTATTGCTCTTCAGGGTTTTATGGCAACTCCTTTCTGCCTCTTCCCTGCACACTGTTTCTGCTATCATTAAGGTGTTTCCCTAATTGCAGAAATAAGCTATTATCGCACACGTCCTCTTCAAACTGCATAAACAAGATGCGAAACTGCTTCAACTCCCTTATTTCTAAACCGATATATGGGAAGTGAAGCAGAGATGCACCCGGGTCCTAAAAAGGACTTTTCAATAAAGAGGACCTAAGCATATCGTGTGTTGGGAAAGACAGTGCCATCAGCAGTAAAAAAAGTAGAAATCTGACCCACTCTCCTCTCCCAAATCACCGGCTTTAGGTTAAACTTTTTTTTAGCAAGACCCAGAATGTGTGCTTCTTATCAGCCTGCTCATGTTTAAGGTGCTTGAAGTCTCACTTTTTAGCTTTCCTCCATAATTGCAAGAGTTTTTACAAACTAGTTTTAGAGAGGGAAGAAAAAAAAATAGCATAATCACGTAACTCCTGGAATTGGGACTTTAAAAGTGCATCAACTGCTGCAGTATTTGTGATAAACAGTGTTGCCAGCCGAGGGACTGTTATAAAACTTTGGACATAAGGAACTTATAAGCAGATTGCTTATTGGAGGGGTTTGCCAACCTTTGGAGGACAAGAGGGAGCAACCCAAGGCAGAGAAAGCTGTGCATGCTCACGGCATGACACGTCAAACGCTTTATGGTGGGCTGGCAGAGCTTGCAGCCGGGCTGACACGCAAGGGAGAAGGAGGAGGAGGCAACGGGGGTGGGACTGGAGAGGCAGCCCTTCTCATGAGAAATGCTTTGCTCCAGATTATGCTCTGTTTCGGTAATTGCATGCAAAAGTCTGGGTGTTAAGGCAGTCTGCGACCAAAGTAAAACCAACTGATGGAGACACATCTTTTTTGGCAGCTTTCTGTGTATGTACAGGAAAGGTAGGACAGGGCTTGGGAAGACTCAGTTACCACTGTGGTTATTAAAAGCAATGCTGCTTATTTAATGTACTCCTGCGAGAGATCAGATTTTCTACGCCACAGCCCTTTGATGGACAGGTAAGGTGATCTAAAATGAACATGGCACACATTAAAGGGATTCAAAGCCCTTGACTGACCTCAGCTTGTGCCCACAGATGGGAAAGATTTGCAAGGAAGGTGTGGTGCCCAAGGGATTGGTGCACTCTTTTCGTACCTATCGGTGACCCACAAGGAAACCCCAAGACCTCACCAATGAAGTCTACAGAAGAAACAAGACCCTGGAAGAATATATTGCTGATACAAGGCAGCCTAGATGATATGGTGAGAAGGACATGAGCAATCGGTGAGCATGTTAACACTGCCCAAAGTATAATCAGCACAGAGGCTCACGGTGTGATGATGAAGATGGTGTGGTTTTTGGGTGGGAGGGGAAAGCCCAGGGATTTTGCAAGGAGAGGTCCAGGTATCACGTCCGTATGTAGCAGTAGGGCCGCTGTGTCTGGAACACTGCATCTTGTTCTGGTATTTACATTGAAAGCAAGAGCAGGGAGAGGTGAATGATTGGAAAGTCTGAGTTAACCTGAGAGGACCCCGGAGTTCAAGTTGGTTTGTTATGAAAGAGGAAGGCCAAGGGGTGGCTGGAACACAGTCTGAGAGACTCCTCATTAAGTGCAGAAATCTGGCATCACTTGTCAGTCTGTCAGACAAAGAGATAAAAAGATCCTGAGGCTAGATGTTAAAGCAGGACAAAATCAAACAAGAAATTACATCCGGTTGCTCTTTTACTAGGAAGGGTAAATAAAATTGGAACAACTTATCAATGGCTGTGCTGGATTGTCCATTGCTAGAAAAGACTCTAAAAAAAGTCCTAGGTGGGTTTTGTTCTTTTCCCCAAAATCTACTCTGATCCCATTAAATAGGAGGGGGACAAATGTCTTCCTGACCTAACAAGAAATCTCCAAAGTCTGCACGTGAGCTGCAGGGCAGTTCCCACATCCACTGAAAAACCCAGGGAGGGAGGGAGCTGCAGAGGTACCTTCTAGGCAAGAAATTGCAACAGCTCCGTGGGGTCCCTTCTTTTCTTTTTGTCCTGGTTTCGGCAGGGATAGAGTTAATTTCCTTCCTAGTAGCTGGTACAGTGCTGTGGTTTGGATTTAGGGTGAGAACAAAGTTGATAACACACCGATGTTTTAGTTGTTGCTGAGCAGTGCTTACACTAGCCAAGGACTTTTTAGTTTCCATGCTCTACCGACTGAGAAGGCTGGGGGTGCACAAGAAGCTGGGAGGGGGCACAGCCAAACTGGCCA
>NW_008794456.1:1950145-1955492 GCF_000699145.1 Aptenodytes forsteri | reverse complement strand
ATTATTATTATTTTATTTCAATTATTAAACTGTTTTTATTTCAACCCATGAGTTTTTCTCACTTTTACTCTTCCAATTCTCTCCCCCATCCCACCGAGGGGGGGGGAGTGAGCGAGCGGCTGCCAACTGAGGTTAAACCACGACACTTTTGCAGGACAGCGATGCACTGAGCACACCCCTCTGTTCCTGGGCTGCTGGTTAGCTATGCACATGTTCATCCTTTCTCCTTTCTGGGGAAGAGCTTGTAACCCTCGCCTGGTTCCCGTGGAGCATTGGCAAATTCAGTAGCGAGCAGTGCCACCTTGGGAATCCAAAGAGGAGAAGGTAAGTAGCTCTTCTCGCCTTGCAGTCCCTATGAGGATCATCAGGTGGTGGAAACACTGTCCTTTCAGGGCCTTTCCCGAATCCCCTTGTGCTTTCCTGAGGATGGGGGAGTTCACCAACACCCTCTCCTCTCTCCAACAGCAAGGGGGACAACCCAGGACACTTCACAGGGCTCAGTGTAGCAAAGGGAAGCCAGTGCGTGCAAGGAGCAGATGCCTAGGAATAACCCAGTCACAGTCCTGTGCTGTCAGGTGCTTTCCCACGATAAAGCATGTCCCTCCTGTGTCTATGATTAGATATGATAGTAGCAACAGTGGTGAAAATGTACAGTTAAAAAAAAAAAAGCAAGAAAGAAAATACAGCAGCCCCTAAAATCAGTGAGCCATTAAATAGGTGATGATCATTTCCAGAGAAGTTTCAAATATTTAATTAGAACAAACTGAGGGGAAAAAAAAAAGTAAAAATAAAACACCTGTCTGTCCTCCAGACCAGCCCCCAGTGCCATTGCTCCCCACCACTGGGGACAAAAATAGCACCTTTCTCTCCAAGAGGGTGGGGATAAAAGGGATGAGCTCAAAAGGAATGAACAGGTCCAACTCCGGGTCCCCGTATCAGCTTCTCTCTGCAAGGAACATGGTGAAGAAGAGACCCCGGAGAGGGTTTCCAGCAAATGATGATGTGAATTACTTGCGTCAGGACTAAGTAGGTGAGACCAGGACTGCTCTTTGCTCTCTGCAAGGGTAACACCACCACAGGGGACTGGCCCTGTTCTTCTTCACATCCACTGAAGCATTAAAGCCTTTTTGCCATCCTCTCCTGGCTATGTTGCCTTTCTCATCTCTCCCAGCTTACCCAGAATGGTCCCCAGCCTATGAGATGGGTGAAGGACAGTGTCTGGCTTTTTGCATTGCTCCTTGACCCAAGTTCAGCTCCACTCCAACTATTCCAGCAAAACCATGCTGCTCACCTGCCTTCCACCTCCTTGGGCTAGTGGATGGGGTCCTGCCTGGTCCCATCCCACCCTATGAGGATATTTCTTTCTTGTCGGTGAAGACCAGCACTACCAGGAAAAAGGTGCTGACACAATTTCTAAATTAATTAAGAACTGGGGGCCTCCAGTAAACCACCTGCAGTGGGTAGAGGAACTGGTTGCAGTGAGTAGAGTTCCCATCCAGAATGTTTTTCACTGAGCTGGTCTAAGAAGTAGGCGAGGACTTATCTAAGGACAGATAAATCACCTACCAGAGGTGCCAGTCACTCTCTATTGCCTAACTCTGGAGTCTAGAGGGCCATCCTACATCTGATCCGTGTGTAGACTGTTAAGGTTGGGCAAGACAAATTAAACTCCAAGGCCTGGAAATGGTTTTTACATCATCTCACAGATGGTGTGAGCCACTGCTCAACCCATAGCCTGTCCCCAGTCACTCATGCAAGAAGGGTTGGTTGTCCTCATAGTGGCCATCACTGATTTGGACATGGTCACGATGAATTTTGGCAGCACTGTGACTGGTCATGTCCTGCCTCCTTGCCACGACCCCAGGAGCAATCCCAAGCAGACCGGTGCTCCTCCAATCCTGCTTGCTTTTTAGGCCAATAAAAAGCAAAATCCAGGTGCCCATTTTTGGAAGACCAGCCCCAGCCCCCACCAGATCACAGTGGTCTGCCTTCTCATTAACAGTTTGGACACCTCCAGAGAGCTTTTTAAATGCAATTTATTCTCCCTTCAAATGAACACAGGTCTGAATATTGGAACAAGAGGAGGAGGTTGGGAGGGAGCAAGGGGTGTATTCTGCAAGCAAATCCCCATTGGCTCTGGTTGTTATGTTGAATTGGGCTGCATCTGTCACATCTGATTAGATTGTGTTGTCCTTTTTTATCTCCCTGATCTAAGCTATGATTCTTCCACTTTTATGTGACATTTCTTTGGCAATATAACTGCTTGGATTATATATTCAGAATGTTTCCCAAACCATAAAACATCCAGATTGCAAAGGGTATTTATTTGCACTGTTATGTTTTGCTTTATTTTGGTTTTTTGGGGGTTTTTTGCTGATGTTGCTTGTAAAGAGGATCCATGAGGCTTTTTGCATTAAAAATTATCAATGGGTTACATTTAGAACAAGGCTATCTATCTGTATCATACTTGGGCAAGGATGGGACTGTTCGGTTTCAAGAACAGTGTCTGTCTTCTGTTGACCTGATGTCAGGGCAGAGTAAATCCATGAAGTCTGTTAGGTCAACAAATATTTAGGGGAGGCAAGAATCTCACCCAAAATGATCATATCTACACTTGACTTTGCTGGGAAGTCCTTTGACTATATCATCACTTGTACAAACCACGATTGCTGGGAATAGTGACAAAAATAGGGATCGGGGGGTGATGTTTTTCAAGCTGTGGTATCTCCAAGACCCATCAGTTACACAGTGGGCTGAACTAGTAGCAGAAGAGCCAGTATATCAGCTAATTCCCTCTCCAGTTGTGGATATGCCTGCAAGTCTGGGTACAGACAGTGACAAACCTAATCCTTCCATGCTCTGAGCTGGAAACAGGCTTGATGAGCCCAGGCCCACCATCCAGAAGACCTCAGCCACCACACAGGTCCATTTAGCCTCATCATGTGCCTTGACCATGAGCCAGATGCAATGCCTAGGGAGAAAGCGTTTCTCGCCAGCAGACGTTCTCCAGTTCTCCAGGTGGCCCACCCCTTTCATTGTCAGCCATCTCCAAATGGCCTTGCATGTCAGAGGCAATTAAAAGCAAATAATAATGACAAGAGATATTGACAAGTAGACATCATGGGCCGGCTACTCAGCTCTGTCAATAGATGTTATTCTTGGAGCATGGATAGAGTTACACTTATTATATCAGCTGAGACTTTCAACATCTTTTTATTCTGAGACACTCCTCGTCTATAGCTTTTATTCAACTAGATGGTTTCTTCCAGGCTCCTCTCTTCTTGCACACATTTTGTAACCTCAGACACGCTGCCCCGCAAGGCCAATGCTGGACCGGTCAGTTAACTGACCAACACAGTTGGGATTTGATGACTGAATCACTGTGGGAGATGATTGGGAAAAGCCTTTTGGTCCCATTAAATGGCTCAGCTGAAGCAGACCTGGCCCACAAGATCCCCGACGAGGATTGATGCTGGGGCTCCATAATCATGCAGAGAGGATGTTCAGCTGCAGGAACCCACCAGGCGAAGGCTCTCTTGGTAACATCCATACTTCATCCTGGTGGCCCATAATAAACCAACACAAAGGTTGGTGGAGGATCAGGCAGGGAAGGATATCATGAGAATGATGGACCCAAGTGGACCAAGTCCCCACACCGCCCTACTCTCTCAGACCTGCAGACCCCAGGGCCAAATATTGCCCTGTGAAAAACATCTGACACATCTCTCCATCGACCTGACCCCATCTCACTAAACCTGGTCACATCTTTGTGCCAACATAATCTTTACTCATTTTCATCCATTATTAGCAGGGGCTGAAAGAGTCCTATTAAAAAGCAACTTTGTGCATGTGTGTGTGTGTGCTCGGAAGATAAATATAATCACTGGGACTGATTGACTAAGAAACTCCTTTCTAGAGTCTGCTGATTATTCCTATGGAGGCGAAACCATGATGATGAATTAGCAATGGATTATTAGAGTAGTCCTGTGTCATGTCTGCAGGGCTAATTTTCCTGCTGAGGTAACGTGTGTTTACCAAGCCAAATTTTCAACTGTCTTATCTTTCTCTCCTTGTTTGCAAGAAAATAATTCAAAGCTTCCTCACCAAACTGTGGTCATGGATAGGGGAATGATTGAAAGGCTGAGCTGGTTTGACAGGCTGGGAAAAAAGGTTGTGTGAAGAATTGCATCTCACCTCAAACACAAGATGCCTATTAAATAAACCAACAACAAAGATAGACAAACCAGCTCCCACAGAGCTCAAGTGCCAGCTTTGGCTTTTGTCTTTACCAAGGAGACCTTGAACATGTAGGTAAGAAATGTCACCTGGGCATTTGATACGCTGGCAAGGAAGCATAACACCAGAAGGGTGGTTAATTCAGGTGCTAAGGCTGTTGGGAGCCCCGTAACACAGCTAAGGGAACCAAGAGCAAGATTCATATGTAGGCGAGCCTTTGGGACCAAAGCAAATAACATTTTCTTCTGAGGACAACGGGCTCATGCAACTATATTCATCTGCTCTAGTTCTTCAAGGACAATGAGATTGGTGGACCACAGACAAGCAGCCATGAGTGGACAGGTCCAGAACGACCAGGGTGACAAGGCTGGGTAGGGAAGGAGCTGAAGATTAATTTGGTAGTGTACAATATCCTTGCGCAGTCATGGAAAACAACTGGGCAAAGCCCACAGCTGCCAAGTTCCTGCTCCCACACAGGCTTGAAATGGATTTTCTGCCCCAGGACCGAGCACCCCCTGCTCCACCCCCGGGGATGAGCAAGTCAAGGGAAATTCAAACACTTCCCATTGGAAAGACCCTTCTTCTGAGCCATGTCTGGCTCTGAGCTCACCATACTGGAACTGTTTAATGGATGTTGTGGGTGAGTTACTGAAATGATATTTTACAGAGGGGTTTTTTTCCCCACTCAACAAATTCTCTGCCTTTGTAAGGTCTTAAATCAATGCTGAAGCCATTCAGTCTGTTTTCTTGTCTTTCCAAAGTATGTTGAAAGCTTTTCAGGCTGTATCCCTCTCAGTCTCAATTCTGTCATTGGTGTTGCAATGCTTGAGTGGGCTGTGCCGTGTGTGACCACCTGGACATATCCTCAGCCAAGCAGTTACATGGGACAGTGTTTTCTTGTCTTTCCAAAGTATGTTGAAAGCTTTTCAGGCTGTATCCCTCTCAGTCTCAATTCTGTCATTGGTGTTGCAATGCTTGAGTGGGCTGTGCCGTGTGTGACCACCTGGACATATCCTCAGCCAAGCAGTTACATTGGACAGTGACGGGGCCAGACTCAATGGCTCAAATCAGTTTAAAAACCCACTGTACCCGCCATTTCAGCCAAGCCCCC
>NW_008794456.1:1945906-1948500 GCF_000699145.1 Aptenodytes forsteri | reverse complement strand
AGTGGAGTGGGCTGTGCCATGTGTGCTGGACATATCCTCAGCCAAGCAGTTACATGGGACAGTGACGGGGCCAGACTCAATGGCTCAAATCACTTATGGCCTGGCATGCATCTAAGTGCCAAATCCCTCCTTGGCATTTTCCCCCAGCCCAATCTCTCAGCTCTGGAGTTAGAGAAGGCTCCCCAAAGCAGAAGGACAAATGAGAAGGCAAATGATAGAGAATATGATGTGGGGAATAGCTGTATAATCCCATTTGGGATCTACCTGGGCTGGCTGTGTGGAAGGACCAGGGACCCAGGATGCCCCAAGCACTGAGCCAGGGGATGCACCCTCCCCTCGCTAGCCCAGGAACATGACAGTATTTGCATTTAGATGGGAACAGTTATGAACTCAAATGGCCTTTTGTCACCACACAGCTGCTGCACACAGCTGCTCCTTGATGCAAAAAGGTCCCTTATGGTTGCTACACATCAGCACCCTGCAGTCCTTTGGTGTCTTCCCCCATTCATCTGAATAAAAGCGCTGGGTGGAAATGCCAGAGAGCAGAGAGATTTCCCTGCGGAGTCCTCCCATCGGTCTGTGATCCCTGCACAGCCGTGCCTGCTAACATACCACAACACGTTGGAGGGGGAGACTCTGCACACAGATTCAGACACCTGAACGTAAGCATTTCTGCGTGACCTGGGTGCTTGATTCAGTTGCTTAAATGTGACGTATGACATGAAAGATGCTGTAGGTTATCTATAGGGCCACCATGCCACAAAGGTGCAAATCTCCCATGATCTGCAAGCCCTGTGCAGGCATCTCAGACGCCCCTGGACATCTCAAATGCCACTAGACAGCTGTCTTTAAGAAACCGAGTCAAGTCAACTAATAAATACACACTTGAGCTTGGAGAGCAATTCAGCTGAGCCTGTGTCTGCTCCAGAAGGAGCAGAACTGCTCTCCAGACTCCTTGGACTATACTTAGTACTTCCATCAAATTACAACATGAGCTCCCATGCCTTGATCCTAGGAGACGCCTGCACGTACAGAGCTAAAGCCAGGGTGTGAATCTGGAGCTGAATCTCTCCTGGAGTGCTTTTGGCATGAAAAAAAAAAGGATTATTGGTTTAAAAACACACTTCTTTTATAACAGCAGAAACATCCTTTTCTGTAATGCCCTGGGAAACTGGGGTGACATAGTGCAGAAAGAAAGCCCCCAGAAAGCGTAGCTGTGATCTCACTAACCATCACATCACTCCCTTGATGTCAGCGGCCGTGATTTCACATTTACCCACTGCAACATCCAGAGGTTTCCAACGAGATCTGTGACTCAGCAGGACGGCAGGATTATTGCCCTCACCAAAAAAAACCCCACTGATTCAGTGCAATTGAAGTGTTTTTCCTGAAACACAGTGGTTTGGGGGAGGTCAATGACTCATGGGCATGTGGGAGTTCACACTGTCCACTTTTGGAGCTGAGGATGGGATAAAAGCTAAGCATCTAACACAGTACTTTATTAGGGCCCGTGAACCCTGTGATCCCCCAGTGGCTGTAAAACAAATCCTTCACCTTGTGAATTCAGGACATTCATATTTCCAACTCAGAAGCTGTAAGGAGGTGGGCTAGACTTAGCAGAGCCAATATTGAAGATATCTGGACTTCGGATGCTGAAAATCAGGGGTTAGTTACAAAACTGCAACAAAGATCTCATCTGACTGTTGAGATTTTTATGTATGCAAGTTCAGCTGAAATTATTCTGAATCTGGATGCCTTTCCTTTCTGGAAACTGAAACATTTGCAATGGAAGATTTTCCCTCTCTAGCAAGTGCCACCCTGCCCCTTGCAGATGCACTGTCTATTTGTTTACCAACCTTATTTTAGAACTAATATTGACCAGTATTACTCTCTTGGCAGGGTTGTTTTTTCCCCCTCAATGGTGAAATTGCACATGAATGCTGAATTTTCCAGTTAATTGAGCAAGCTAAGCACTGGCAACGCAACAGGCCCCTGCAACGTACATATGCTTTATTCCCCTTTTCCTCGAGGGATCCATATTAGAATCGTTGTAAGGAAAAGAAAAGACCGAAGAAAAAAAAAAAAAGGAGGACACTTGCTGTAACTTGCAGGGTCATTTCTTGGGGGTCTCTGAAATTCTTTCCAGCTTATTTTCTCTGCATCTTGGGGGTTATCTCAGGATACCCCAGAAGCAGTGATGCCTCTATGAGTGATAGGTTTGAGGGAAAAAAAGGGCTGAAACTGAGCTGGGAGGAGCAGAGGAGATTGGAAATGGGATCCTTGTTCAGAGGCAAACACCAGGAAATGGCCATTCTGAGATGGAAATTTCAGCCTTTCCCATGAAACTGGAAGTCCTGGGTCAGGTTTAGGAGTTCAAGTGCAATGCTGACAGCCTTGGCTGTAGGATGGATGCATGGCAAGCTCAGGGCTCAGACCCGAAATGGGGTAAACTGGAAAACCCCTCTCCAGCAAAATCAACTTTTTTGGCCACCCCACCATGGAGCCAACCCTGTCCCAAGGAGCACTTCAGTGCTGATGGCTGGGGCTTTCATAGAATTGTAGAATCATAGAATAGTTTGGGTTGAAAGGAACCT
>NW_008794456.1:1930421-1945568 GCF_000699145.1 Aptenodytes forsteri | reverse complement strand
CCCCCCTTTAGTTTAAAGCCATTCCCCCTTGTCCTGTCGCAACAGGCCCTGCTAAAAAGTTTGCCGCCATCTGTTTTATAAGCCCCCTTTAAGTACTGACAGGCTGCAGGGAAAGATGGTCCATCCACTCTGCAATACAAAATCCATCAGCTCCAAGGCGAGGTGTAATTGAGGGCCAGGTCCTTCACTGGTGTAAAGCATTGTGGCTACACCAACACCCAGCAGCATAGGATTTTATTTACCATATGTTCCTCATTGACACAGTTCGCTTTATGTGAAAAAGGATTTGCATTAGGATCGCTGGTGAGAGCAGCAGATGGATGCAAACAGCATGCTCAGCAATAGGTCTGCCCCCTGTGCTGGAGGGGACAAGACTGGTCAAGCCCCTGGGCTGAATATAGCTCCGTATTTTGCAGACAGGGCTTGCTTTCTCCTCCAGGTTTGGGACTGAGTTGCCAGTCAAAATATGAGTCAGGTGTGACTTCCACTGCCGGTGTTAGTGCAGGAAATTCCTTCCCTTTTCACAAAAAAGGTATTATTCTCCCCCGTTTGAACAGGGGCTTTGCAGGAGCTCTCCTTCCCATGGCTGAAAGCCAGGGATGGAAAGCCCACATGCTCCACCTTCACAGGTTCAGGATGTCCTTACAACAGAGAGGGGCTGATTTCCAGTCCCCTATTTTTAACCTGAATTTTAAGGCCCCTAGAAGAGTTCTTACTCAAATGCTCCACTTAGGGTTCCCAAGGCATTTCTTTCTGTCCTTATTACCACTAGAAATCAAGATTTTAGCCATTTCCAGTGCCTCACACTGGAGATTTGGGAAACCAACTCTATTTTACTTCTTCCCCATCTTCCCTCTGAACCAGCTCTCCCGCTGTCTTTTCTTTCACCGCTCCTGGCTCAGATATCCCCTACAATTTTTTTTCCCTCTTCCCTTGCAAGGGTTAAATCACCTCCGAGTAGCCCAGCCACTTACTCCCAGAAACCCGTTCAAGTGGGACCTGCTGCCAGTGCCGGAACATATTTGTATCCCACTGTTCCCAGCCATGTGGCAGGTGATTCTTAGTCACAACGAATTTGCTTTGCTCCTGCAGGACTGTCATGTAGTGTTTACTCCAGGACCACAGGAAATATCGCTGGTCTGAGGCAGGGCTTGAACATGGGAACTGCTCATTTACTGTTTTGCACAGGGTGTCATACTTTTATTAAAACCCAGACAAGCCTGACACCTTGGTGACAGAATATAATTTCCCTAACCAAATGCCTTGACACCAAAAATTAGGCTAAATTGCATTATTTTAAAAGAGCAGATGGGAATGCTAAACATTTACCCGGGGAAATGCTTAAATTGCCACAGTCCATTACCGCCACAGCACGGCAGGGTGCCTAATGGCCTCCATTAGTGAGTGCAGAGCAGAAGCCACAGGTGAAAGTCCATCCGTGGGTGGTCATGTTCCTTCGCAAGCAGTAGCTTCGCTCCTCCCCAAACACAGCAGGCCTGGAGATGCTGGGAGAGAAGATCAGTTTTATAGCGAGGCTGTGAAGATAAGAGGATAAGGGGTTAAAGCATGACCTGTGGGGTAGCTCTCCTGCCCATCCACACTGGTCCTGCAGCAGAAAATGTCAGAGATGACTGCCCGGCCAGCTACTTCTTCAGAAACCTCCCACTTGCTATTGACTGAACCCTTCACAGTTTGAATCCTCCCTGTGCAGTCCAAGTAAAGGACTACAGCAATGGGAGTCCTGACCCACACAGTGTTTGCAGCTTTTGCTCAAGCCGGGGTGACAGCGCAGACCCCAGGAACGAGCATTACTGCCTTTCCAAGCTGTATGCGGCCAAGCAAGCCAGGAGACATGCCTGTGTCCTTGTCCCAGATGTCAGTAGCAGGGCCTCACTCTGGACCTTATCTTCCCCATCTCCAAACAGCAGGATCAGCACATGGATTTGGAAGCTGTAGAGGGGCAAGCAAACTTTTGCCTAGAGAACGACTGGGTATTGGGGTGCTTAGATTGGCAGGTGAGAAATCGGGATTCTTGGCTTCTCTGTCCTATCATCTCTGACTGATTAAATAAAATCTGGAGGAGACATCTGACTTCTTAAGAAAGAAGGTAGTGATGCCTACGGCATCTAGATGGAAGGGAGGTACCTCCTGGAGGCTGGCTGAGCATTTGGGATCTTCAGCTCAGAACAGCTGGTTGCTTGTGTTAAACCATGGCATTGACTTTTGCACGGGCAGCCGTCAGAGTTGCCCTTCACTGACTGAGAGCCCATCAACAGGGGAAGAGTTGTGCCCCTGCAAACTAACAAATTGTGGCAGGAAGAAGGCATTAGATTGGAAACCTGGAGATGCCAGTCCTGGCTTAGCCACATGTTTGTAGTGTGACCACAAGTCCTGGCCCCGAGATGCCAGTCCTGGCTTAGCCACATGTTGTAGTGTGACCAAGTCTTGGCCCTCACCTGTAGATTCATGAACATGTCACAGCAAAAGCCATACACCCAGAAAGCAAATCAAGCTTTATGCCTAGGGCATTTACATCTCACATTTTAGCCCTCAGCTGGTCAGCAAACCAACCAAAACTCGACATGTGTGAAGGAGCAACTCACTGCTTCATCTTTCACATCCCTGGATTCTCAGGGATGGAGGGAAGGAAGATGGAGGTCAGTCTGGGCTGGTTGTCTGTTGATGTCAGGGCTGCACACCATAGCTCCCGTTTCCTGCAGTGTTTCTGGAGAGCATGCAGCTCCCCTTGTCCCTGATGACAGATTTGGGGACATATTCATGGAAGAAAACTCCATCAGGTAAATGTCAAGGCCACATTTTGGCTCAGAAAGGTCCTGAGCTACAGCCTGCTGGTGACTGGAGACTTACTGGAGCCTTTTTGGGAAAGCGTCACTGTGTGCTTGTGCTGTCCTTTACCTTTGACATCTGCTACCAACCACTCTCAGAGGCAGGATATATGACCTGGTGTGGACAGCCTTCTCTTGTGCTGAGCATGCCAAGGTGCAAAGAAAGAAGGACTGGTTTGTCCTGAGTTGAAGAACATGAAATGTTGCCTTCAGCTGGCAGCAAAGCCAGCACTGATTAAAGAGAGGTCCAAGCTTCCTCAAAGCCTCTTTGCTCCCACAAGAAAAGCAGGCTGTTGTGCAAAGGTCTCACCAGTTTTTGTCGTGCTGCTGCTGGACCGAAAATACTTCCAAGTGCTGGATGGGGGCATCAAAGCAGCCCACAGTCCCCCCCAGTGCATTGCAAACCTGCAACTGCCAGCACTGCACAGGGTCTTCGATGGGGCTAGACGGGGGAGGGTGGAAGGGCTGTTGCTCCTGTGGGTTGAAGCACGTCTGCCCACATTTCTCAAGCGGGCGATAGCAGAGAGGCAATGTCCCTGGGGAAGATGGGGGAAGGCAAGGAAGAAAATGTGAGAAATCTTCTTCACCCAGCAGCAGGCTCTGTCAAGAAAACACCCAGCCCCAGGAGCTGGGGAGGGATCTGCAGGTCCCAGCAGAGCCACAGCCTAGGGAAGGCAACTAGGTCAGGAGGTGGAAGTCCTCTGCCCAGGGCTCTCTGCCACCACTGGCAGACCTGCAGGTTTTCTTTCTCACTGTGTCCATATTCAGCACAGCTGCCCAAGCAAGGTCTGACCCAAATCATAGCTTAGTTTGAGCACTGCTGAGCTTTAATAACCTGAGAAAGCCGTTGTGCTTGCCAAATCTACTTCATTTCTGCCTCAGAGTTGTCTTGCAATTGGCTCCAGCGATGAGCAGAGTGAAATCCATGCTGACACGTAACCCATGTCTTTCCCTGGACAGCAAGTTTGCCACAAATTGGATCTTTCTAGTGGTACTTTTCTGAATGCTTTCCAAATGGTCAATGTGCTTTTTGAATCAAGGACTCCATATTCAACTAGTTATGTCAACAGTTTTGCAGAAGGATGGCACGTTCGACCTTCTGAATACTCTCTTGTTACATGTCCAAGGTCCCTCAGGACTTGCCAGCCCCATCCCTGATTTGAAACACCATCAGCTAGAAGCCTCTGTAAAAATAAAACAACCCAGAAAACCCAGGGCAATTTCTAGAAATGCAAACCCAAGTCCAAATTGGAGTAGGTTCAACAATTTCTGCACTCTCTGGAAGCAGAAATGCAAGGAGTGTTTAAGAAACAGTTGGAGAGAAAGCAATCAAGACAATAACAACAACAACAAAAAAAGAGAAGTAGATGTGAAAAAAAAACTTGGTGTGCTGGAAACAGCAGCCGTTTAGCTGGAAAGAGACCCCCCAAGAGAGCAAACAGATGAGGTTGGGGGGGAGGAGAGGGGAGGAAGCAGCATCAGAGAAAAAATACAGCAAAGAGACTGAGCTGGGGAGAGAGTGAGAGCCACAAAACAAGCAGAGAGAACACAAAGCAATCATTAATTAGAGGAGGAAAAAGAAATAATGTGCAACAAATTGCAGAGAGCATTGGCAATTAGCGGCAAGGAATCCATTCCCTTCTGCGCACAATAGTCGCCAGATAAGAACATCCATTTCAGGATGTTTTGCTCAAGTATTGCTGGAGGGCAAGTAGCCATACCAGTTCCGGCATTTATGCTGGCACTGCCTGTGCAAAGGGAGGAAAGATTTGTCATGAGAGGGAACAGCTGGCTGGGGAGGGGGAACCCGAAGAGACTGGAAAAGTGTGGGTGGCAAAGGATTTAAGAAAAGCATGTCCGTTCGATAACACTCTGAATAAGCTGAAGTATGTATTTAAGACCCAGTAACATCAGGCACCTGCTTCCTCAACTGGGGACCGCACTTGGAGCTGATGCGAACTATCCCTAAACCTGCCTTGACATCTAGAGCAGTGACCCTCATTGCCTGGAACGATGTGGGACGATGCAGGGTTAGCTACCCATATTCCCTCTGGACTCAAGTCACTCCTTAAATAACTTAAGTGCTTTGTGCTGGAAAGCTCTGCAGAGATTGAAGGAACCAGTTCTCCACCCCAATGGGTCTTGAACCAATCCAGGGTACTTTTCATAGACATAGAGATCTGCCCAGGTCCGAGACTTAGCATGAGCGAACTACCAATGCTCCCCAGCGGCTGAAACCAGCACATCCTAAATTAACCAGTGCAAGACCAGTTACCACTGGGTGGTACCTCTTTAAAGCACAATAGCTCAATTGTTTTTGAGCATGTTGCAAGAGCTTGCTTCTGTCCCAGTTTTCTGGAAGGGTCCCGGCTCCGTTAGTCATCGTGGCCTGCAATGAAAGGTGGAGGTGATGGGGAGGGTGTTTCTTCGCTTCCTGCCCAGCAAAGGGATTGCCAAGTTACAGCTCAGGATCTGAGTGTGGATGGTCAAGTACAGCTCACGCCCCACTCACTGCAGGTGGGATTTAATTCACTGATCTCAATGCCCACATTTAGATGCGTCCATGTAGTTACCCAAGGGTCTGAGCACCCACTGCAGACTTCGGAATCATAGAATCATTTAGTTTGGAAAAGACCTCTAAGATCATCAAGTCCAACCTAACACTGCCAAGTCCACCACTAAACCATGTCCCTAAGCGCCACATCTACACATCTTTTAAATACCTCCAGGGATGGGGACTCAACCACTTCCCTGGGCAGCCTGTTCCAATGTTTAACCACTCTCTCAGTAAAGACATTTTCCCTCACGTCCAATCTAAACCTCCCCTGGCACAACTTGAGGCCGTTTCCTCTCGTCCTGTCGCTTGTTACTTGGGAGAAGAGACCGACCCCACCTCGCTACAACCTCCTTTCAGGGAGTTGTAGAGAGCGATGAGGTCTCCCCTCAGCCTCCTTTTCTCCAGGCTAAACAACCCCAGCTCCCTCAGCCGCTCCTCATCAGACTTGTTCTCCAGACCCCTCACCAGCCTCGTTGCCCTTCTCTGGACACGCTCCAGCACCTCGACGTCCTTCTTGTAGTGAGGGGCCCAAAACTGAACACAGTATTCGAGGTGCGGCCTCACCAGTGCCGAGTACAGGGGCACGATCACTGCCCTACTCCTGCTGGCCACACTATTGCTGATACAGGCCAGGATGCCCTTGGCCTTCTTGGCCGCCTGGGCACACTGCCGGCTCATGGTCAGCCGGCTGTCGACCAGCACCCCCAGGTCCTTTTCCGACAGGCAGCTTTCCAGCCACTCTTCCCCAAGCCTGTGGCGCTGCATGGGGTTGTTGTGGCCGAAGTGCAGGACCCGGCACTTGGCCTTGTTGAACCTCATACAGTTGGCCTGGGCCCATCGATCCAGCCTGTCCAGGTCCCTCTGCAGAGCCTTCCTACCCTCGAGCAGATCAACACTCCCGCCCAACTTGGTGTCGTCTGCAAACTGACTGAGGGTGCACTCAATCCCCTCATGGGATCAAGTTGACTGGAGACCAAGTCAGCACAGTCAAGGGATCCTGGAGACCCATTCCATTGATGAGAGAGGTCTAATTTTGGGGGAGTTGAGTGGATCTATAGATCTCCAGTAGTTAAATAGGAGCTTAAATACTTGTTGCATATTTGGGCACCTACCTAGGGCAGCTGGAGGCCAGGCAGGATGCCCTAGGGTATTCAATGGCAGTAGAAATGTTTAGGCAACTGAACCGAGCATTGAGTTCACTCCCCACCCAGGGCATCCAGTGCCATTGGAGATGGTCTTGGGTGTCCTATCTGCCCTCCAGCATCTCCTTTAAAATGAGTCACCCCCTGTCCCACATCATATCTGCCACCCTTGAGCAGATGCCTTGGAAATCTTAGAGAATCTGACGGGTAGGAAGCGCCCGCATCTTGGGAAATGTAGATGACAGGGATGGGGTGGTGGGAGGCATGGAGGAGGAAGAGGAGATGCAATAAAAGAACAGGCAGGGTTGACGATACGCGGGTTGCACCTGAGGACAGTGAAGGAAGTGACAGGCATTGATGGCTGAAGAGGCGTTGTGGGGCTCAGGGGGTGAGAGGGAGGTAAGGGATGGGGGAGAAGGTAGACAGGTCCCTGATCCTTGGAGAGTTTGGTAACTCTGGAGCCAGTAGGAAAGGTCATACCCCTTCTGTGCTCCTCCCAGAGCTGCCATCCTCTCTGGGGTGGACATCAGTCTTAGTGCGAAATAAATATCCCACCTCCCTCACTTTTCGGTTCACACCGCTCAGTTGTGTTCAGCGAGTTAAACACCACTGAAAGCCACGCAGACCCTGGAAAAGCCAGATAAAGCCCTGCCCTGACTAAAGACAAGCAGTGCGAGTGCAGGGATGAGAGGTCTCACTTAGGTGATTTGTCAAACATCTTCCAAGACATCACTACCGCGGTATTGGAAGAAAATTACTCTCTCAGCCTGTGATTTTTTTCAAAGAGCATCTCAGAAGGTTTCATCTGTGAGATAAATGGTTGAAGTGAAGGGCTGGGGAGTGAGAGGAAGGAAGGAAAAACAGAGTCTGGAGCACAAACTGGTTCGAGAACGGGCAAGAAAGCAATGCCAGAGGTAGAAACCATCTGAGCTTGGAAACACACCATGGGACAGGCTGCACCAATGGGGCCATTGGGGCAGTTGTGATTTATAACCGGTAGGCAGCAAAAGACTGTGGGTTTTTAGCAGGACTGGGCAAAGAATGTCCAAGGCACAGAAATGACCTAAGGAGCCTAAATCTTTTTTCAAAGTAGATGTAGGCACCTACGTTGTTTTTTCCTTCAGATTTTAAAGACCTTTTTCACTGGCTTTCAACAGTGCAGGCACATGCCACAGCACATCCTTTAGCTCCTGCAGTGCTGAAGAAAACCACACCAAACAGATTGAACAGTCCTTTTGAAACTCATTGGTTTGGGGTATAACTGAGTAAAATATTTATCATATAATTCCTTCCACAAAAGGGGAAGAGAGAAACATGAACTGAAGCAAAGGGGAAAGGAGCAGACACAGGATCTGCCTATTTGGTAGAGCCAAATGGGATTTTAGATCCAAATACATTGGTGTTTGCAAATGAACATCTCACTGTAATTTTGTTTTCTAGGGAGAGCGCTCCTATTTCATCTTTTCTTATTCTCATGCTAGGAATTAATGAAATATCCAGGAAAACTCTTGCATTTCAAATATGAGTCTTATGCCTTTCACTTTCCAAAAAAACTTTTCAACAATTAAAAATGAGAAGAATTCAATTCAAGCCAAACTGAAAAGCACATCTTACTTTGTTTCTAAATTTCTTGGCAAAAAATCAAGTCTTCCAATTTAAAGTTTAATTCTACTTTTGTGTCAGTACTATTCTGGGGAGAAAGTGTTTGGAAACCGGAGTTTTGTCAACCAGCCCATGCTACAGGGAAATTATTCCTTCCGTGCAGCTAGAGCAGCACGCTGACACTGAGAAAACCTCCTACATTAGATATTAGAATATGAACCTCTTGCATGTACCACATATCTGGTTACCATGCATCGTTTTACCTCTTTTCTTGAATTTTTTTCAACTCCTCTATCAGAGATGTCATTCACTTTTCAGCGAAATATTTCATTCAGGAGCAATGGATTCTTTTTTTGGATAAATATCTGTCACTGCCTCCTATCAGCAGTAATTAAAGTCATATGATGCAGCCTTCAGCATCACAGGTGATGAGCGGTTCGTGGCTGTTGTTGATGGGTAACAAATTCTTTTGGGGAAGGAGCTGACAGTCACTGTACTGACATAAACCACCGCCAGCTCCTGGATCCTCCCAGGACAGAGAGGCCACTGGAACCCACCATCACGCTGTTCCTGGGATGCAGCGACGCAGTCGCTTCAGCTGGAGCTGGCAACGCAACCTGGCTTACTAAGGTCACCCTTGCCCTCAGGGCGGTGTTTCCCTGGCCCCAACCTCCTTCACTCAGCACTGAGTCCAGAAAAGCTGTTTTTTCTTGTTCAAAGGTCCTCCGACCTTCCAGCTCCGTCTCACTGACCTCCCACACCGGCCACCTCACGCATCCCCATCCAACCCAGCCCACCTCCCCCTGCCCAGGCTGCTTGTCCCATCACTCTGGCTCTGTATTGGACAGATATAAATATATATCTGTCCATATACATATATATCTATATCTAAGCTTAATTGCCTAACATATTCATGCAGAAGAGAAGGCAGCTGTGACACCCAGCCGTTTCATCACAACTCAGCCCACCGTTTTCCTACAAGTCCCCAAAACACCATGTCCCAGGGATTGCCAAAAGGAAAATTAGGCCCCAAAAATTCCCACCCCACCAGTGAAAAGAAAACCTGGATGCAGCTCAGAAATGCTGATAACTTGCTCCGTCACTGTTTCTCAGACTAAGATCCCATCCTCTCTCCCTCCTGCTGCAGCTAAGCTCCTCCAGCACTCAGGAATGGGTAGATCTTATCCTTACCCATATCCTACTCCTGTTTGCAGCATAGACCTGTCTTAGGTATGTCCCCAGGTCATGGTAAGGAGGTGGAGAGGTTCCATCTACTTTTGCTCTCAAAGCATGTGAGACTCCTCATCCCCAGGAAATTGAGGGGAAGGGGATGAAGTGACAACCCCAGGTCACCCTACAAACAGTACATGTTAAACTCAGTCACAGTGCAGCCGAGGAGACTGGAAGGAGACTAGAAATTTATTAACTGCATTCCCTTCGGTCTGCACCATACATCCATACACCATCACATGCACCAGACACCCTTCCACCCCCAGGCACTCATGCACAAGCCACGCAACACAAACCACACATGCACTCCTGCTCTCTGCCCCCAGCACTGCTAAAGACCCCAGCTCTGCCTCCAGAGCTAAAACGTAAGTCAGAGCGTGGAGGCCAAGCAGCAGAGATGGTGGTTCTCATTTTCATTCCAGTTCAGTTCAGCATCCTCAAGAAGCAAAGCCACGCACAGGCACTGATAGTGGATTTCATACAAAGTAATCAGAATGCAATAATATTCTCCCCAGTAACTGTCCTGGCAAAAGCCTGGGAGATGTTGACATTATTTGCATCTTTATTGTTCCTGAGCAGTAGAGCAATGATGTTGCCGTGTTTTGACTAAATAGAAGAAGAGAGATGTTTTGTTCCTTCCTTGAGTGTGGAAAGATTAAGCCAAATTACACATTCACTCCATCTCCCCCCATTCACACACACAGGTTCCGCCTTTGCCAAAACTGCAGAACTGCCCTGTGAGTGATTTAAGGTGGGCATTAACGGGGAGCAAGTATCATCTGCGTGAAATGGAGGGGAATGCCACCCACCGAGGAGGATTATAATGGTTTTGTCTAGGTGGATTGAGAGTGGTGGTGCAGAGGAGGTCCACGCCATGCCAGGAGGCCCCACAGTCCCGGTCCCATCCCCAAACAAGTTCAGTGTGCCAGCGTTAGCGCACCCAGCCTGCAGGCAGTCTGGTTATAAAGGGAGCTTGCATGCCTCATTGCATCCCCTTTTGCACTGTTTGAGAAGAAAAGACAGCCTCTTGCGCCCAGCGCTGCAGGAGCATCCAAGCAGCGCCATGATAGCACAAGAGGAAACGGCCTCAAGTTGCGCCAGGGGAGGTTTAGATTGGACATGAGGAAAAAAATCTTCACCGAAAGGGTTATCAAGCATTGGAACAGGCTGCCCAGGGAAGTGGTGGAGTCACCATCCCTGGAGGTGTTTAAAAGACGTGTAGATGTGGCGCTGAGGGACATGGTTTAGTGGTGGACTTGGCAGTGTTAGGTTTGCGGTTGGTCTCGATGATCTTAAGGTCTTTTCCAGCCTAAATGATTCTGTGATTCTGATTCCAAGGCCATTACAGGGCTCCATGAACCACCTCCCCATGGAGATCACACGTGGGGCTGCAGCATGGCTGCGTCTGCAGCACCTCCGGGAAGGACGTGGCAAAAACAGGGGCAGTACTGGTCACCCAGTCAAAGAGGATGAGCATCCATCATCAAATCTGCTGCCTTCCAGTCCAGAGGGAACCACAATCCAGCACACTCCCTGGGCAGACCAAACCCCTCCCTCCAAAACTGCAGACAGCTTTACAAAGCAGCTCCCATCCTTCCTTCCCCCGCTTTTTTGCTGTCATGTCCTCAGACAACCCAGACCTCTGCAGTTCCCTTGCCAGGGAGAAAATTACGATGTCACTTTGGCTGTCAGGCTTCTGGCTTGGCATCAGCAAGCAGCCAGAGGAGGAGGGGAAGGAGGAAGAGCAGGGGGAGCAGGGAGGGAGAGGGTGAAGGGGGCAAAGAGGAAGGCGAGCAAAGGTTTGTGCAGTAAAGTGGGCAACAGCTGCTGCTGCAAGATACAAATGGCAAGGGGCCAGCACGAAGGATGGATTTTGCTCTCTGGCCTTCCCACCTGCAGGAAGAAGGAACCATTGGTTGAGTGTCTGGAAGAGAAAATTAAAGTCCAGGTGGCGAGGCTGACTGAAGACAGCCTGCATTAACTGGGCAAAGGTGGCACCTGGTCTTCCGCAGCTTCCTAAGAAAACTAACCATCCTTTGCCACCCTTAAATCTAGTTTTGGGGGTGCTGGGCAGTGAAGTCGGGATCTACACGCAGCCTAAAGCTGGGGTCGCAATGGGGTGGGATGGATGGACTTAGTAGGACCATCCTGGGCTCAGGAAGCTGATTCCCACCCCGCGTGGTATCTCTGCACCTTTCTCTAACCCTCCAGGTTGGGCATTTGTGCGCAGGCAGGTCATGCCCCCAGCTAGCTAGCACTGCTTAAGAGCACAACCCTCAACGTGCACACAGAACACACCAAGGGATGGTGCAATTTGGGATGACGAGTCCTCATCCCACCTTTGCAGGGGCTGAGGTCTGCCGGTGCAGAGGACCTCCCTCGCTAACCTGCTCCTCCATCTCTCTGCTGACGCCCTCCCCAGAGGACCTCTCCCACTGTCCCTGCAAGCTTCCCCTCTGCCAGCTGCAGCTCCCCAGCCTCGGTAGATGGAGATTATTCGACCCGCTGTGTAAATAGCATTTGCCCGCCCGCACATCATGAATCTCTCTTGCTCTGAGCAAGGCAGAGCACAGTCCCACTTCTTTCCGGCCTTCCAGGTGATTTATTTAAGCTCCTGTCACCCCACTAGGAAAGGGGCTTTGCTAAGGCTTAATGCATGGCAACAGCAGCTCCTTTTTCCACATCTAGTCTTTTCCTTCCACAATTTGCCCCGTAAGTTTCTCTCCATCCCTCTCTGTGTGTCCTCCAGAGGTTTCCAACCTACAGATTCCGCAGGGACCTGCGGTTTTCTAGGGATCTGATCAAGATGCCCAAGAAAAGTAGGTTCAACCGGGAGGGTGTTACTGGTTTGCCTTTTTCTTGTAGCATATTGGGGATTGAAAACTGCAGGTGTAGATGATTCCTTCTTGTCTTCTTTCACATACCTCAAAAAGGCCAGGTTTTCAGTGAAGCTTCCTAAACCCATCGCAGGGTCCAGCTGCACCCGCTTGTCCACAGAGAGGTTCACCTTGTCCTCATCCCTCAGGTATCAGCTTGACCTCTCTGCCTTCTTCTGCCACCGTGGTACCCCAGGGAGGTAGGAAATAAAAGGAAATTCATGTATATTCCCCATGATACTTCCTCCAGAGCTTGGTCCTATCTGAGTTGCATCCCACCATTTTTCAAATATCCTGCAAAACAACAAGAAACTCCATTTTCTCGGGGTGAGAGCTGCCTTTATCTGCCGTGTCCACTCTTTGCTCCACCCTGATATGAGAAGCCAAAGACAATTAAGGGTAGTTAATGGCTCTCTGGGCAGTGTGGCCACATGCTGCCAGGGTTACTTCATTTTTCACTCTCCACCCTGGAGGAACTGAGCTGTCACCAATTAACACTCCTTTTCTCACACTTCCCCCCAATTTCAGTAAGGGCAGGAACAGATACCGTTGGTTTTGTTTTTCCTGTTGAAAAGAAGAGAGAGTCAGCTAAAGTCTCCCAGTTGCAGCCACATCCACGGCTTAGCAAATCGATCTAATTTTCCACAAATGCAACAGAAAGATGTCTGAAAGTGCAACAAGGAGCTGACCGTCACTAAGCAAGGAGGCACAGAGAGAAGGACCAGCTTTAGTTCCCCATCTCATCAGCTTCTTCAAAATAAAAAAATGACACTAGGGTGATGTTTATGGGATAGCTTTGGCTTTGAGTCCTCCAAGGGTCTCCATTCATCAAGCAACACGTTCCCACGCAGGGGAGGAACCCAGCACCAAACATGAAGCCGGTGAGGAACCTGGAAGTGCAGTGGTGATCACTTGATACAGTCCACCTGGGATGAGTGCAGATAAATCCTGCCACAGCAGAGGGGCAAATCTAGGAGAGGGATGCACTGCCCTGTAATAACCCACCCTGCAGGATGGAAGGATTTGAATAACAGATGGGTGGTGAGAAATCCAATTTTTTTGAGCAGGGAGCAAATGGGAATCGCTGCAGAGATGGCCTCTGGGGTGCTGGCTTCGGCCATGGGGTGCAGCATCTCTGGGGTTAACGGCACCTGGAAATTTTTTCCCCCCAGTTCAGTCCCTGAAGAATGACCGCTGTCTTCTGTAGGTGGGAGATCAACCCTAAGCAATGAGCACTGCATTTTCTGCTCCCACCACCACCACCTCCACTCAGGATTTGGGAAGGCTTGCAAACAGCCCATTTTTGTCATTAACCACCGAGAAAGAAAGGTTAGTTGCTTCTCTCCCTGGGTTGCCGCTGCTTGAAGACTGCGCACGGGGGCAGCAGGCACAAAGCCACCATTGGCAGCAGCTGCTTTCAAGTGCCACCGAAGCTCAGTGGAAAATGGGGAATGAGACTCATTAATTAGACAGATAGTTAACTTAAAGCCTCTCCACAATCCTGCTTTGGCAGGATGCTTTTGTTGCTTTCCTCAGGTGACGCTCACCCCCGGTGTAAGAGCCTGCATCAGGTCTGTGCACAATTTCAACCTGAATTTGAAAACATAATGAGCGCACCAGACCCGCGCAGGCATGAATTTCCCTCTCTTACCTCCAAGTTTACCAACCCCTTTCCACGTCAGCAGGACCCCTCGCCTCTGTCCAACCATTGCACACCATCCAACAGTGAATTTTTAAATATCTGTCCCATTTGACCCAAGGGACAGCCACATACTGCCACTCAGGAATGTTTTTGAGTATGCAAAACCCAGGAATAAAGTTCCCCTTCTCTGGAGTGGGAGTTTTGTGCTTCTAAATCTTAATCCTACTAATACTTAGTTTTCAGCCTTTACTGTGCTTTCAGCACCTTTGTTTATGATTTCCCTGCTCTGAGCCTCCTGGAGAGGAGCCCCATGCATTCATCATGAACAATGGGGAGCAATCCCAGCAGCAAGTCCAAAGCCTCCTGGAGAGGAGCCCCATGCATTCACCATGAACAATGGGGAGCAATCCCAGCTAGGACTGGGTCAGGCATGCTTATCTACCTCTAAGAGGAGGGATTACAATGGTTTCCCAACTCCAGATACTTGGTTTGAGAGATGCATTTGGATTCACACCTTGTGAGTTTGGATCCTCTCTCTTTTGAAGCCTTTCTTATTAGTAGCAACAACAGCAAGGAGACCAGGGACATCTGCTGTGCGGTCCCAGCGATCCAGCATGGCCTGACCCCAGCCACCTCCAAACCAGTAACCTTGGCTGGTGTGACAGCTCCTACGGGAAGCAGCATGGATGTCTGCCCAACCACCCACCTGCCGGGGGGGTTACAGCCTTGCAATGTCCTATATTTTAGGTTACTGGTTTCACACGGTCACTGCTGCACCTACTTGACAGCCAGGACAACCTGCTCTGCTTCAGGTATCTGGTGCATTGATACCTCCCCTGAGCTGTCTGGGCTCCTGCAGTCATTACTGGAGAGCACTCAGAATGGTTTAGGTCATGCTTTGGTGGGCTAAAATGAAGGAAAGTAACCACAAGCATGCCTGTTTCTCCCCACTTCAGGTAAAGGGGTTCATGACCTGCTGGAGAGAGCAAAAGCAACATCTCACCCATGGCCTTGGGTGAAGACACCCTGGAAGAAAGCCCTCTCCTGGCATTACAGCTCATCTCCTCCTGGTCTCCAGAGAGACATGGCAATAGGAGAACTCACACTGCTTTAACCCCACCAGCTTGTGGCACAACCACATCTGTGCGCACAGGACACATCTGTATCTCAGTAGGAACCGATGGGATTTAGGCACGTGGCCCGGTTTCGTCTGGGATAGAGTTAATTTTCTTCCTAGTAGCTGGTACAGTGC
>NW_008794456.1:1910651-1929933 GCF_000699145.1 Aptenodytes forsteri | reverse complement strand
TATTATTTTCCCCTTCCTTTTCTGTCCTATTAAACTGTCTTTATCTCAACCCACGAATTTTACTTTTTTTTTCCAATTCTCTCCCCCATCCCACTGGGGTGGGGGTGAGTGAGCGAACGGCTGTGTGGTGTTTAGCTGCCTGCCGGGTTAAACCACAACAGCACATTAGCAAAATTGCATCCCTTTTCTTTCTGACCAAAGCTGGGGATTTTACAAAAATTTTTCTTCTAATTGGCTTTCAATACGATGTCTTCCAAAATCCATGCGGTACCCTGGGAAAAGGATCCTGAAACATTGAGCTCTTGCTGAATTTGAGTATCAAGTACGTTTCCGAGCAGACTGACCCTGCTCAGGTCTCTAAAAAGCTGTCTTAGTTAACACCAAACAGATTAGAAAATCCTTCCCTGCTGAAACAGGGCTTAAATGGCAGCATTTCCACACTTCTCGGTGACATCAGGGATGGTGATTGTGGGGCAAGGGGGTAGTGAAAAAAGCTCTATGATTAAGTGATTGAACTGAAGAAAAACATTCTTTTGGACCTATCCGGAAGGTATACTTTTCAATTTTTCACTGGCAAATCATTTGAACAAAATAAGCCCATTTTGTTTACTTGGGAACTTCTTTCCATTTAAAATAAATACTTCTGTGTTTTAAGTTGAAGTCAAGCAAGTGAAATATTGTTTCAAACGGAGACATCAAACTGTTTGGGGAAAAAAAGAAGTAAATTGAAGCTTTTCTTTTTCAAAATTGTCTGTTTTGGTTATTTCAACCCGAACAACAAACCAAGATTGTTACAAAACCACAGCATGTCACAGGTGACCTGAAAGCGTATCTTTCAGTGTAAAAAGTTCCAGGTGAAAATGTTTTCCTGGCTCCAGCAACGACTGATTCATGAGCAGAATTAGGATTTAAAGCTTGGGCCACACAGTTTAATCCACTTCCCCCAAACCCAGTCAAATCCTCTTTGAACACGACCGGGGTGGAGGAGAAGGGGGGGGCAGAGAAATCTGCAGGGGAAATGCAAGAGCAGCTGTAGAAGGCCCTGGCATCCACTTAACCTGAAAATGAGAAAGAAAGCAGTGTAAGACCAGGACAATTAGACCCTGAGCAACACAGACCTTTCCAAAAATTAAAGACGGCAGGGGGAATTAACGGGCATAAATGCAACCCAGTAATTAATTGATAAATGGCATTAGAGAGTTTTCTAAAGAAGAAGACTCCAACGTGACTTATCTTCCCAAAGGCAGAAGACAATTTCTCCCTCCTTTCACCTTGCAGATAAGGACAGAGAGACGGGATTTTTCAGTTTTGAGGCTTAAGAGGAATCTGGAAGACAAATAGAAAGGAAAAAGCCCCACGTGGTAGGAGGAACAACACAGGGGGCTGTTGTTACTGACTGAGCTGCCGAAGCCGGAGAAGAGCAACATGCAACTACTTGCCACCGAGTAATTCCTCTTGCAAGGGTGGGAGCAAAGTGAGGAGCAAAATGGGAGCGGAAGCAAACTGAGTCCTGCTACAAAGGCAACAGGATTATACCTTGTAGGGAAGAGGGGAACCCAGGGGCTGGTCTAGTCCACAGCTTTCTGCATAAACCCCTTTGCCTTCCCCACTGGGCAATGTGGCAGGTCTGCAGTGCGGGACCACTTCTGTTTGCTGCAGCTGCAACTTCCCAGCCAGCCCCTCAAGGATGTGCGTTTCCCCCCCTGGACAAGATGAAGCCCAGCTGTGGGCTTTCCATCTCCTCCCCTTGCTGCCTCCATGCCAGCTGTAGGGTCTCATCTGTGCTTCACCCCAACCAAGATGCTCAAGCCAATCCCCCCCCAGCTAAGCTGCAGGGTCCACCATCTCCTGAGACATCCTGCAAGCAGCTCCATCACTGCAGGTGCCCAACAGTGCAGCAATGATTTTTCTCAAGGCTGAATAATTGAGACATTTCCCTCCTGCCCTGCTAGACACTTATTAACAACCGCATTGAATCCCTAGACGGGATTAGCTGATAGATGGGAACACATAAATTTCAGTGTCTAAGTGTAGGTGTCTGCGTTCCTGTCACAGCCAGTGGAGACCAAAGGCTCAGTTCAGTTGCCTGAAGTTAGGCATCTTGTGCTATCTGAGATGCCCAAAGGTATGCAAGACACCTGCAGCCTTCTGGAGCAGCACACAGAGGACACGAGTTACACCAGGGCATCAATGTAGGACCTAGATGACTGGTCTCAGGAGGCACCAGCTTCTCAATAGCTAACGGCTGTCCCCGTTAGTCTTTTTAATGTGTGCTAAACAGTGACTCCTCTCCATGCCCACAAGACACGTGCACTGTGACTTACCCAGCTTCCTCCAAAAAAGACAGACCCAACTTGGTTTAAGAAGGAGAGGCAAAATTTAGGCAGAACAGCTGGAGAAAAGGAGCCACCCTCGCTCATGGTCAATCCAAATGCAGTGGAGAGGCACAGCTGTTTACTCGATTCCTCCCAGCTTTGAGGGCAGGAGGGTAAGAGTATGGTGAGGCCAGGCCAGATGGGTCAGCAGGGATGGAACAAGAGCCAAATTCCCCTGAACAGCTGCCCGTACCATGGTCCAGCTCTGTGGTTTGTGCAAAAGCCCTTGATCCTCCCGTGGAGACAGCTCTGCACTGGTTTATAAACCCACCCACTCAGACCAGTCCTGGAGCAAAATCATTTGCTGCCACGGTGTCATCCCAGCAGAGAACTTGGTCCAGTGATCTCAGTGGAGCAGCCAGGTGAGACCCAAAGACTGGCAATTTCAGAGTGGCCTCCAGAACCATCTCCAGGGTATCACAGACCCTGTCTCTATTTCCCATCCCCTTAAAAGACTTTTGCAGGAGATGACTTGGAGGCAGGCACAAGCACGAGGGGTGCTGTGTGTCTGGAGGGTCCATTCTGCTGGAGGTACACAGTCAAGGTGTCTGGCTGACTCCATCCCTAACTGGGACCTACCTCTGCCATTCCTGCAGGCTGTATGCATGCAGGGCTCCCCCCTCAACCATGCATGAGGCTTTTCTGTGCTTGGAAAGCAAGGTAGGGCTGTAAGATGGCACAATGCATGCCCAGGTCTTGTTCCTATACGGACAATAGGATTTATCTAGGACATATTTCTGGTCCTGGAAGCTAGGAAGACCTTGGCTTCCCCAACCCAGGCACCACCTCTGGTCCCATGAGCTGGTGATGGTGAAGTAAGACCTATGACTGGAAATGCATCAAGTATTTATCTTGACACCTTGACTCTTCCCGGAGCAGTTCCTCCATTCCCAGTCCCACTGGGTAGCAGGCAGACAGAACAGCTCAGCAGCTATTCATTCTTGTCATGAAAATAGGTGTAATCTCCAGCCAACGCACCAAGCCAATTCAGCGAAAACCTGCACAATTGCCCTGAGCTGAATCAACAGCCCCCAGCTTCATCGCTGGAACAGGTCACCTGCTTATCAAGGGAGAGCTGAAATCATTCATAGGGCGCTTGTGGTTTCGCCGTCCTTGCGATGGCTTTCCTGAACTCTGTCCAAAGCGGAGACATGTCATTTAGATTCTGTTAAAACAAAAGTGCACGCCCGCACACGCGGGAAGAGAAGGCGGGGAGAGAAAAGAAGGAGGGAGCTGGGTGTCCTTGAGGTCATGTAATATAACAAATCATGGAGAAGCCATTAGCACCATGAAATGACAGGAGGCAAAACAAGGCAGAACGTTAAGCACCCGGTGCTACCAAATCCATCAGCTGCCCCTGTTATTCTGATGGTGTGTCGGTGCAGCGTATAATCATCAAAATTGGTATTCTGCTGCAAATCATCCATCTCCTGCTTTCACTCCAGTCTGAGTTTTGCTGGTCATTAGGGATCAAGGAGAAAGAACAGAGTCCACCTTGCATCAGTTCTTGCACAAAGTCTGCTCGGCCCTCCTTCATCGGCAGAGCAAGCAAGCAGGGTCCTAAATGCAATAACTCCCGTTGTGTGCTTATAAGGAGAGGAAATAACTCGGAGAGAAGCTTAATCAGCCCTGGAGTCATGAAGACTTCAAGTGTGATGTTGTTTTGGAGGTGGATGGTGGCAAAACTAGCAATGTGCTAGATCTGCAAGGCCTTGGGGCTGGGTCAGTGTTCGGCAGAGTCCTTGTGTCATGTGCAGAACTGTGATGGTATGAAAGAGAATCACCACCATCAGAGCTGGAACAACCCAACCCTAGCAGGTGGTGTAACCCACACACATGCACATACAGCTGTCACTCAGGGGACAGGGGCTGAAAGGGGCCCTGAGGAGTCTTACAAGGAGGGACTGGCTCTTACTCAGCATGGGACTTGTCCCTCCAGCATAGATCAGGTTTTATAAGACTCCCTTGTTGAAGCTGGCAAGGATGTTAGAATTGACCAGACACTAAGTGCAATCGCCACTGGCCTTTTCCTGGAAAGAAGAAGAGGAAAGGCTCTGAGCAGACACTCTAGACAGCTGACGGAGGTCCTTTCCAACCAGCATCTCTGCGATTCTTGGGAATGGATGAAATTCACGTTCTGCAAACCAAGAGAGGACCTTGCCCCATCCAGAGGGTCACAGATCTTTGCAGCACCAGGGGATCTCCATCAGAGACAACGTTTGTCTGGGGGTGGTTGCCAGCAACCCCATGGTCATTCCCTGGCTCTCAAGAAGACACCAGCATTGCAAGCTCTGCTTGAGCGATGGCCAAGGACCTCTGCTCTCTGCAGAGTTAGCAAGCTCCAGGTAGTAGAGTTCAGACCAGGTGTGAAGCTACCTAGACCATTTCACAGAAAAAAGGGCCAGCAGATCTCAAAGCTCTTCTTACACCAAGCTTTTGTCTGAATAGTGTTGAAGATCCAGCACATGGGCATCCAAAAGGGTAGTCATGCCACTTTTACCAGTGCTCCTCCATCCTCAAGCCCTGCCACAAGACATTCCCAGTGTGCTGCAGGAAAACTGAACAGGACAGCATCATCTGGTTGTTTGGCATGGCCCAGTCTCAGTTCTGCAAGTCCTGGAGAAGATCCTGTCCTCCTGCTGAAAATACAGCAGAGCTCAATTTAGAATCATAGAATCATAGAATCATAGAATCATTAAGGTTGGAAAAGACCTCTAAGATCATCGAGTCCATCTGTCGACCCAACACCACCATGCCCACTAAACCATGTCCCTAAGTGCCTCAGCTACACGTCTTTTAAATACCTCCAGGGATGGTGACTCAACCACTTCCCTGGGCAGCCTGTTCCAATGTTTCACCACTCTTGCAGTAAAGACATTTTTCCTCATGTCCAATCTAAACCTCCCCTGGCACAACTTGAGGCCGTTTCCTCTTGTCCTATCGCTTGTTACTTGGGAGAAGAGACCGACCCCACCTCGCTACAACCTCCTTTCAGGGAGTTGTAGAGAGCGATGAGGTCTCCCCTCAGCCTCCTTTTCTCCAGGCTAAACAACCCCAGTTCCCTCAGCCGCGCCTCATCAGACTTGTTCTCCAGACCCCTCACCAGCCTCGTTGCCCTTCTCTGGACACGCTCCAGCACCTCAACGTCCTTCTTGGAGTGAGGGGCCCAAAACTGAACACAGTGTTCGAGGTGCGGCCTCACCAGGGCCGAGTACAGGGGCACGATCACTTCCCTGCTCCTGCTGGCCACACTGTTTCTGATACAGGCCAGGATGCCCTTGGCCTTCTTGGCCGCCTGGGCACACTGCCGGCTCATGTTCAGCCGGCTGTCGACCAGCACCCCCAGGTCCTTTTCCGACAGGCGAAATTTAGCTATACTCAAGGGCCTGTGTATACAGGCCTGTATACATGCTCCTCTAACAAGACAGAGCAGAAAAGAGCAGCCATTTCCCATCCCAGAAAACAATGTGGTTTTTGGAGTTTAATGGAGAAAGTTCTCCAGCCAATTGTCTGGTGTTTTTTTTTAAAGTATTGTGCATGTCACTCAGTGCCAAGGATTTCAAAGTGTGTCATCGTTGATCTTCCTTTGTCATTAACTGCCAGGTTTGGGGGGTGGTTCAGAGCTGAGCCGGAGGAAGATTGGAGGCAAAGCTGGCTTGATTAACGCTGTGTTTTGAAACCTTTCTGCATCTTGTTTAAATTGATTTTCTTCTGCTTCTGCTCTGAAAGGGGAAGAGGAAAAAAAAAAAAAAGAGCTCCATCCAAGGGAACATCAAAGGGAACTGAGCTTTTTTCACTGCTGGTATAAAAACGAAAAACATGCAAAGACCAAACTGCACAACTGATGTTAATAAATTGCCCGAGAACAGAGCCCTGTAGAAACAAGGCACAGGAACGGACGATAACACCTTGACTCAGTCCTGAGTTGCTTGCAATACAAAAGTTTCACACGTGTAAAACCCTCCTGGGAAAGACACTGTTGAGGAGACTGTGTGGTGAACAAATCATGCCAGGAATGATTTGAAACTCAAAGAATGACTAAACTTTGTCTCGCAGTCATGGCTTTTCTTTCTGGAAAGGGCAAGCAGGGGGAGGAAACGCAACAAAATGAAGCAGAAGAAAAAATAGTTGAAAAAGCCACCTGTTGTTTTTATGCCCAGGAGAAAATTAGGCTGTTTATCCAAACTGTGGCTCATTTTGGATTCACTAAGCAAAGCCAGAAGAATGGCTTGGCAGGCTGGACTCTGGCCTTTGGTCACCTCAGGTCCAATGGAGACCAGGTACCTCCTGTCACATGTTCCCTGGATGACACCTGTACCTCTGTCCTGCGTGTTTGAACTGATGTATGTACTCAGCTCAGGTCCTGCCCCAACACACATATCTATGGCTGGAGACCTTTGCACAGCAGGAGCAGTCTTGATGGGGCCGCCATGTGAGAGCAGGTCTCAGGCTCTGGAGACCCTCTATTTCAGTCTCATTCCTATTTCATGGTAGGTCCTGTCCTGCAGCTGTAAGCTCTGCCTTGCCCTTCCCCTTGTGCTTTCTGCCCTTCTTCATGTTAGCAGAATCTTGCTGTGAATCCAAAAGAGTAAATTCACACCTTGCTAGAAAAATAGTCCAAAAGCTGCATCGAGTTGATCCAGCTGGGAATGGTAAGGTGACTATTCATAAATGAAAGGGGCCTTGCAAAGGTGCTAACATTTTCTTGTTCCTCATACACACCACTGACCACAGGAATAACTGGCTTCTCACAATGAAAGTGGATGTTGTCACCAGGGACTCCTCATCTCGACATTTAGAGGTACCCTTAGATCAGTCCTTTTGCACTAATGTTGTCTAAGATGACTTAAGGACTCTCTTCTTTTGTCTTCACCCATTCTCTACCAAGCACAGGCAGAAGCAGGAGGGCCAAAAATGGACCGTCTTTGGTTGAGGAGAGCCACGGAGATGAAATATATTCCTCCTCAGCCTAGTCCCAAAAGCTGTGTCTGTACTCGTGAACTGAACAGTGGACCGAACTCAAGCTGCTGAATTGTTAGTCCTTCCTGGCACACGTTTGGCCTTAGCACAAAGCACTGTGTGACTCTTGCATGGGTCAGCCACTTATGTGGCCCATGAATCATCCCAGCAGACAGTTTGCTGATGGCCACTTTGTTTTGAAGGTAGGAGAATTTAATAACACAGAAGATGACTGCTCTGTGCCATTGGCCTCAGGACCCCCAAAACATTCCCAAGCACATTTTAATCTATGAGCACAGACATGACCAAAGCTCCTTGCTCTGCAAGCCTAGGCATCACAAAGTGCATGAAGTCCCTCAGTCACAGGAGGTTACTTTGGACTGAAACAGCTTCTTTCTTTATTTTTACGCAAAACCAATAAAGATAAAATTATCTCTTTATGACAAAAATTTCATCTTACACCTATTTCTTTAAAGCACCACTGGGTACCAAAGAAGTGGCACTAATAGCAATGAACAGCCCTCTGTCCCTGGGCAAGTGTCCCACCAGCTTTCCCTGTCTGAGTAGGAAGGCTGGTGAGCAACATCCTGACCTTCAGTGCTTTGCTGCAGGCAAGCACAGTGGAGCTGTGGGCTGGAGGGGTGATTGATAGAAAACTCAGACGTTCTCCCGGGCACTGTCAGCCCCATTCAGTCCCTGGCTAGTCATGACTGTCCTCTGCAAACGTCTCGTAGCATATCAGTGGCCACCATGTAAAGGAGGCCAGGAAAGAGCTTTGAGATGTGTTTCTCAAGGCAGTAATTTGGTTTGTCTTTGCTAATTAGGCCAGAACAGCTCTTCCTTCATTTATATGTCTCATCTGCTGACAATAGCTGGACATCTGGGTCTCATGCGGTGCGATTGAAGCCACACTGTGGTGTTTCCATCCCCATTTCTACATTCTCCAACTTCCTAATTTTACTTCTTTGGAATGGTTTGGTTTGATTATCTCAGCTGAGCATCTGGGACCAAAACAGGCACGTTGCATGTGCTCGCTGATATCCAGGTACAGCCCTGCCTCCACTCACCGATGTTCTTCAAACCACGGTGGACGGCAGAAGCAGTGTCTTTGCGTCAAGATGCCACATCATCATGAAGCCACGGGGCAGGGCTTCTTCTCAGCTCCAAATGTTGTCCAAACTTGCACTGGTATCTTCATTTGTTTCTCCGAGCAAGGATTTAAAATAGAAAGGAAAGCTGGAGAGGGAGAGCTGCATCCTGCTTTGACACTGCTGACACAAAAGTGCTCCATCTCCAAGCTCGCTTTGTACTTCATAGCGCTGGGACTTGAAAGACGCTCACGTCTTTAAGAAATACTTGGAAATTAGAGAGATAAGACATCAGCTTTAGGCAACACTTCAGTGACAGCACTCAACAGGACCTCAGTCTTTAGCATGTGTGTGTATAATATTATAAATTTATTTCTCTCCTTCTCCCCGTATATATGGAAATGTTGACACAGTGAATTAAAATCAAGCTGTGCTTTATACTTTCATTTTTAATGGGACCATTCTTGGCTCCAAGGAGAGAGCTATCAGCCCCTGAACGGCAGGAACGGGCGGAGAGAGCAGTCGTCTTCTGCCAAAGACAAATAAAGTAAAGGGAAAGAAAAGGCAATGGAAGATGATGAATCGTTCAACTTCCTTGGCTGCGGGAGCCTCTTCATTAACCGCTTCACTGCCTTTTTTTTGCCTTTTTTCTTTGTTTTTTTTTTTTCCTTTCAGGAGAGAGCTATCAGCCCCTGAACGGCAGGAACGGGCGGAGAGAGCAGTCGTCTTCTGCCAAAGACAAATAAAGTAAAGGGAAAGAAAAGGCAATGGAAGATGATGAATCGTTCAACTTCCTTGGCTGCGGGAGCCTCTTCATTAACCGCTTCACTGCCTTTTTTTTGCCTTTTTTCTTTGTTGTTTTTTTTTCCTTTCGCTCTCTGCATGCGCCTGTCTGCCTGCAGCTCTGTATGCCCATGAGTGTGTTGCCTGCCTGCGGCTGTGTGGTCCCAGTTCAGGTGTCCATCCCCCTCATCTCTCCCACCCCAGGATGCAGCATTGAATGAGAAAAATGAAAAGAAGATGGTTTCACATTTTACACTAACAATGTCACCCCGTGCTGCATCCCAGGGGACAGAGCCTGCCTGCTGCCAGGATACCCACAGCAAACTCACTGCAAATTTGGTGCACCTCAAAATTCAGGCTCCAGGGAGCCAAGGAGGACACTTCTTGTCCCAAGGTGACTTCCCCAGTGTGCTCCAGAAAAGCCCCCCCAATTTCTGAAGCTCCCTGGAAGCCACTCAATCACTGGGGACTCTCCCCTGTCCCCTCCATTGCTTGGCCCTTCCTCCACGTTCATCCCTTGGAAACCCCTGCAGAGCCCAAGCAGGTCAGAAGCCCATGGAGCTGCTGTGGGTCAGGATCTGTCCTCTTGCTGTGGCTCTTACACCCCAGGGTGACGGGGCAGGACAGGGCACAGGTGGGACGGATGAAGGACTGATGGCTCCATTTCACAAACTGAGGGGAACCAAGGCATGGAGATAGAGGCAACGACTTGCCCAAGAGCAAGGAGATCTTGCCAGCTTCATCACAAGTGTGGTGGGCGACAGCGACCCCCTGAAACGGCCAAGGAGGTGCAGTCCTGAGTCCCTTTGCAAGCTGAGCTTGCTTCTGCTCCATAGGGAAAAGCAGCCAGCCCCAATGAGCCCATTAACATGCTGGGGCAGCTATTCTGGGGCCGGACATCCACAGAGCCATGGTGTCCTCCTCCCAGCGAGCTACATCAGCCCTGCCTCAAATGCAGGACCTAACCCAGGCCCAGTGTCCTGGCCAGATCTGCCCATGACCAGACCCTCAGCCTCAGGGTGGAGTTGCCAGCATGGAGATGAAGATGGCTGTAGCCTCCCCTCCACTGCCACTCGAGCTGTTTCCCTACAGTGTCACATCTTCTTGGCCACCTCCAGGACCAGAATGGGCCCGAATGGGCCCAAATGAGCCCTATCAGCTCAGCAAGACTTTTCTCCTGGGTTGAGGCAGTGCCTGTCGTATCACCTGGATGTTTAATTCAAAGGAGGCCACCGTGTTAAAAGGAAGCCTAGGAGATGTTAAAACACCCCCACGCACACTCCTACACCCCCTAATCAGCCCTGGTAAGAGTGAAAGTGTCCAGAAAGCCCCGAGGCCCCTACTAATTTCATAGTAGGCTGGATCACGAGCTCTCAGTTTTGCTGTTTGCAAAGTGCCTGGTGTGCAGGGACCTCAGAAGTCTTGGCAAGAATGCTGACGGCAGTGAGACACAGCAAGAGAAGAGCAGCTGCGCAGAGAAAGAGAAACTGCTGGAGATGACTCACCCAAGTTACCCCAGCTTAACTGCTCCCCCATTTCATTTGCATAGGACCTGGAGCATCTCAGTGCAGGAGGAAGACGGAGACTGGTAAATCAGACCAAAGCTGGAGAAAAACGTTTGTACCATGGGGAGGAAGGCACAGGAAGATGCTCCCTGGAGCGGTGTGGGCTCTCCATCGCTGGAGGGTTGAAGAACAAAAGGGCAATTATACCAGGACAGAGCAAAGAGCTGGTACCAGGCTCCATCAGGGATCAGGTTAAAATCTGAAAGGAGCTGGGCTTTGCTCCACTTGTCTTCCGAAATGTCTGGATCTTGTTGCTGTTGGAAATGGGATATCGGACTAGATGGACCAAGGGGATGGGCCCATCCTGTCTTCCAAGATGTTACTGGGAATTAAGAGAATGGTTGCTCCCTCCAGCATGTACAACCTAAAGCCATTGAATTTGATATAGATCCTTTCTCCTGAGCTAGCTAGGAGGTTTTTGTCTTCCTCATTTCAGTCTCGCAAATTCTGCCACATGGTGAGTACAAGTACCACTGGATAAATGAGAAATGTGCATGCAAAGGGACTGCCCAAACCACCAGCAAAGCATTAGCCTGAGCCTCTCAGCCTCAGCCCTTGCTCAAGACTTCACTGGAGGTAGAGAGTTTCAGCACACGTCTCTGTAATCACGGTCCCAGCTTCTCCCTTACCTGACCGGAGGGGAAATGGTGAGGCCCAACCTCCCAGCAGATGCAGCATTTTGTGGACACTTTTGTCGCAAGAGACATACATGCCAATGCCAGAAAATGCAGCTGGGCTAAAGCAGGTTACAGCACTCAGTGTACTCACTCTGGTGCTGGTCTCCACCTCAAAGTGCATACAGGGACAGACATGATATATAAGTTGGCCTATACAGCAGCAAAGCTGGGACAAGCACCCAGAAACGCCAAGGTGATGAAGGTAAAAGTGGTCTGACCCTCTATCCCACACCCACCCCTCCAAGCCTTAAGGAGACTGAAAGACATTTAAGTAGCAGATGGGACCACGATGCACGTCTCAGTGCCCCCAGGTTTCAGTGAAATGACTGATCCAGGACCACCACCACGGGAGCTTTGCCCTTTCCCCTTCACCAAGCGCATGCTGTCTGAGCAAGGCTCCATTAGCCAAGAAGGTGCCTTTGACGCTGAAGACATGGTACGGTGAAGGGCTGTGGTTTTTTTCAGCTCTCCTACTGTTGTTTTCCAAAGGTACCCAAACCGGCAGCGGGTCCCTTTATAAAGGGGAAAGCTCCACTTGGACGGACTGCAAGCTCAACGAGTCATCGGAGGCACTCGGCAGCTTTCATGCCCAGCTCACGCTTTTAATGGATTTGCAGATGATGGGGCAGGGGAGAAAGTGCAAGAAGAATCTGGTCCCTGGAAATCCCAGCAACAATTCAGAGGTAAGGCTGAGCAGAGGCTTTCATGGTCATCTGCTGCCATCTAGTGTCAGCTGGACACCCAAACGCCCTCCCTGGATTCATGAATTTCTCTAACCAGGCCTCAAGTCCTGCTCGGCCCACGGCCCACAGGCCACGTCTTACATTTGTGGATGCGTCAGGATGGGCATCCTCCAGCTGCACTCTCTGTGACCATCTCAAGTTAGCCAAAGCCAGCAAACAGACCGTCGCGCATCACCCCTAAATTACGATTTCTTACACCTCCACTCCAAGCAGGGAGCCAGCTTGCAAGGGCAGAGGAGCTGGGTCAGTCTGGGCACGCGGACTGGGAGGGCTGTTCTCAGCACTGCTGCTCTGCCTGGGGAAAAGGGACGTGATGGATCATTCTGCACCATGGCACAGCCAATCTGCCTCAAGAAAAATCCGCTGGTGCATGCAAGGACATCTCCCAGGCAGAGAAAGGGTCTTTGAGAAGGGTAAAAATATCTTTGAGTACTTATTGTGTGCTGAGCAGACCCCTAGACCAGTATATCTTTGCAGGATCTGTGAGATCAGAAATGGAGGTTTCTATCAATACTTTTCTAGCCTGAATAGCTCAAATTTAGCCCCTGAATGTGCGTGTCCTAGCTCTGCACTGTTGGTGAAGTTTGGGTAGCTGTAGAGGGTAAACTCCCCATCTCTCCCCACTGGCAACAGGAGGAGACGAAAGGGAGTGTGATGGCCGGGTAGGTGACATTAATGGGCAAGAATCCAAGCCCAGGGACATTGCATCAGCTTGATGTGATCATTCAATTGCTGGTCTCTCAGTACGGTGTTTTTTTGACCGCAGCGCTGTCACCCCTCACTTTGTCACTAAGCTAAATGGTCCGACTCACTGAGAAAAGTTTTTTCCAACCACTTCATCATTGCAGCAACTTCTCCAAACCCTCTCCAATTGTTTAACCCTCTGCTAACACCTATACTGGACAGTAGAAGGGCAGGGAGCAGGGTTTCCCCTCTCCAGGAGCTCCGTAGGCTCTTGCTCAAGTCTGACCATGTCAGAAGTCCTCGGGAGAGCACTCAAAAGAACGGGACTTTGGGAAGGTTTAGGGACCAGGTCATTTATCCTGTCCTCTGGAGGTTATCTGAGGATGATCTCAAGAGGTTTCTTTCAACCTAAATGACTCTGTGATTTTGTGACTTGTTATCAGAGTAAGAGGAGATGCTGGATCCTAGATCCCGCCCGGATATCCACCAACCAAGAAAGATACAGAGGTACCAGAGATGCTTCAGGGAAGACCCATGTGCATGACCAAAGACTTTGAAACAAAGCCTGATCATAAGAATGTTAAGGACAGCTTAGGTTAAGGCGGCCTTAACCACAACCTGCAATTAGCAGCCCATTTTGTAACACTGGGGATAATGAAACACCAGAACAGTTTCCCCGAGGGTTGTCCCTGAGCCTGCATCATGAACAACCTTTCCATTGGTTGGACACATCTCAAAAAGATTTGTCCTAGGTCAGATGAGATCTACCCCAGAGTAGTTGACGTCACACACAGTTGGACCGAATGATCCCAGGTTTAAGAGCTAACAGAAGGGGCTCCAGGGATCTGTTTGCACCGGTGTGGTAGGAGATCTGGAGACCTTGGTGTCTAAAGGCTCAGGGAACTTCTGAGCAAGAAAAGAGCCAGAGGAGCCAGGGGACTGTACAAAGCCTTTGTTCTCATTTCAGACCCTGACAGAGCTGCATGTCAAGTCATAGGAAAGTGGCACGGTATAATACTGTGCAGGTCAACAGCACCTTTCATCTGAGGATTGTAAAGCCCTTTCAAGACATCAGTTTGTTAAACCTCACAACACCCCTGTGAGGTAGGTATTACCCCCCATTTTACAGATGGGGGGAACTGAGGCACAGAGAAATGCAATGGCTTGGCCAAGACCTTTGGGCAAGCCAATGACACAGGCAGGAGGTCCTCCTGCTCTTGTTCCCGGCTTGTGGCTCCTTCCCCCTTCGGACAGCAGAGTGTTAGCAGCTCACAGAGCCACTGCTGGGCTTGCCCCATGAGCAGGGAACATGCAATGTTTATGGAGGGCTCCTGAGCCCCTTGAAAGCACCCTGGTAACCAGCTGCCACCAGCACTTCAGACATTAAACCATTTCCCAGACAGCTTCTCCTTCCAGGTGCGACCCCAGGATTGTCACTGTTTTTTCCTGTGCAATCAGGTAGGAGGCCAGGAGGAGCCTGAGAACTTGGATCCTTCATGGAAATGTCCCAGCACTGTATGGCAACAGTCCAAACTGAAAACCACTTTTCTCTCATGGCAAATGTCTCCCCGGAGACAATGCCCAGCATTGAACTCTGGTGGCAATGGGTGGTGGTGGGGTCTCACCAG
Source organism: Aptenodytes forsteri (assembly GCF_000699145.1). Lineage (NCBI taxonomy): Eukaryota > Metazoa > Chordata > Aves > Sphenisciformes > Spheniscidae > Aptenodytes > Aptenodytes forsteri. Next base: position 1,915,431 of record NW_008794456.1, on the reverse strand, counting down.
GCCTGGAGGAGAAGGAGGAGGTAGCTAGAAGGATATTACACGGCTTTTGCTGCCACTGTTGTCAGCATCTTTCATCAGTGTTGGATGTTCACCTGACCCCAAGTCACCTCATCCCAGCCCATGTGCAATGTCAAGAAGAAACTAAAGCTGGGGGGTAAATTGGCCAGGAAGCGATGCCAGGAGCTGTGGTGGAGTCTCCATCATGGTAACCCCACCGCCAACCCACCCCAACCCTTAGTTACGTCATGGTACCAATTTCCCCTCTCCTCCCCCCACCACGACAGTTTTTGTGCTGAATACATATTCTGCCTTATAAAAATAGTCCTCTGGTATCAAAAGACAAATAAAACAAGAGAGGAATAAAAGACCCCTGTCGCCAGCAGCAGTGCAAATCAGGAGAGCCAGCTCAGGAAGGATGGGCTTAAGGTGTCCTCGGTTTGTCACTTCTTCAAGGGGAAGGAGGTTGATTGGACTTTGATGGCTGGGACTGGCCTAGAGCGAAAAGAAACAGAAAGGAGACAACTCATTTGAGTGCAGAGACTAAGCATCCACCACCTCCACCACAACCATCCTTCCACATCTCAGGGAAGACAGACCAGCTGCTGTCCCTGAGACCAGAGGGGACCTGGGACTGTCATGGTCACCCATGTCCTCTCTCAAAGATACAACCCCAGATTGTATCGCTTTGAGGTGTTTTCCTTTGGTGTACCCTCAAAACCCTGATAGGATTGCAGAGTCCACCAAAGCATGTGGTGACACTGGGCAGTAACCAGCAGTGAGAACTGGGAGCCCACCAGCTGTGGGAGTGATGTCCCCCAAGAGGTTACTGCTCTTGGCTTCCCAGGAACAGCCAAGTTCGTGGACTACCAAGAGACATCACCAAATCAACCAACCTGATATGGACCCTATAGTCCATCCTGGGAATTCATGAAATCTCTCACCTCATCCATCCAGGAAAGACAACAGTTCCCTGACCCTCTCCTAGCATGTTGGTGGTGTCAAGTAATGAATACAGACCAGGACACCGGCACATCCTGCTCCCTGGAACAAGTCTGGCCCTGCCAGTCTACACTTTCTGACATGGGCACAGTTTCAAGAGAGGATGGCCAGGGACTGCTCTCAGTGGGCAGCAAGGATAAAACTACACCGTTTGGGGAAGGGAGCTGAGTTTGGCTGCTGGGATGTGCCAAGCCTTTCTCTTTTGGGACCACAGAACAGGCCTGGTTTATCTACTAGAAGAGATGAGCTGTAGGGATTGAGTTACACTGAGAAATTTTGAGGCATATTCAGCCTCTTTGTGGTGACAACTACAAAGGCATAAGAACCTAAAATAGTGTAAGAGGGTCAAAGCAGTAATTAGCAAAGCAGACTGTCTGGGGATGAGGGCCAACTTCAGTCCAGCACGGTGCCTTCTCTCCATGGCTGGATATGGCCCACAAGCCTGGCTAGCAGAAGCGGATGCAAGCACGATCCCTTGAGGCTCCACTGGCCCATATCCAGAGGATTTAGCAGTACAGCAAGAGTTGAAAGTAGTAGTGATACTGTAAAGGACTTGGACTTAATCTTCCAGCTCCAAAATGGAAAACCTGCGTCTTCCATTCCCTTGGATACAGGTGCCCAAGCCCTGCTGTTGCTGGGGTACCAAGATGGGCTGCTCATCTAGGAGCCTCTGGGAAGGCAGACGTTTAATCCCCAGTCTCCTGGTTCCCAGCCCAGTGCTTAACCAAAGGCCATCCCCCCACAAGCAGTCCCCATGGTCCTGCATGGTGTCTGTGATTCACCTTTGAGGCGGCATCGGCCTGCAGGGAGGAAAGATGAAAGAGACCATCATTGTCCATCCCTTCACTCCACTGTCCCCCAGCAGAACACCAACAGCTCCCTCCATGCTCTGGGAGGGGGAGGTCACATGCACGCCCAAAGGATGGCAACTCCCTTAACCCATCAGGACCTTACAAGACCCAAAGACCCAACCTTGGTCACCGTTGGCCAACCTTGGCCCAAACCCTGCGGGGTCCTGCCAGGTGGAGGCATGGCTGCAGATCCCGGGCACCTGCAGGTACCTTGCTTGGGTGGGCAGGCTTTTCTCCTGCACCATGCAGGAAGGAGCATGGGCACAGGATTGTTTATGCACGTAGCATCCCCATCTGGATAAACACTTTGGTTGCAGTTGCTCCCCAGGTAGCAGAATTTGGGACGTCTTCTGATTTCCTTCCTACCTTTTGCTGCTGCCCCCACATGCCCCATACCAAAGATCCACAATGCCCTACAGGCCAGTTACCCCAAAGCTGGTGGCCTTTGAACTCTCTGTAGCTCCAGCAGTGTGCACAGACCCGCACACCCCAGAGCACAGAGCATTTCCCCCGCTCCTCAGCAGCCTGGCCTGTACACACCAGCCATATTGGGGAGGAGCAGGAGAAACCCAGGTCACAGTGAAGACACCACGAGGGGCAGACCAGAGCACACCACAATGACATTTGGGATGTCCCACCCAGACGTGACCCACAAGACTCCCCACTGTGTCCACCTGCAGGACCCCAGCAGTGGTGGGAGACAGCTCAGCTCCTCTCTCAACTTACTTTAATGGCCTTGTGGGGTGGCTCATGGCACTTGTAGCCGACACCTTGAAGTTGGTAGGAGGGACCATGACCAGCAGGGTCTGTCCATGTGCAGGAGGCAGTTCTTTGGCCAGAAGAGGACTTCCAGGCAGCGGCCGACGGGGGGGCTGGTGCTTTGGGATGACCTGGGATCACAAAGTGTATGGAGAGAGACAACATCCTTAGAGGAGCATCCAGTGACCTCCTACCTCCTCTCTCCTCTGCTGCAGAGCTGAGATGCTTAAAGCATGTAACAACAACACGCAAACTACCTTAAAATATTCTCATTATCTAATGAGCTTTCGTCACCATTGCAACAGATTAATCTCTTAGGGTGGCGTGACAGATCCTTAATAGTGCCCGACCCAAAAGAGCCACAGGCAGCCAAAAAACAGGGAATTTCTGTGAGTCTGGAAGGAAAGCACAGCCAACCAGCAAAGCTCACCAGCGGGGTCCTCACAGGGCTGCAGGGAAGAGGTTTCTTTGGAGGCGGCAGCTTAGCCTGGGAGACGACCTTTTTGGTGGGGACCATGGGCGATTTGCTGACTGGCGGAGGTGGCCTGGCAGGCTTGGGGTCTCTCGGGCGCGGAGGGATGGAGTGGGGAGGCGGGCGAAGAGGGTGGACAACGTTGACAGGCTGAGAGCCAGGCTGGTGAGCGCTGGGTTTGGCGGGGAACGCAGCCCGTGTTGCCTGCGGGGACAAGAAAAGCAGGAGTATGGAGAAAATCCTTAGGTGCATTTTCCTGGGTGCTGAAAAGCAGATGTCCCCTCAAGGTCTGGGTGCTAGGGAGTTGCAGTTGTATTTATTCCACTTTCTGGGACCACCACTTTTACCATCCCACCCAAAAGCTGAACATGTTTCCTCCTCGCTAACCATATGAGAGCACACAAGAATGAGAAAGGTGCTGGTCTCAGGAGATCTGGAGCAGGGCCAGCTCTGGTGAATCCACACCAGATTTCCACCAGACGGGAGACATCATCCCTTCTGCCACGCTCTCAGCCACTGTGGACGTGCTCAAAAACCCTAAATTCTTCCTAAATTCAGCCCTGGGCTTACCCATCCCAAGGTCACCAGAGCTGACACAACCAGCAGCAGAAGCATCTGCCTCCCCGGAGACCCAGCACAAAGTCAACAGCGGGATTGCACAGCCCCCTGCTAAGCTTTGCCTAAGGCTCCTGGCAATCACCGGTGTCTTTCTGAGCAGGCAGAGCTCAACAGGCTCACTTTTAGGAGGGATGTGTACTACTGACCAAGGGCTTACAGTGTAGACACAATGCAAAACCAGCATGGAGCACCAGCTGCTTGCCCAGTTGCTAGAGGTAGATGTGATCACCCACAAGTATCAAGTCGCGGGAAGGGAAAGCAAACCTGGAAGGTGAGTTATTACTTACTTTATTAGTGTGGCTGGAGGTGGAAATGTTCCGCAAGGTGAAAGCAGCTTTGGGATGGCCACTGGTTGACTTCCGACTGATGGTTTTGTTCCTGCCCGAGATCACAAACGTAAATCACAGATGGCAAAATAAAGCAACCATTTTTTGCAACAGCTGCCTCCCGAAATGCTGCACATCAGCGAGATCCTGTCTCCGTTAAGAGATCGTTAACAGACAGTCTTGCGGGGCTGGGTGAGCAGAGGTAACAAGTCTGTCTTGAGATAATGAGGGTAATGAAGGAGGTTGGTTGGTTCCATAATTTTTTCTCAAATTATTGCATGGGCTCTGAGGTATGTGTGTGCCTGTACCTGTACTAGGAGTGGAAATAATGAGAATATCTAAATTCAGTGCTCCTTTAGAGCCCTTCCAGTTCTTGCAGCCTGCTAGGAGCAGATGGTGAGAAAGCTCCTCGGTACCAGGCCACCTTCGTCATCACTCTCTGGGGTTGTCCTGTCCAGAGGACCATTCCTGTCCTCTGCTCAGGGGAGAGCTGAGAGCCTCAGATTTCCCAGGAGAGAGCTCTTCCTATCTCAAACCAGGTCTCACACCAGTTTGAAACATCCTGTGCACCACCAGCTCCCCCACAACTGTTCCTACCAGGCTGGAAGCTGCAGTGGCAAGAAAACAAGGTTTCAGAGTCTCACTGGGTCCTCAAGAGAGAAGGGATTTAGGATGCGTCACCCACCTATATGTCTCCTGGCTCCTTCTCCTCATCTCCTTTATCCATTTATTAGGAGTGAGTTCCTCCCGCCGGT
>NW_008794456.1:1905690-1910497 GCF_000699145.1 Aptenodytes forsteri | reverse complement strand
CACCCACCTATATGTCTCCTGGCTCCTTCTCCTCATCTCCTTTATCCATTTATTCAGGAGTGAGTTCTCCCGCCGGTACCAAAAGTAGATGCTCATCATCAGGGCCGGGAGGAAGAGCAGGAAGATGAGCAGAAGGGTTATTAAGATGGCTTCATGATCTGGTAGGGAAAGCACAAAGATGAGTGCGGGGCTGGGAGAGCCAGCAGCCTCCGGCTTCACTCGATGGAAACGTCGATCCCATCTGCCCATTCCCGGCCACCCAGGCTAGAGACATCATTGCTGATCACACCTCCAAAAAGGGAGCAGTACCATCCGGTGGCCTCTGATAAAAATGGGTGGCCACCAAGCAACCAGAGCTGGGCACAGGCTGTGGGGTCTGCCTGAATGGACCCAACCCAGCACATTTGGGAGCAGAGCTGTCAGCAGCTTTATCGCCCCATTTCTCCCTCTCGTGGCATCGCCCCAGCCCCACCAGCATCACAAGGCACCGGACGAGAAGTCACGACTCACTGTCGCGCTGCACAGGGCCACTGTCCACGCTGCCACCCAAGCCCGGCTTCTCGCAGTAGGGGGGAGCCCAGCCGGCATCGCAGTGGCAGTTCTTGTTGCTGTTGCAGACCTGCAGAGAGTGAAGGAGGGTTGAAGACCACAAGGGATGTATGGAAACGATGGTCTGTACGGTGGGGAAGAGAGCAGATGGCCAATGGCAGGAGTCCGGGCTGAAGGAGCTTAAGCCCTGCCAATAGTTACCCCTTGAACATCACTTGGATCGTGTCTGTGTTGCCCTCAAATCTGTGATTGCAATGTACAGAGGTATTTTCCAGCTGATACTTTTATTTCCCCGCCCTTTGCAGAAACCTTGAAGACGGGTATCTTATACCCTCAGTTTTCAAACTGCTTGACTAGATAAGCCTGATGCTCTTAATACTTTGTGCTAGGCCAGAAGTTTGTTAAACACCTTCCCCTCAGGGTCTTTCCCATTAAACCGTAGCATTTCTGAAGCAGAGAATCCAAACCAAGAGCCTTAACGACGCTGAGCAGAATGGAAAGGTAAATTTGGGTGTTTTACCTACCACATTTCTCTACGTAATCCAGCAGTGATTTTCTACAGCAGGTTGTTGGTGCCTTATCTGACAAAGCCCTGCGTTCTGCAGAGGTCAAATCTTTGTAGCCTTTAAGCTTTGGACAATAGTGGCTCTTTCTATTCGCTGAACTATTTCCCTGCCTTTTTGCAGTCCCAGTTCTGTTTCTAACTCTTGCTTTGCTCTCAGAGGGAACAGGCGCCTGCTCTGAGCTCTAAACGCTCTCCAGTTCAAGTTGGACCCTGATCCAAATTTTGCAGATGGTCCTTACATCACAAATGATCTTCTTCCTCTAACTTGGACACGGGTGAGCGAAGATCTCAGCTCAGTCTCACCCACAGCTGATGCATTAGACAGTTATGAAAAGCAGATGCCCACTGCATTGCAAGGCTCATCCCTGTGGGAGACACTTGGTTTTGCTTAAGAATCCGCGCTCATCTCAGGAGCCTGCTGTAGGTCTCAGGCAATAACTCACCCCATGGCCGTTGCACCGCGAAACGCACTTTTCCAGCTCAAAAAGGGAGGCATTCTGGCACCGGCGATCTTTGCAAACCTGAGAGAGAGCCAAGAAGCTGAGGTTAGATAAAGACCCGAGAGAGGGGGGACAGTGATCTTCTGGCTTCACAGATGGAAGTCCTCTGGAAGGATGTTGTCTGTTGGAAAATGCAGGTTGGTTAAATCGTATTGTTCCAGGTGCATTGTTCCATGCATTTCACTCCGATTTTCAGCACAGCCCAGGAAACCTCTGCCACTCCCCCATCCAGGATGGCTCAGCGGAGACCAGCCACCACCACTCCCACCCCCTCCCCTGACAACCCACCTGGTAGCTCCTGGAGAAGGCATTTCCCATCTGGCCCTAAAACACAGGCACCAGCCAAAAAAACCAACACTGGATTTCAAAACCAGCCATCCTTTCTCATGAAAATGTCGACATTTTGGCCTTCCATCCCAAACTGGGATGAAAATTTCACAATTAAAATGCCAAATAGCAAAGGCCATATCTCCGCAGCCAGCTCTGTCTGGCGTGCATCCCTGCTACCGTGTTGTCTACCGGGCTTCTGCCCTTTCTCAGCTGAACTGACCCTCTGTAAAGTACTTGGAGATGCAGGGGCTGTAAAAGAGACAAATGCTCAGTTAGTAGCATCTGTTTGGATCTGTCGTCTTGATTCCTAACACAGCTTTCCCCTGGGAAACAGTTTATTCATCGGAGGAAGCCTCATCCATCAAGTCCTGGGGCATGCAATTCTTCTTGGGGTTGCTCCACTATGTATTAAATCGGTAAAGAAGCATGGAGGCCAGAGAGAAGAATTTGGTGGCCTACACACAAGCATCTGGTGATGTCTAGAAATGCCCCGGTTGACATGTAATCAAGGCAATGCCTGCAAGCGTGGGGGGAACCACGTCCCACAGCCCGGCTGTAACGCAGAGAAGAGCCAATGTCTACGCTGGAGCTGGGACAAGAGCCAAGGAGTTGATCTCCTGGAGGAGACCACAGCCCTAGGAAGAGGTACTCACCATCCCATCTCCGCATTTTGTCCCCGTCATCACCAGCCCAGGGTCAGAGAGGTCTTCCTCATCGTCCTTTGCGGTGTACATGTAGGTGCCTCGGCACTTCACCTCCCGCCCATTGAAGCGGATGGTGGTGTCGATGGAGACAGTGTTGGTCCCCTGGGGCTTCTTAGCTGAGCTCTGGCACTGGATCTTGCCACACATAGCATCCCTAGGAACAGGACACAGCCGAGGTGAGGGCAGGAGATATGGGTATCCACTCCTTCACCCTCCCTGCCCCATCATCCCCTGCCCCGCTGCTTCCTGACTCACCTCCCTCTGAATTTATGGCCATGGGAGGTTGTGATGGGAGCAGATCGGCAGGTTCAGAAAGGACTTAGATAAATCATGGACAGCACAGAGAAATGCTGGAGGGAACAGGCAGGGGGGGTCCCTCTAACATCCCTGGTCTAACTGGGAATACTGGAGAGCACGCGCTCCCTTAATAGCATCTCCTGCTGATGCTGTCTTTGATTTTCCCTTCGGGCTGGGCTGGGAGGTGGTGCATGGTGGGACAAGCTCCCAGCAGTGATGGAGACTGAGCCCAGGAAGGACCTGGTGGCTTCCTCAGGTCCCAAACAGAGCTGGCCCAAGGGGTGATGCCAGGAGGCCGGGGTAGGGCCTCACCAGCCCTGTCACAGGGGTGGGCAGCGGGGGGCTGCAGGTGCAGGAGGAGGAGATGGGGCACCCATGGGTGCCAACGCTGCACCCACCTCTTGTCACATTTCACGTATCGCCCTTGGCTGTCTTTGCCGCAGTTGCCGTAGGTGTTGCCGGCCATGTTCACGTCCTGGAAACAGGCGTCCGGGGCCGGCCAGGCACCTGCAGGGAGGGAGGAAAGGTCCCGCGTGGGATGGGGAAAGCAGCCAGCAGGGAGAAATTCCTAAACCGGGAGCAGTGGCTGGATGCTTCTGGAGAAAACACCATGGAAAAGTCTCCTGGAGAGCTGCTGCTGCGGGTGCTGGGCCAAGAACAGCACAAGGGGGGTGAAATCCCCTTTCCTCTGGGGTCTAGCAGAGAATTTTGGCTCTGGAGGAGGATTTCCCCCGTGCCTGCTGCAGCTCTCCTGGGGGCACCCACAGGTGCTGGCCCTGGGGGGTGGCAGCACCGCTATGCAAATGGGGACCTATGTGCCCTGTATGGGGTGGGAGCAGTAGGGGGGTCTACGTGGGTGCGAGCGGGGTGTTGGGAGTGTGGGTACGGTGTGGGGTGTGGGTACGGGGGCTGTCGGGTTTGGGTACGGGGGCTGTGGGGTGTTGGGAGTGTGGGTACGGGGGCTGTAGTGCGCACAGGGGCAGGGTGCAGCACATGGCTGCGCGTGGCCATATGTAGTGTGGGGGCCCTATGCAGCACGGGGTCGTACACAGCTGGGGGCCATACACAGCAGACGGCCATATGGAGCATATGAGCTATGGGCCGTATGCAAAGTGGGGGCTGTATGCAGCACGGGGGCCGTATGCAGTCTGTGGCCATATAAAGTGTATATATATATATACGAAGTGTGTAACAACCGTACGAAGCGTCTGGCCATGTACAGCTTATGAGCCACATCACCTATGGGCCATATGCAGTATAGGGTCTGTAGGCAGCGTGAGGGCCATGTGCAGAATATGGGCTAACTAAAGCAAGGAGGCCATATACGGTCTATGCAGTGCATGAGCCATATGCAGTGCTGAAGCTATATGTAGTGTATGGGCTGCATACATATGCTGCGTGGAGGACACTTGCAGCATATGGAGTCACGTGCAGCATGGGGATCATATGCAGCACAGGGGCTGTATGTAATGTATGGGCTGTATGCAGCGTGGGGACCATAGGCAGAGGGTAGACGGGCTGTGCACAGAAGAGGAACAGGCACCTGTGAGTGTGTGTGCACAGCACCCCCAGCCCTCCATGCCAGCCCCACGGATGTTGACCCCAACCCTGGATGGGGACAGCACAACCCCTCCATCCACCACCCTTCAGCCCCACGGGCAGGGGGCATAGAGACCCCACGTGCAGACACAGCGCTGAGACCCAACGTGGCTCCTGCTCTGGAGAGGGGTGGCAAGGATCATAGAATCATAGAATCACAGAATCATTAAGGTTGGAAAAGACCTCTAAGATCATCAAGTCCAACCGTCAACCCAACACCCCCATGCCCACTAAACCATGTCCCTAAGCGCCTCAGCTACACG
>NW_008794456.1:1904663-1905117 GCF_000699145.1 Aptenodytes forsteri | reverse complement strand
AAGTGCAGGACCCGGCACTTGGCCTTGTCGAACCTCATCCAGTTGGCCTCGGCCCATCGAAGAAGGCAGGGCTGGGGCTGGTGGGACTCACCTGGTCCCCAGAGCTGGACGCACTGCTGGTGGTGGGTCATGCACATGCCGTTGTTGCAGTAAGCCTCGCCGTAGGCGCAGGATGAGCCATCCAGCAGGTATACGTTTGCTGGGCAGTAGGGTGAGGCACCCGTGCAGTATTCGGGGAGGTCGCAGGATCCTGCCGCTTCCCTGCAGATCGTCCCAGCCACCTTTAGCTGCCGCAGGAGAAGAGAGAAATGTCAGCACTGAGCGGCAGCAAAGTGCCGGGATTGCTGCTGCCTGCCAGTACAGCTTGGGGCCATAAAGTGTCTATAATGTCCCCTGTGGGACTATATGGGGCTGTCACGGTACAAAGCCAAATTCCTGGGCTTGGACCCCAGCC
>NW_008794456.1:1898019-1904391 GCF_000699145.1 Aptenodytes forsteri | reverse complement strand
AGTTCTGGCAGCAGTCGCCGTGGGCACACTGGGCCCCCGCCTTCAGCGTGCAGTTGTGTGCATTGCAGCATGGGTTGGTGCACTCCTGCGTGGGGAGAAGAAGACACCACCACAGTCAGCGAGCCCGTCCCTCCCGCGTTGCTGCCCCCAGCCCCTTCTCCACCCATCACAGCATTGCTCTTCTCACTTTCATGATGGGGAAAACTGAGGCACGGGGGGGGGGTGAGGAAGACCTGAGCACTCTGGGGCAAAGTCAAGAAGACAGGACCAGGTTAAATGGAATCAGGAAGGTGGGACTGGGAAGAGCCCTTGGTGTCCCTGTGGTGACCGGCAAACCCCTTTCCCTTGGAAATACCCCTCTCCACATGAGCTGCGTCCTGCCACCCAGCAGCTGAGCTGCTCTGCAAAAACCTCTGTGGGAAAGCAATGCAGCACCCAGCACCCTACCTCCACCTCCCCGCAGTCACAGTCTTCTCCTTCCTCCAGAAAGCCATTGCCACATTTCCGTCCCACCACCAGGTCCTTGGTGTCGGGCAGGTTGAAGAGACACATGCCACCTCCCTTCTGGAAGTAGTTCTCCAGCTGCCTCTTGCTGCAGGAGCTGAACACGCGAGGGAAGGGATGTCTGCGCAGGGGACAGATGGGGAGGGATGGGAACCGGGGCGACCGGGACCAGAAGAAGGTGGAAAACCACAGTCAGAGCTGGGAAATAAGGACACGGGCAAACTGGCACAAACCCTTCCAAGAGCAGAAGCCACCATCAGCCAGATGCATCAAGAGCACGAACATCCCCCACCCCAACTCACACGGCTGAGCATCAGATTAACAACCAGGGGACACCACACTGAACCCAAATATTTTCCAGAACGGGATGGGGTGGACAAGCGGAGCTGCTATATGCCACCAAACCAGAGCATCAAACCTCCAGCAAGAAACCTCTTGGAGTTTGGAGATCCCCATGGTCTGACCCTCAAAGCCCAAGGAGCACCCATGCCTGCAGGCTCTGCCAGCTCGATGCTGGTGTAGGTGCCACCTCCGTGCCTCAGTCCTTTGCACCTGGGTGACCACAGACCCCCCCGTCCTAACCGCAAGGCAGGTCTCCACATCTGCAGTGACTATCTGCTCAGGATGTCTGCTAAATATGTGCCTGTTACCATGGAACCGCTGAGAGGAAATACCCGTTTGGGGCTATTTAAATACCTCCGAGGTTGAGATGGAGAAAAATCCTCTAAAAAATTAAAGAAAAATGGAAAAGACACGCAAAAAAAAACCCGCATTAAATCATTCACAAGGCCTGAGCAACAGAAAAACAAACAGAGCCTACTACGTGTAAGGTAATTTCTCTAACAGCCCGACTGGCCTTTTGCATAAGGAGCTGGAGAGACACAGTGATTTTCTGGAGAAGCTCCGAGCATGGTTATTCCGTAATTTTGCACAAGTTTGTGTGGGTTTTTGTGTGATGTACTAAGAAGGAGGAAGCAGAGAGTAAGAGCTGTGCACCGCTCTCCGCTTCAGTGCTGGTTTCACTTCCTCCTATCGCTGAAAAAAAGATTTATTTCATATTAGGACATCTCATTTCCGAGATGACACAGAGGCCTTTTCTAAAAGTATTTTTGACATCTGGGGGAAATCTTTTGAGCTGCAGGGAAAGCTGTAAGTCCATGCAAGTTATGGGAGGGTGAGCAAGTAAATATACCCAATAAGCTGGTACATGAACGTGCAAATAGGGAGAGGCTGAAGACAGACAAAAAAATGTGTTTCCTGCCCATGTCAGGAAAAAAATATTCCAGCAAAAATAAGAAGGAAGAAATGTCACGGGGAGATGTCAGCTCGGAGAGCTTTGCCTGCAGGGGTGAGCAGGGGCACAGCTGAGCTACAGCATCTGCTACTGCTTTGCACCAGTGCATCCAGCTCCGGTGGGTGGGGGCAGGATAATTAATTAACAGGATGACTAAACAAACAAGTGCATAACTGCCTCGTCCTGGAAGGCCGGTGCTTTTCCCCACCACAATCCACCTAGGCAGAGACTAAACCCCACGGGGTCAGCGCCGTGGTCTGACGGCCCTGAGAGCCACGGGAAAACAGCCTGGGGACACCCTGAAACCGCATCATGGTTTTTGACTGTTATTTATTAATTGGAAGAGAGGATGGGTTCAAATAACGGGGAATAAACAGCTGCTTTTCTGCAGTGCAGGGAAATCTGGGCTGACCGTATTGTCGGGAGCTAGAAAACCCAACAGGAGAAGGACCTTGGAAGGGAAAGTGGCACCAACCAGCTGAATTTCATACAGCTTTGGGCCGAATTAAAGAGTAAAAGCAAAGGAAAACAAACCCCGGAGGGATGCCAGAGAGCATGAAAGCTAATGACTACCACTGCGGAGCATCCCGCATCCACATTTAGTGGGCTTGGGGTGAGGGATGTGAGCTCACCCCACCGCAGCCCCGCGATGCCATGAGTCCCCGCCAGCATGACCGGGGACTGGGCACCCCTTGGCCCTCTGGTCTTACAATAAAGAATCATTTCATTGTGCTGAGGTGTGGGTTAGCACAGGAAAACACCTTGCATTCCTGTAATGTGTCCACCAGATAACATCCACCTGCTTCCATCCCTAGCTCTTTTGGGATGCGGCTGCTACCCCGCTGCTACCCTCTGCTACCCCTGGGAGACCACCAGCCCTGCCTGCTCCTGGGCCCCGGGATGTTCTCGCTCCAGGGAATTGGGATGTACAGGACAAACGGGGATGAGGGCAACCAGCCGGGTCCCCCTTTGCAATGGGGCACTGCAACCGCAACGGTGCCTTGCAGGACAGGACCCCCTCCCCAGTCCCCAGCCCACCCAGCTGCAAACAGCATCCACAACCTGCTGGGGGCCTTGGGGGACGCATCCCATCCCCACCACCACTTACCCAGTGGCCGCTGCCATGACACAGCCACCTTGCTCCGGGGTGGCCTCCACGCAGCAGCCCGTGCTGTCGTGGCTCATGCCGAAATTGTGGCCTATTTCGTGGGCCATAGTGGCGGCTGCCCCGATGGGCTGCTCCGAGTGGTCCTGCATAGGGATGGGGGATGCGTCAGCACAGCAGCCAGGAGCGATGGAGAGGGGTGATCCCGCAGCAGGGAATGGGGTTGGGGTGATGGAGGGACCACAACATCCCTGTGATTGCAACTGGATCCCATGGGAGGGACAGAGAGAGGGATGGAGGAGGATTCATGGCAGAAGTAGGGTTTGGTCTCCTAAGATGGGAGACCAACAGTCCCACATGGGACTGTTGGGAAGCTTTTTCTGCTGGAGCCAACTGCTGAAAACCTGGGGCCTTGGAAGGCACATCCCAAAAACCAGAAACCTCGGTGAGCCACACCACCACCCTGCCTAGGGACCACAGGTCACCAGGGCCACCATCGCCACATCAGGAGGAGGATAAGAGTTATCTGGGGCGGAGACGACCCTACAAAACCAGAGAGCACAAGCAGGGAACAAGCAGGGGCTATTCAATATGAGGGGCAGAAGCAACACAGGAGATCCCAACGCTGCTGCTCGCTGCAAGCTGAGGGTGTACCTGGGGCGGGAGACCTTTAAACCAGCCCTTTCTCACCTTCCTTAGTACTTGGCCAACATCTGAGAGGGGTAAGGGGCTACCAGCATCATCATTTGCCCTCAGGCTGCATCCCAGGACCAAGCCCAGATGGCTGGTCCTCCAAGCCCGTGAAGAACCCCAGCAAGACGGGGTGGCGATGGGGTCCCCCAGCCTGGGAGGAGCAGCGGGGACCCCCATGTGCCTCTTACCATGCTGACACCTCCGGAGTTATCCGCGCTGCACATCCCCTCCAGCGGGGCCATGCCAATGGTTGTCCCCCTGAATGTCTTCCCTCTGCCCGGAAAGGAGAACGGAGGGCCAGTTAGCATCCCAGGGGTGGTTTGGAGACCCCGGTCTGAGCCGGGAGCACCCTGCCCTGCTGTCCCCAGGTCCATAGGGGTGCTTACGTCAGCAGCTGGGCGTTGTCGTGCTTCTTGCGTGACCTCAGCGCCTTCTTCCACTGCAGGAAGGACCAGAGCGTGGCGTTGGCGTCGCTGGTGACGGCGCACTGGTCCCGCTCCGTCCACACCTCCAGGCCGATCAGGGCCACCTTGATATTCAGCGACCTGTAAAACTGCAGGGAGGGGACAGGGATGGAGGGGATGGGGACTGGCATTCGCCGTACATCCTCCGTCACGGCCACAGTGTTTCAGCTGGTGAGTCTCCATGCTTTACTTCCAGCTGGGTGACTCGGGGACACACTTGTCCCAAATCCACCTGCAAGCATGAGCTCTACAGGCACAGGCGTGGGCACAGGAGCCAGTCAGGGTGGCACGATGCAATCCATCAGCTGACAACGCCTAAGCATGTCCCTGCTTGTGTTGACCATGCCAGCATTGATCCCCATCGCCACAGCAAGGGCGAAGAGCCAGCACCCTCCTCACTGCTGCAGCTCAGCCGATGAGTGGCAAAGCATTTTCCACCGCATGCTCACATCTGCCATCTAAACTCCTAGCCCCAGTGACATGGGGACAGTCCCTGAGGGCCATCACCAGGCTGTCCCCGAGCTCAGGTGCTTTCACATGCACCAGGAACGGTGGAGGTGGTGGCAGGTCCCTCTCACTGGCCGTTACCTTGTCCACGTAGTTTGCGATCTCCACGATGCGCTGCTTGGTGTGGCCAAGGTTGAGGTTCTGGTTCCTGTACTGCAGAGAGGTGGGGATGGGGAAGGGTCACCGGAGGAAGAGCAGGGGGGAAGACAGAGAGGGGTCCCGGCTTTTCGGCAGGGGACCAGGTTTCTGCCCCCCACAGTGCTCACCAGTGTGTGATCGGCAACAATGAAGAGCTCCATGTACTTCATGGTCCTCCAGGCATCTCTCTTCACCTGCAAGACAGACAGCAAGGCTTGGAGGAGCGAAAGAGTGGGCAGCCCGTGGCTCTGGGCATCACGGGTTCCCCAGACACTGCAGAGCTGTCCAGGAAGGACGGCCGAGCGGGGAAACTGAGGCACGAGGAGACCAGGAAAATTTGGACAGCTTTAGTGCAATTCCCAAAGTCACCTCACATCACTTCCCACATTGTATGACACAGCACCGATCCCCAACCCACACATCCTCCCCTTGAGGTCTCCTGCCCAAACTCAAACCAGGTGAGCTGCCCATGAACACCCCTCACGTCCCATCTGCCTGCGCAACCCTACCCAGATGCCAGGGTGACGGGCACCCCGCCCCAAGCTGCAGGCATTTAGCAGGGGCACAGACGGCCCCGCTCTCAGCCCTCTGCCCCTCCACAAGCGTTTGCTTGGAGGACCCCAGGATGGATTTACCCGCTGGTGCATTGGCTGGAAGAGCCGAGCGATGTCAGCAATGGTGCTCCCAAAATCATCGCCGTGGCCGCAGGTCCCACCTCGGATGGGCAAGTGCTCTGCTCGGTGGATGACGTGGTGGCCTGGCTCGGGGGTCCCCAGGGGTTTCAGGTAGTAGCTAGCATTGCTGCTCAGCACTATCAGGCCCCTGGCAATGGAGAGCAGTCCCCGATGGCTCCTGTGGTGCTTTCACTCCAGCTCCCCTAGCCCCTGCTGAGGCCCCGCAAACTCACTGCACCTCAGCTCGGTCCATACCCGGGGTGAGGGCAGAGACAAGAGATGGGTGTCTCTGTCAATACAGCCCTATGAGCTAATATATCCTTAGCGTTAAACCTCCATGCCGGTCAGACCACGCAAACGCGGGATGGCAGCTGGTGGTTGCAAGAGGGCAAAGCTCAGTTCTGGGGTACCCGCTGTGGGGTGCGTGGCATCTTGCCTCTTCCAGAGACAAATTTCCTTGAAGGCAGCTCATGCTGCCAGAAAAACAACTTTCTCCCCCCCGGCCCACCCCCGGGGTCGGGTGAAGGACGGGAGAAGGGAAGCAATGGAAGGAGAAGGGAAGCTATGGAAAATCAGCCCCATGAAGCATCTAGAGCTGGGGTTGCAGGACCATCGGTGCTGCTCCGGGGGGTCCCCAGAGGGGGGTCCCTGCAGGGAGGAAGGGGGCAGCCCGCTCCCCACCTGTCTCCGTACCGTATTCCCGAGCAGGTGCTGAGGACGACCCAGGAGCCGCCGTAGCCCCGGACGTGCCCATGGGAGTAGCAGTGGTCCGGGGAGAGAGGCGATGGAGTCCTTCGTTAGAAAACACCACGCAGGGCTGGGCAGCAACAAACCCCACATGCTCGGCCCAAAAAACCACTCGTTTTGCATTTCCCAGCCGGGCGAGCGGTGTCCCTCTGCACCGGGGAACGGGAGGGACGGAGCTGGGAGGCTGCTGGCTCCAGTGGTTCAGCCAGGGACACAGACAGCCCCGCGCCCGGGTCGGCGCGCGGG
>NW_008794456.1:1883819-1897997 GCF_000699145.1 Aptenodytes forsteri | reverse complement strand
GGCCGGGGGGGGGGGGTACGTCGGGGAGAGCGAGGACTGCTCAAGCCCGGCGCTGCCTGTGTTTATTTCCCGAGGTGCTGTATCGCGGCCAAGAGATACAGGAGCCACGTGTTGCTGCATTCCTCCCGCGACAGGCGCCGGGGATGCTGCCAGCGAAAACACCGCGCCTCATCCCGGTGGGGCTTTGGCTTCATCCCAAGTGCCAAGGCACCCCGAAAAACAGAGGTGAGCTAAGCCCATCCCCCCAGCGCCCACCGTGTGGTTGGGGGCCACCGTCACGGGCTGCCCGTCCACGGCGTAGTGCGTCTCGGTGTAGCCCGGCGCGAGCAGCCTGCGGAGAGAGGAGAGGGGAGAGGGGTGAGGACCCTCAAGCTGCTCTGGGTGTCTCAGTACAGGGACATGCCGAGGCACCCCGAAAAACAGAGGTGAGCTAAGCCCATCCCCCCAGCGCCCACCGTGTGGTTGGGGGCCACCGTCACGGGCTGCCCGTCCACTGCGTCTTGCGTCTCGGTGTAGCCCGGCGCGAGCAGCCTGCGGAGAGAGGAGAGGGGAGAGGGGTGAGGACCCTCAAGCTGCTCTGGGTGTCTCAGCACAGGGACATGCCGAGCCTCCGTGCCCAGCCCTGGGCAGACATGCAGGGCTGAGCCGTCTGCATGGTCCCCGTTCACAGCCCCGCTTTGCAAAGCTTTGGGCAGCGGAGCTGGCAGGGCAGCCATCGCCACTTTGTCAGGGCCGGCCACCCGACCAGCGGTTGCCCACGGCCAGCGAGGACACAAATCACAGTCCAACGTCCCCCTTTGTGTCTCAGCAAGGAAGGGGCTGCCCATACTTCTTCGAGGTCCTGCTCGTCTGGGAGAGGGGACCTGCACAGGAGGAGCCCGGCTGCCCACCCACCCCCTGGTTCAGGGGTCACCTCACCACCACCGAGGACGAGCAGCCAGGCAGGGTGACAGCTTCTCCATAGGGACCAAACCCCGCTTTGGCACTACCAAAGTCCCCAGAGGGAAGGATCCCGCTGGGAGAAGAAGGGATTAACCCTGTACTCGGGGTCCAGCCGAGGACTTGGGAGGTTTGGGGTCTCTGACACAGCCACCCCCTCCAGCCCCAGGCATGTCACTTCGCCTCGCTCACGGCACAGCAAGCGTGATGCTCCTGAAGCAACACCCCAGCAACAGGCCGGGGGGGGTCCCCAGAAAAACAGAGGTGATCGTGAGAAAGCTCAGGCTGCTTTTAGCAAAGCCTGCACCCCCCTGCCTTCACCCCGCGTGCCTCGGCTTCCCCCCAGCTGCCGGCCATCTCCCACCAAGGCCGGTCCCGGGGCCGCCCATGACACAGCCCCGTCCCACGCTGACAAATTGCTTCCTGCCGCGGGGAAGAGTCAGAGCTGAGCTTGCAACCGGTAAGCATGTGGGGCTGGGGGTCCCAGGGAGCAGGCGGGGGGGATTTAGACCGAAATGACCCCACGGGTGGTGGGAGAGAAGGGAAAGGGATGGGGGTTTCCCACGCCGCCGAAGGCTGCATGACCCTGTCCAGATGCCAGGGTGATGGGCACCCTACCACGAGATTGCAGCCACCATGGGGACAGCAGGTAACCTCAGGGACAGCGTGCATGCAGGGGTCTTGGCCACCCAAAGAAGGACAAAGCAGGGCTGGGTTTTCCCCCTGCTGACAGTTTGGCCCTTGATTTGTGGGGTTTGGCCCCGTCCCAGGGGTTTTATTCTGCAGCAGAAGAAAATAAACCAAGCAGCCGGCCCCAGAATAGCCCTCCCGCCTCTTGGTTTCCATTTTGCAACCAGTTTGGCCCCAAAAATGTCGCTGTGGGCACATTCCCGCCTTTGCAACCCGCCTGTGAGTGGGTGCCTGGCACCAGTAACTCCAGTAACAGCGGAGAAAGGACAGGAGCTCAGCCTGGGTCCTCGACAGGGACCCGTGGGCAGCCTGGCAAGACAAGTGCCCAGCCAGCACGGGGGCAGCTGGGCAGCTGCCCGTGCAGGATGGGGACAGGGATGGGGACGGGTCGGCTGAGGACAGCAGACAGGCAAAAGCCTCTATGCCATGCCTGGGGAATAGGGGGAACTGGGAGGGTTGAGCCGATCCCCCAACTGGGGGCACAGTGAGTCCCAGCACAGCTCAGACCACTGGGATGTCCTCTCCAGGGCAGGCCAAGGACCAGGAGCCCCGGGGAAGGAAGGGCAAGGAGATGTGCATTCTCCTCCAGCACAAGGGAAGGCCTTCTTGGAAAACACCACAAAGGATGGTTTTGGAGGCCGACCACGTCTCCCCGTACCAGAAGAAAGAAGATTTGAGGTCTAGCATGGCCTCACTGGCCCATGAGCTAGCAGGGCTAAGGCAGCCCTGCCACCTGGCACAAGACAGCAGTGTAGATGGCCAGGGCTGCATTGGTCTCCCCAGCAGACACAACCACTAGGCACAGCCAGTCTTGGGTGCCATGTCTTGGGTGTCATGGACTGTCCTGGGTGCCATGGGTGGTCCTGGGTGCCACGGACGGTCCTGGGTGCCACGGACTGTCCTGGGTGCCACATACTATCCTGGGTGCCATGGATGATCTTGAGTGCCATGGACTATCATGAGTGCCATGAACTGTCTTGGGTGCCGTAGATGGTCCTGTGTGCTATGGAAGCTCTTTGATGCCATGGAAAGTCCTGGGTGCCACAGACGGTTCTGGGTGCCACAGATGATCCTGGGTACCACAGACGGTCCTGAGTGTCACGGACAGTCCTGGGTGCCACGAATGCTTTTGGGTGCCATGGATGATCCTCGGTGCCATGGACTGCCCTGGGTGCTCAGCTCCCTTTTGCTGCCACCAACCCCCTCATCTGTTTCACTGTGCCCTCATCCAGAGCTCAGCATCGTGCAATGCCCCACGCTCCTCCAGTCCTGCCAGAGGCACCACAGCCACCAGCGATGCTCTTCACCCCTCCTGGCCACACTCATCCCTTCAGCATGGCAAAGTGATACCAAGCCAGAATTAGGGTCATGAGAAGACATACAAACATCTCCAGGCCTGGTGCACCAGCTAGAAACAAGGCTAAGCTTTGCACATGAGCTTTCAACCCCCACTGCCAACCCCCCCATTGCCCACAGTCCTAAAACACAACGTGCACGGGAACCCCCCGATTCTCTTTCCCGCACACCAAAAGCCCCTCTGCAGGTTGCTGGGACCTGCTGCCCGACAGGGCTGTTCAGGGGACACCGTGGTGGCTGCTTTCGTACCCAAACAGCAGCAAGAAGAGGGCTCTGTCAGGCACGAGCCACCCACAGCTGCTGGTGAGAAGCAGAAGTGGAAGCAGAAGCCCGTCCTGCAGAGATCAGCTTTCTGCCCTGCTCCGCCACGGGGCCGCCTGGCACCAGGAGGGACCTGAACCCAAAAAGGGACAAATGCCACAGGTGAGAGGGGCAAGAAGAGCAGCGCAGGAGATGGAGATGATTGCTCTCCTTGCTCCAGCCCCAGCACAAAGGGCTGCCAGGCTGGGTGAGTGTCACAGGGGACAGATGCTGCTGGCACCTGCACCCAAGCCGAACCAAAGAAGGAGCCCAGAAAGGGTCGAGCAAGGCTACATGGCGAGGTCACCCAGGAATGGTGCCAGGCTGCCAACCCCCAGACAAGTCCAGCAGAAGAGCAGCAGAGGTTTCCAAATCACCGCCAGCAGTCAGCATTGCCCGCCATGAGATACCTCCAAAGACCTCACAGGATTAGCCCTACCAGCAGGGATGGCAGCCCAAGAGCCCCCCGTCCCGCTGACCCTCTGCCTGGCACATCTCCATCCCCTAAGCACCCCACGCAGCCTTCACCTGCGCTGGGTCCTGCACCGCGGCATCCAGCCAAGGCTGTTTCTTGCACAACACGGGTGTGGGCCGTGGAAAAAGGAGCATTTCAGCCCAAACTGCCGCATCGGCCGCAGCCGGCAGGAAGCCACACCGGGCGGTCCCTTCCCCTGCAGGCAGGAGAGCCAGGACAGGGCGGCCAGGATATTACCGCTCCAGGTGGGACCATGCCAGGGACACCTAAGGCCCCTTCCCCAGTCCCAGCCCCGACACTTACTGGTTCCTCTCCAGCACCAGGATGAGCTCTCTGCCCTCGGCCATCACAGCCACCTTTGCCTGGGCAGGCGCCGGCACCTACGGAAGAAACAAAGGAGGGACGGGGTTAGAAAAGACAGAGCCCAGGACGCTGCCAGCCGGGTGCCTGTCCATCCTGCTGCCTGCCTGTATTATTGTAGGACCTACTGTTCCATTAGCAACACAAAGGGCAGCAGGCGCAATGGATTTTGAGCACCATGCCTGTTTGGAAAAGCAGGAGCTGCTTTTCCAACTGCAAAAATGCAGCAGGAGCAGTGAGAGTACGCATGCCACAGGGCAGGGGCCGGCATGAGTGGGGACACGGGGGCCAGGAGGTCCCTGAGCATCCCCAGCCACTCTGCATGGGACATTCCCCACTGACCCGTACCACCTCTCACCTCCCAAAAGCTCAGTCCCTCGATTCAAGCTCCCAATGGACCAGGGGGCACCCCGTGCTGTTCCCACCAGAAACCATCTCCTCGGCCAATCCCTGTCCCCAGCACCTTCCTCTGCTCCCCTGCTCAGGGCACATCCCAGCCTCTCCTCCGTGGATCTACTCCACCTACTCCATCCCCTGTCGCGAGCCCGTGGAAGGCGAGAAATAAACCCTTCTGCTTGATTTCCCATGAATAGCAGCAGATAAAAGAGGATTCGCTCTGGGATTCACCCCACAAGAGCGGGGGTGAGAAAGCAAATCCCAACTCTGCTGGCAGCTCCCCCAGCGAAAGGTAGCAAGAGAGAACCGATATGGGATACAGGATCGGGAGCACTGCCCCGAGCATCCCGAACGGAGTCTCTGTCTGCTCTGTCCCACCGCCGCTCCATCCCACCGGAGATCCTGAGCCGGATCCTGCGGAGGCTGGTCCCTGGGTGGGTCGGCACTTGCGTGCACCCCTGTGGTGTACGGAAATAAATAGCAACCGCCCAGGCACCTGATAGCTGCACCGTTAAAAATACCACAGGGCAGCAAGAGGAAATGATTGACTCAGCTTCCCCAGGATGCCAGCGGTTTTACTCACTCCCTCACTTTGGAGGGCATTAAATGGGAACACGGTGCAGGGATCCGCACCAGCACAGCTCGTTTGCACGTGACGGGATGGGCCGGAGCCCAGAAGTGCTGCCCTCCTCCGATGTCCCCACATCCCTTCCCCGGCTCCAGCGCTGGGGACACTAAAAGCATCTCCCTGTCTCTGTTTACGGCCCGGTCGGCATGGCTGGCTCTGTCTCCCTCGCTCGGTCCCTCCCCATCCATGACGGATGCAGGGAGCCCGGCGGGCTGCCAGCCCTCGGCCCCATGCTCGGGATCTGCTGCGGGGCCTGGGACCCTGGCCGTGAGCTGGCGAGGTTTTCCCAGCTCTGGAAGGAAAGGGGAGAGGAAGGAGCCGTCCCCACAAGGCTCTGGCTTCGGCTGCTCTTAGCATCACGGGGTTTTGCAGCCGGTCACCAGGAATGCAGCGGGGCGGGGGTAAAGTTGGGTGATTCCCAGCTTGGGCTAAAACAGAGGCCAAATCCTGCTGTCCCCTCTCATCCCTATGGAGATGGCAGGCAAGGCTTTGCTCCTCATGTACCTTGGTCCCCACCCCATGTCCTGGGCACCAGGGATGCTGGGGGACCTCCAGCCTGGCAGCCCCAGGGCCACCCTCCTGGGGACCATCATGCTTTTAAGGGGCAGCATCACGGGACAAAGCATTTCTGGGTGCAGGGCAGCCAGGTACCACTGCTGCTGCCCCCCAGGACATGGGGTTTATGCTCCCAGGATGGGTGTTCCTGCAGGTCCACCCCAAATTGAGCTCCAGGGATGGAGGGACCCCGTTAAGCTGCTCAAATTGGCCACAGGGATGCTTCTGGCCCCAAGGAGACCCACGGGGCCATTTCCCGAGGACAGGGAGGTGCCAGTCACCCCAGCCCGTGGCAGCACGGGGACATGGTGATGGAGTGGAGCTGGCCAAGCCCCCCCTCTGCCTCCAACACCGTCTTCCCAGCTCCAAAAAAGGAGACTAGACACAGCACTTTAAAAAAAAAAAAGAACAACAGCAAAGCAAGCCGAGTCCGAGGCCCTGCTGCTTCCCGGCGAGCCCCTTCGGCACGGCCACGGCACGGCTGCGGCACGGCCACGGTCCCCGCTCCCGGCAAGGGGCCCTGTGTGATGCAGGGAGGAGGAAGCCGGGGCAGAGGGCTCCCCTCCTTCAGCAATGGTGGGAACGGGCTGTATTTTTAGAACATGATCTTATACAAACATCACTCCTTGGCCAAACATGGTCTGTACATTTTTCTTGCCGCTTCTCTTCTTTCCCCTGCCTCACCCTCCCTTTTTTCAAGCCTGTTTCTCCCTGACTCTGATCTCCCTAACACCCTCTCCCCATAGCCCATCTCCTCTTCCTCCTCCTCCTCCCCAAGTCCCTGCCGGCTCCTTCCCAGTTTTGAATTCCCCAGCAATTACTCCCTGCCTTGACTTAAGGGCCTTTACTGGCAAAATGCTCTTTCCCAGCTGCCGTCTTAAAGGGACACGTGTGTGTGCAGGGTTATCCCGGCGTTCGCTGCTCCCCGTGCACACACCGTCCCGTCTCCCAGGCTGCCGAAGGCTGGAAAACAAACCGCTGCTCATGGGATCTGTGTCCGACCCCCGCGAGGTGGTACATCGCAAGCTCTCCCCTTCCCTGTGCCTCACTTTCCCCTGAGAGCACGTGGGCAGCAGGGGACTGATCCTGGTTTCAGCTGGGGTGGGCTGAAACCAGCTCAGCCCCTGGAGAAATAAATAGCGACGAGTAAGGTGAGGGAGAAGGAGGGTGTGAGCACCACTCGTGCCAGTCAGGAGTCAAATAACACAACTCTAAGGCCAGGAAAGGTTATTGCATTAATTAAACACTGATAATTTTGCCTTAAGCCTAACTGGCAGGCCATTGGGTCCCCAAGAGCTGCCAGCCAAGACGTTGTGCACCAGGAATGAGCAGGGATCAGCATCTTCCTGGGCTCCAGCATCATCCCAGGCTCCAGCACCTTCCCAGGCTCGAGCATCCTTCTCGGCTCTAGCATCATAGAATCATAGAATCATCAAATAGTTTGGGTTGGAAGGGACCTCTAAAGGCCATCTAGTCCAACCCCCCTGCCGTGGGCAGGGACATCTTCAACTAGATCAGGTTGCTCAGAGCCCCGTCCAACCTGACCTGGAATGTTTCCAGGGATGGGGTCCAACCTGACTTTAAATGTTTCCGGGGGCATGGCATCCACCACCTCTCTGGCTGGGCCAGTGCTTCACCACCCTCAGCGTCAAAAATTGCTTCCTTCTACCTAGCCTAAATCTACCCCCCTTTAGTTTAAAGCCATCATCCCAAGCTCCAGCACCTTCCCAGGCTCCAGCATCTTCCTCCCTCATCCAAACGCCGCCACCCCCTTTCTCCAGTGACCACGGAGCCAGCGGAGCCAGGAGGCATCCTGGCTGGATGTGGAGGTGGTGGCCCCTCTCCAGGACATCCCAGCAAAGCCAGTCCCCCCAGGGGCTGGGCTGGGAGAGGCGAAGAGCAGCTGGGATGAATCTGCCCTGGCCAGGACCCAGCCCACGAGCAGCCCAGAAGACCCACTGGGCCGAGTTCGAGTCTATTTTACTTTTTCAATCCGCTGATCAGAAAAACCGCAGCAATGTTTGCAGAGGAGCTGAGGCCAAGGGGTTTGCATTGCTCTTTGAGGGGAAAGACGATCTTTGTTTCCCCACGGCTCCTGGCCATCCTCCTCACCCAGGCTCCCTCCTCCGCCCTTGCTGGAAAGCTCCTCCTGCCCTGCAGGAGAGCGGCTCGCCTAGGAGCAGGCTCAGAGAGCGCCGAGCTCCTTGGGAAATCACTAGTTAAGCCAAAATCCAAAAGCCACATTCAAATCACAGCCCGGCCATCTGCTCGGGCAGGTCTCACAAGCCCTGATTTCCTAAGTAAGCGCATGCAAGCCCGGATGTAACGAGGAAGACGGGGATCAGAGTCACCAGGAGATGCTCCGTAGAGGATTTGGTGATGGGTTTTGCAGCTGGAGCATCATGGCTGAGCCAGGTCCTCCCCAGGCAGCTGGATCCCAGCAGCAGAGTTAGGGTTTGAAGAGCACAGCCTGGGGACTGCAGTGCCTTGTCCTAAGTGCACACCGGGATCAGGATCCAAGAGCTCAAGGACAAACCTCTCACTCCAGCTGCTCACCGAAAAAGCATCCTGGGGGCAGCCAGCTCCAGGGAAGTCGGAGGGACCAGGGTAATCCAGGCCCTGGAGGCAGAGGCAGGATTTTGGTTGTTTCGAAGCAAACTTGGCTCAGGGACCACGTCAAGGTTTGCTCAGTCCTGCCACACGTTGCCAAGGGAAAAGGGCTTCCCTGCAGGAAACAGATTGCAGGAGTGCACGTCCTTGGCACCTGCAGCTCGCCCCCAAACCACGGGCGGTTCTCTCCGCCTTTCCTCCTCCCAAAGCAGGGCTGTGACCCCACATGGACGTGATGCTCCCAGGGGAGGGGCCCGTGCCACGGGGCCAGGGGAGGGGTGGCGTATCACACCCCAACCGCGACCGGAGGGGATGCTCCAAGCCTTCGTCAGCAAGGACGAAGGGGACAGGCATGTCCCAGCCCGGGACAGGGTGACACTGGCTGCTCCAGGGACCCAGCAGATGAGCCCACAGTGCGAGGGGAAGCAGTGGGTGGAAGGATGCTCCACTGGTGCCAAGGTGCGTTCCTGTACAGGGACGGGGTGCCAGGAGTGACCCGGAGGGAGGCTGAGGGGCTCTTCTGCCTGGGTGTTCCTCAGTCCTCACGATTTATAGAATCACAGAATCACAGAATGGTTTGGGTTGGAAGAGACCTTTGGAGATCATCTAGTCCAACCCCCCTGCCATGGGCAGGGACATCTTCAACTAGATCAGGTTGCTCAGAGCCCCATCCAACCTGGCCTGGAATGTTTCCAGGGATGGGGCATCCACAACTTCTCTGGGCAACCTGATCCACTGTCTCACCACCCTCATCGTAAAACATTTCTTCCTTGTGTCCAATCTAAACCTACCCTCTTTCAGTTTAAAACCACTGCAGCGAGAAACCATGCTTGGAAAAGCAATGACAAAGGGAAAGAAATAAGGCAGGGAGCACCACAGGCAACACGACAGGCTGGGTGGGTCCCCAGGGTGGGGACAGGGGACTCCCGTGCCTCGGGGGCTGGATGCTGGTGAGTCGCCTGGGCTAGGATGCTGGGCACAACCTCCACTTCCAGCTCCGAAGGTCTGGAAAAGCCCACGGTCAGCTCTGGCAGCCTTCGCTCCCTGCCCTGAGCCGGGGGGGGGAAGGAGCGGGAGGAGGAGGATGCCGGCAGCAGCGGGGCAGGATCCCACCCCAAGCTGGCAGCAACAAGGGAGCTGTTTGCAATCAGGGTCCCCACGACCTCCTCCCCGGCCTCTCCAAAATCGCTTCCATGTGTGCCGGGAGCCGTCGAGCCCGCGGGGAGTTCAGCCCTGAACAATAGGAGAGAGGAGGGTGTAGAGCGGGGAGGCAGGGTCCGGCCCGCCCAGCGCCGTGCCAGCCTGCACACAACGGGACCGCAGGGCCACCGCTGCCATCCTCCTCCTCTTCCCATCGGCTTGACCTCGCTCCTCCAGAAGGAGGGAAAGGAGACGTGGTGATGTCCCCCGGGACCGTGGCACGGGCCACCCCGCAGCATCCCACCCGCTGCACGGAGGAGCAGCCCCCGGGGAAGGGATGAAGGAGCCTCAGGGCGGTCACCACGCTTGAACCCGTCATTTCACATGCTCGGATGTTGCCTCCTCACAGACTCCCGCCCCGAAAGCCAGCCATGCCTGGACAAACGGAGCGGGCTGGCAGCAATCACACAGACGTATTTATTTCCAGGATCTCTGCTGGAGGGCAGGAGGACGGGGTGGGGATGGGGTGGACTAAATTGATCCTAAAAATACACACGTCAGCAGTACCGGGACAAAAAGGGCCGGTTTGGGGCTCTGTCCACAAGCTGGGAGCCTGCTCGCCCCTACCCCATCCTTTGTCTGGTTGCCACCATCCTTCCCCCACAAAGCCTCCCCACTCCCGGCTGCGACCACCCTCCCTCTCCCCTCCTTCCCCTCCCTCCGAGGAACAGGAGCCTCCTTGTTTCGGGCTGGCTGGAGCCAGCGCAGGCAGAGCAGATGCCAGAAAACACTCCGGGACCTGCCCAGCTACACCGTCCCCGACCAGTGGCCGTGCCAGCCCTGCCGGCCCTGAGGTCCCCCGGCGACTCCCGAAACCCCCCACGCGCCTGCGATTTGCACCCACCCAGCACAGTTTCGGGCAGCGGGGTGTTAGCGAGAGTATAAATAAACCTCCCACTGCCCAAAATAAACCTCCCATCTCAAGTGCCCTCCAACCTAAATACAGACCGATTCGGGGCTGCTAAGAAGGGAGGGGACATTTCTGCAGGCTGACCACAGCATCCCCAAAGCGATGGGCTATTTCAGCTACCGGAGAAGCACGATTCCCAGCAGCCGGCATTGATGGGAGCGATGCTCCTGCTTCCCCCGGGAAAAGACATCGTCCAGCCCCTCGGAGGAGGCAGGGCAGCAGAAAGGCCCTCTCCACTTTCGCTGCCGGGAAGTGGGGCTGACTCCCCCCCTCGGTATCTCCTGCCTGGAGCAAGGAGATACACTTAGAGGTATCTCAGGTGGCTTCAAAGCTGCATCCTCATCCAGGGAGATGCTACCAGAGAAGGTCACTTCCCAGCACTAAGTCTTCTAAGCAGCGAATCTGCTCAGCCCCAAAACACAACGGTTTCCCACAACCATCCGTACTGGTGATTGTTTTGCTGGGAAGCGATTTGATCTGCCCTGAAGGAGACCACAGCCCCCGAGACCCTCCCAGCTGCTGGGTACGAGGACCAGCTGCTGCGGCCGATGGGCAGCTGCGGAGCCGGTTGACCCCAGAGCTGGGCAAGGCGCCAAAGCCAGGCGAGGGTCACCACAAGCATCTCATAAAGTGGATTTGGAGACGGCGGGGGTGGCAGGGAGGGTGCGACAGCCAGCAGAGCAGCCCTGGGAAGAGATGTCCTCTCCCCCCGGCAGCCCGTGCCCAGCTTCTCCGCCATCTTCCCAAGAACATCGCTCTTAAATCCTGCAGCACTTTCCCTTTAGCTAATGCTGCTGGTCTGTCTACCTTGGCCAAACCATCAGTCTGACGAATTACCTCCATCTCCTCTCTCCAAACTGCCTGGCTCCTTTCCGCTCACCCTATAGCTCTTGGCCATCCTTCCTACTGCCCAATAGTTAAGACCACATTTAATTAACACGCTGTTGCATCCTCTGCTTTCCCTGTTCATCACCTGAACAGGGTAACGGGTCCTACAAACTCGACATCCTGCTCGTGGGACCTGCAAACTCCATCCGAGTCCCACCATGAAGACCTCTGGGTGCAGGACCCGGCCGTGCGGTGCAGGGGACAGGAGCCGTCTCTGCCCTTACCTTTTCATCCAGGCTGACGGCTCGTCTGGTACGGCCCCTGAGGAGCCAGTGTGGGGTGACCCGCTCTCCGTGGGATGGTGGCCCTGGGAAGGAGAAGACCTGGTGAGCGCGTGAACAGACCTTGCAAGCGCCTGAGAGCAGGAGCTCCTCCACGGCCACATCAAGAGAGAAATGGGGGGAAGGGACAGAGCTGAGGACTCCGGCCAACATCCAGCGCCACCTCTTCGGTGTTTCTGGGGGATGGACACCAGCATGAAGCCAAAGCATCGCCCCCTCCCCAGGCCAGCACCCTCATCGCTGGCCCAGCCTTGCTCCTGGAAGCCTCCCAGGAGCATCGCTGCCCACCCAGGTCCCAAACCGGTGGCTTAAATCCCCTAAAACCCGCCCTGGAGAAGCAGCCAGCACATGAGTGGCACCACCCTGGCCCCGCTCGCAGCCTGGCCGTCACCAACCAGCCCAGGCAAACCCCATCGAGCACCCCCAGAGCACCCCAGCCCGGGGCGAGGGCAGGGGCTGCGCAGGCAGCATGGCAGCAGGCAGCAGCGCATCCTCCCACCCACTCCATCTCTCCTGAATCACACAAACAGGGTTTTTTTTGCCTTCTTTGGTTTTGGCTTTGTGCTTTTACACCACTGATCATCGTCATTTACGGGATGGGGAAGCGCGTTCGATCACCCCGAAATCGAGGCATCATCTTTCCAGCCAGAGCTGGGCTCGAGTAGGGAGCAGAGAACCTAAAATTCTATGATTCTGTGATTCTAAAATAGCTGCAGCAAGTTACGGGTTTCTCTGAGCCATCCCAACTCCCCCAGGCAGAGCAGTACAAGCAACTCCTTGGCTCGATTAGAGACAGGCAGACTTTCTAAGATTTTTTTTTTCCCCCCTAAACAATGTGGCTGTATTTGATTGCAGCAGAGCGAGCAGCTACTGATGACTTAAGCCTGGACAACAACAGGGAAAAAAAATAAAATCTGAAGATGCTGCGGAGAGGGGATGAGATCTAGCAAAAATGTCAAGGGCTGGACCACCTTGCCAAGCCAAATGTTGTCAGTGAAAGCTTGGATCTAATAACCTTCCCCAGCAAAGGGCAAAGTTATTTACTAAAGGAGTGGAATAACAGGACTTATGGCTTTATAATAATTTTATATGCTTGTTTTGGTTCCCCATGCAACGATCTGGGGGGATTTGGCTTGAGGAAAGATGAAGTTATTGAAAAGAAAAAAAAAAAACACAAAAGATGGAGTTATTGGTTGGGAACTACAGATTGAGTGTTTAATGTGATTGACCTACCCAGCCCGGCCACGTCTGTCCCACCAGGCCCCAGGACGCGCCCGGCGCTATCGCACAGTGGCATTTAATCAGCTTTCATTATATATAGCATGTAATCAGATTCCAGGAATAACTGCAGATAAGGTGGTGGCACGATCCCAATTTCCTTCTCCTCACCTCCTCCAAAAGCGTTAGCGAGGCCCTCCAACCCCCCAGCCGTACATAAGCCTCGTTTTCTGGTGGGGAAACTGAGGCACGGCTGCGATGCGACTTGCATTCAGCCACGCAGGGCGAGCGGCTCCAGCGGGGTTTGCTGCCTCCCCATTACAGAGAAAGGGGAAAAAAAAAAACCACCCCTATTTTTTCTTCGCTGGCTGCCGCAGAGGGAGAAGGGCAGGGAGACGCTGCCTCTCCCGGCTTGCTGCAAAGCCCGTCTTTCTCCCACGCTGTCTGGGGAGAGGATGGGACACGAGGGGCAGCCGTTCTGCCCGGATTACTGGGCTGGGCTTCGGGCCACGTCGTAAAAACCTCTTGGTTATTATATTAAGCTTCTCGCTGTTTTGACTATAGCTTCTGCTGGGAATCAGAGAGACTCAGAGCATGAGATAAGGCCTTAAAAATCTAAGTCAAATAAACCCAAATGTAGCGCAGAGAGGGTTTCCCACCCACCCCTTCTCTTTTTTTTCCCTGGAAAACACACTCATTCCCAGCCCCTTCTGGGAATGCTGCGCCGGGAGCAGCGTTGCTTTGGCCTTTGGGATGTTTGCACCATTGCGGCCGGGCAGCCCTGCATTTGGGGGCTGCCCGAGCCCGAAGATGAGCCCCGCAGCGCCCAGGCTCCAGCCGAAGCGGGCAGCTTTCCCGTCTGCTCCTCCTCTCCTCTTTAATCCAAACAGAGGTTTCTGGCTCCCACTGCCCTCCCCGTCCCTCTCCCAGCTGCGCGGCTCGGACGGGTCTCTCTCGGAGTTGCTGGAAAACTTCTTTTCAGCAGCAGCAGAGAACCCAGCAAAGCTCGAAAGTAAAAAAAAATAACAATAAAAACTGCGCTTTGTGTGGAGAAGCAGCAGCCCCGGCTTCTTGGTGGGGTTGTGGAAGGAGTTAGGGATGGAGAAGAGAGACTACAGGAGGCTGAACCCAACCTGGCAAACATCCCCCCACACACACACTCCTCCTATTTGAAAAGTGATAGGAACCTTGGGGGAAAGTAACGTATTTCCTCAACAACAGAAAAAGCCGACTTTCACCCCAAAACATGCATCAGCAGCGCAAGCCACAGCCATCTCCCCTTCAAGGTGCCACCGCCCGGCGCTGGGACGGTTGCGGGGACCCAAGGGAGGCGCGGGATGGGGAGACGAGGGGTGTCTCTGCCGTCCGGGGG
>NW_008794456.1:1860496-1882827 GCF_000699145.1 Aptenodytes forsteri | reverse complement strand
TCCACAGTCATTACTAATATTTTTGGAGATAGGTGCCAGCATCCAGCCCCATGAAACCGGCGGGTGGCAGAGGTCACCGCCCCACAGAGCGAGCGCACAAGGCAGCGTGGGGATGGGGTGCTGCTCGCTTCCCTCCCTGCACCCACACCGTGCCTTCCCTGCTCGGCTTCAGCCCTTTTGGGTCCCTTCCGGGGGTCACCCAACTCTCCTCCTAAGTTCAGGGCAAGGATTCATCAACAGTTATTGAAGCCTTAATAATAATATTGATTAACGCTAGTAATTAAAGCTTTGCAAATGATTTTACTCTAAAAGACACCCTTACCCAAAGTGCTCTAGGGCCCTCTGGGCACGCCGGCCCGAGGTGACACTTCGGGAGAGGAAGGGACAGGGGACTTTTCTGGGGTTTCCCAGCACAAAGGGCAAATCTAAATGGCACAGCCTCGGCAACAGCACAGTCGGAGCCCTCCTGGCACTCAAACACGTGTTGAGGTCCTGTTAACAGGGCCCTCAGATGCAACCAGCAGATGCAAACATCTGGACAGCGTTAGCGAGTCTTCCCCAGCTTGGCAGCACCTTCAAGGCCCCATTAGCCTCAGATACAGCGCTTTTCAGGTGGGTTAATGCCATTTGGCAACACCGCACTCTCACCACAAGCTCTCCCATGCATCTTCCACCCCTTCTGGGTCAAGCTCTGCAGAGCACCAGGAAGGACTGCCTGAAGCTTGAAGATGGTCTCCTGCTAAAGCTCACCATGGAGGGGTTGTGCAGGTCCCACCACTTCCACGAGAGGACAAAAGCTGCAAAAAAATAAAGTCACTCCAAGGAATAAACCTGTGGAAGCGTGATGAGAAACAGAGGGCACTGCCGTCCCTTCTTGGATCCAGGCAGCTCGGTGGAAGTTCAGCAGAGCAGCTGTAAATCAGCAGCCTGGCACACAACTAGGAGAGATTCAAATGCGTGACAGGGCTTTCAGCCATCAGGAAACCATCATCAGCAAGGTCCAGAGGGACGAGGCTGTGCAGAGCTGCGGAGCACCGCGAACGCCTTTCCAAGAAAGGGCAGTTGGTGGCCAGGACTGCCACAGAAAGGTGAGCCAGGGGCTGGGATGGAGTAGGGAGCATAAGCCGGAGGAAACCCTGGGCAGCCGACAGGCTCCAGTCTTTCCCCAACAGCCCATCAATCCCAGCATAGCTTCACCGTTACTACCTGTTACGTGACATTTTTCCTCATTCCTCCACTTTCTCAACCAGCACAAATTACTGAAAGCAGCGCAGTCTCGGGGCTAGGTGAAGGCAGAAGGCTCTCTGCTTCCCACCGGCACAGGGAACCTGAGCGTAGCCGTTGGCCGTGGAGAAGTACGTGGCCCTACACGGGGCTGGGGAATCGCAACGGCTGGTGGTTATCCAGAGCAGCTTATAAAAGGCCTTTTTGTGCAAAGGAACAGGCGTTCTTCCCCCTGCCTACAGCCTTGATCACTTGATATCTCTGCTGACAAAAGCCTACAGAAGCTGTGGCACCCGACCATGGTCTGCAGCTGGGTCACACAGCCTGGCAGCTGAGCCCGAGATCCGGGATTTCTGCGTCCTGGCGTAAGCCAAGAGCAGCACGTGTGAAGCAGGGGCGGGGGATCACTCACAACCATGGAATTAAAAAGACAGGGAGAGCCCCTTGGTATCCATTTCCAGCGTGCTCCTGTCCTCCCAGGCACTCGTTCTTCATAGTGATGGAGGAGGCAGCCAGCACGTCGAGTACCCGAGCATAGGAGGTGTGCTCAGGAAGATCCCAGGCACCCACACTTTGGGTCTTCCACCACTGCTTCATCAGCACAAATGGTCTTAGCCTGTTACGGGTCCTTCTGCAAAGGACAAGGAGAGTTGTAATGTAGTAAAACAGCTCTTCGCCATTCATAAAAACCTGTGCCTTGGCAGACCAAAAAAAGGTCTCCTCAGACCCAATTTCACATAATCTCCCATTAAAATGACTATTCAATGTGCACACAGTGCCACAGGAACTCAACTCCTTGTGCACAGGCGTCCAGGAGGCCACAGCACGTAGCTGGCACGCTGCATCTTCCAGATCCAACTGGCAAGTCTCAGAGTTGAAGAGACTTACCCCTCTCCAGGGGAAGGTCAGGGCTGGCTACTCAGCAGATGACTCAACGAGACTTGGCAGAGGCCAGCAGCAAGCCCCCTACGGCAGAGTGATGCATGGGACGTACCGAATCAAACGCGGGTAGGGGAGCCAACACAACTTTGGGAAAGTGAGCTGGCGTCTCTCCTTTGTTTTGTATCACGAAGACAAGTTTGAAGTAGCTTCTGATAAAGCTAGAAAGCAACAAGGCTGCAGCACATTGGTACATGAATAAAATTAGATTGTATTAAAAAAAAAGAAAACCACACCAACCTCCCTTCTTCCCTATCAAGACCTCTTACAACTGTCCTCATCACCATGGAATTTGAGTGCCTTCCAGAAGTGTATTAATCAACATGGCTTTCATTTGTCATGCAGAGGTCATTCAACCCCCCGCAGGGTCTAATTTGGCCTGGAGAATTCAGTTTATCTGCTGATGTAGGGAGAAAAATATTAATAAAAGTTTGACTTTCAAACCTTGCTTGTGTGAAAGAATCGCGTCTTTTCCATTTACAGCAGTTCAGCCGAATTCCTTCCCCAGGCCTACGACAAGCATGTCCAATGACTTCATGTTACACTTTTAAGCTTTACAGAGGTACAGCCGCCCAGCCGGCTAACTAATATATGCAGCATAAAGGAAGCGATACATTAAGATCTTCTTTATTGGATTAAAGTTTGATCTGGGCTAATGAACAGCCAGCCAGGAAGCAATTTCTTCATTAGGGTATTGTTTCAGGAAAAGTGAATTATAAACCAGGATGCTCTCGTGGATAAGCGGAAGCGATTAGCTTACCTGCTTTTGCACGGGGCAAATCTCCTTTTCAGTCTCCTCCTCTTCAACGTCGTTCAGCTGCATTCTCCTACAGGCACAACCACTAGCAAATTTATCACCGACAGAGGCAGACAGAAGAAGCCCTTCTGGAAAGCAGCCCTCCAAGAGCCAAACCGCTCTGGACCGGGCCATATCTAGACAGATGTACAGTAACACGACTATATTCTGCGGGGAATTTCCTTTTCCAAGGAAGTTGTGCACTTCAACTCTATTTTTACATCATCCTTGCAATTGGTTTCCACGGCGATCTTTCCAGTTACCAGGGATGAGAGAACGTGTCCCAAACAACATCCACTCAAGCCCCATCACTGCCTGATGTGGCAGACCTCTAACCTGAGAACGGTTCTCCAGAGAAAGGAGTCCAAAAACATCCACCAAGAACCAGAGGATTTACCATGTTATTATGAAAGGTCCATCAGGATGGAATTTACAGCACAAAAGGCAGAACTAGGGGAAATGGTCATGAAAGAGGAAATGGAAGGTACTTCTGGAGGGCAAACAAGCCGCTTATTTTAAAATAAGGAACCTTTCAAAGCATAAGGTGGCTTTTTACACCCCTTTTCTCTGCGTTTCCTTGCCTCGTCCACCTCACCCACACGTCAGTTCGTTTGTTCAGTTTGTAGACAGCACATCTAGAGGCAATCCAAAGCCAAAGACCAGTCATTGTATTTACCTGATGATGAACAAGGTACAAACGAACAATGATCAAAGCTGCTTTCAGTTTCTAGCGACAGCTCAACAGACAACCGTGCTGCCCTTTCCCGGTTTTTGAGATAGCAGCTACGACAGCTGGCCTTTCGGTGAGACTCAAACGTGCATTTGGCATCTACACAGTAATCATTGTGCAGGGTCGGGATGGCAAATGCTGGTCAAAGAACATTTCTGATCAACTAATAACAAAAGAAAAAAAAAAATTCTGCCCTCTTTAAACTTCCAAAGAACTGCAGAACTTACCCTAAAAGTCTTTGTGTAGCAGTGGATTAAGAAGAGATGACTCCACTCTGGAATCAACACAAGACAAGCATAATTTCCTGAGTTTTTGGAAAGAAGTTTTGCGTGTTGGAACCAATGACTCCAAATGTCAACAGCCTCCTTTCATAGAATATAAACACGGATGCTTTGCACCCAGCACAAGTTTTATCTGACCTGATGACAACAAGGAATGGTAGTGGAATGGGTGTGAGTCAGCTTCACTAGCATCCCTCATGAAGAAATCAAGAGAAGGACGGATGATAACGCTGTTGGGAGTACAGGGCTGAGGAGGAGACCTGCCTCCTTTAAACCTGGCCACGCAGGACCTAATTTTCAGAAGTTCTGAGAAGTTGCAGCTCCTCCCGATTTCATCTGGAATTGCAGGTGCTTACCCCACTGGGGAGAAAAGTCAATCAATCTCACACTGTTCCTCTACAAAACTTTCTTTTTTCCCCCCCTGCGTGCGGAAAGAATGTTCACTTTACACTACTTCAGAG
The DNA here is from genome assembly GCF_000699145.1 of Aptenodytes forsteri. NCBI lineage: Eukaryota > Metazoa > Chordata > Aves > Sphenisciformes > Spheniscidae > Aptenodytes > Aptenodytes forsteri. Next base: position 1,878,396 of record NW_008794456.1, on the reverse strand, counting down.
TGTAAACTCTTTGTGCGGCCCAAGACCAGCATAAAACATCCAAGCACGGTCTTCAGATCACACATTCTGATAGACTAAAGCATGCCTGAACAGAAGATTTTTAAACGGAAGCAAACACTTCTCCCCTAGCAAAGGAAATACCCTGCAGTATTATTACCAAATGAGGAATTACAGCTACTCGTCCCGAAAGTTCTCAAGCTGCAACTCTAACTCACAGAATGACAGCGACTGTTAGACAACTCTGGTAGCTAGTGAACATTTTTAAGCAAGGTAAGACATTAAAAAATTTGCAGCAGCTCTTTGTTTTGAAAGGCTTTACAATGTATAGTTCTCTACTTAGAGGAGGATGGGTACTCCAACCAGCTGAAATGGACTGCCTCTACCTTTCTTCGATTTGCAATGCGCTTGATTATTGGCCTCTATGCTTTTGTTAGGGAGCAACACACAGGCACACTACGGACATTTAAATAAAAACAGCCATCAGCTGCGTTATCTGATTGTAAGAAGTCTTCCAAGCATCCCCCGAGGCATCAGCAGGGCCCTTAAGCTCTTGGTTTTTAGTCAGTTGAAAGCTTAAAAGCATATTTAAGCAGCTAACCAGCTTTAAATGAGCACTCAGTGAGGCAAGATCTTGTCATGACTCCAACACAACTGAATTTCTTGTCGCAAGGAAAAAGTCTATTCATATGTATATCAGAGAATCGCATGAGAAATCTCAGTACCAGCAAGTTTTAGCACCTTCTGCTTCAGCAACACACAAAGCTGCTTTCTAGCCCCAGAAGAGCACTTCCAAAGTCAAAGCAGCAACTTGCATCCAAACTGATCCCAAGGACAAGACAGTGGAAGGAGCAAATAGGTAAAAACAGATTTTGAAAAGTGGAAAATTCTAAAGAGATAAATCAGCTCAGAGAATGGCTTATCGCAGCCATGTGATACTGTATTATTTTTAACCTGCACTTTTAGCTTCAGACTTCTGAGACCAGACCAGATACGGCCTTCCGACATAATAGGTCATGGTTTTGTGGTGGTTGGTTTTTCTGCGTGCTATTCTGATAAGAAGAGTACATCCAGATAAATTATAAATCTTACGCCCGGATATATTCTTACACTTTATTTCCTCCTGACTCTGGGGTAGGATATAACAGCTGCTTTAACAGCATGTGTTACCACCAGCACAGGACACAGTTTGAAAAATACTATGCCAAATCTTTGTCTAGCGTAATTTAGCGTAGTTCTACTGACCTTCAAGGGAATCACATTATTTCCCATCATTTGAAGATTTGATTCATTACATCCCAATGTGAACACCAGGGGTAACTGGCAGAGCTGGACTGTAGTCACCGCTGGATGGCTTAGCCAAGGGGTGAAACAAGTTTTATGAAATTCTTGGTGAACACAAGAGGTCAAGGCCTCCGAGTTGTGCCTTGCCCTCCACAGAATTGGGTGTAACGCTACAGCTGTTCCTTGAACTAAATTGCTATGAACATCTTAAGTACAGAAAATAGGAAACCACTGTTCGCACCCACTCAGTTTTCCTCAGATGTCTTTTCCTGTTTATATATCTCATGAACTCTATTGTAATAAGCAAATGAAACTAAGACTTCAGGCTTCTATCACCGAGAACCACAATCTTTATATTTCATCTTTTGCCCGTGATGCTAGATAACTGTACAACCAAGTGTCCTGTCAGAATGCAAACATCTAATGAAGCAAAGGGGACTCTCGCAGGCAAGGCTTAAAAATTCTCAACATCATAAAAAATATCTCTGATTAGACTCTCCTGGTTCATACAGAAAGATCGCAAACCAAGCAAAAGGTCAGTGAAGTCACGACTCCTTCACTCTTTCAGTGCTAATAACATCCACTTTAAACAGCCATTACAGTTACCCTGTAAATTCTTAAGTTCTGTGTTGGGTAGAGTAAGAGGTCATTATGGCCCGGTTTCTTTGGATGTTGTCCATACAGACAGCGAAGATACATTTAATGACTGCTGCAATAGTTACTACAAACTGGTCTGATGTTGTTTATTTAAGGGGGTTTTGCAGTCCAAAACATTACAAGTCAGTTTTCTACACTGAGATAGGAAATAAAAAAATTTTAAAAATCATTGTTAAAAACAATTTAAAATAAATATATAAATGTGCTATTCCAATCAGGTAGTTATAAATATATTTATGAACCAAGTACTTCCAAACTATGTTTACTTTGGCAGTGCATAACACCACTACAAAAAACAGCCATTTATTTAAAAACCTGTCATTCGTATCAAATCATTGATTCTTAAATACGGCAAGATTATATGAGTACAAAAATGACACAAGTGAATACCACAAAACATACACTGCACGAGTATTTACTGCATTATTGTCTTCACGTCACAATCTCCTTTACGCCGCAAGTTTACTAAGCGCAATACACCTTCATGTGAACAGGAGATCTTTATCAGTTCCAAGGCACCTTCCTCCCTAAAACACGGTTGGTGATTTTCTGAAAGATAAAAACAAAGCGAGAGAGATGAGTATTATTTCTCTAAAAATTAAAAACGCTAAGCATGAAGATACCGTTAATAAAGTTTTCTGAACAGAATATCAAGGGGTAACACACCACTAAGAAATGGCTATCTACACCTTTTAGGAGAGCTAAAGCAGCCTAGCTGTTTCTCAGTCATTGGTATGAAAAACACCAGGATATCCCTGTGCTGGCTGCTGTGGAAATGGTCAGAAACAAGTCTAAGGAATCAGAATACATCTTGACATTAGCTGACAGACTGTTTCCCCAAGTAACCATGACGCATGTCTCGCTCTTCACCTTCTGAATACAAACTTCTGGGCATCATGTGTTCCCCAGTTTGCCATACATTTATGAAAGGGCACAGGAAAACTAGAAGAGTTACAGAGAAGAGTACTAAGCATAGTGGAAGATACAGAAAGTGTTTTCTACAATAAACAGCTGAATAAATTAGGACTCTTCGCTACAGTGGGAGGGATGAGCCATGACTGAAGGGGAAGAGGTGAAAGTCTATACAATCCTAAGCAGCCTGAAGCAGGTGAAAAGGTAATGTTATTTGCAGACTCTTCCAAAAATAATCTGGGGAGGCATCATATAAAATAACTGGTAACAGATTTTAAAGAAACAAAACAAAAAGACACAGAATACTTTGTGTGAAGAGTCACAGCCTTGAGCAGTTAAACTGTGGAACTCTGCCCTGTGGTGCTGCGAACACCATACGTTCACACTTCACAAAGCAAGTGAACAAATTCATGAAAGAAAAAAAAAAAAACAAAAAACAAAAAACAAACCACAAATCCAAAGATGAATTCAAAGCCCCTTGAACATAAATCACACCAGACTGTTAGAGCATCTTTGAGAAGTACTGCTAATGCTGGCTCTGTTATGATATTCTTCCCTAGGCACCTGCCAGTGTGACCCATTCTTATGAGGATGGGCAATCCAGATAATGAAACACCACATCATTCTGCTAACTCAGCTGGCAGATCACTGACGTTTTGAAGCATGGAATACATATTATGTGGCTTTATAGAAGTGTACGATAAAGTAAGAGCTTTGGGCAACTCATATATTACTAACAGCAGTGGGAATGATACAGCCATTACCTGATGAGACCTTCTGCATCACACAGATGAACGCAACACGCAGCTCAGCTATTTATACACGTACAGACACAGAGTATGCAGTATACGTGTATACAGTATATACACATATTATATATCGTGTATATCACAGAATCACAGAATAGCTTGGGTTGGAAGGGACCTCTAAAGGCCATCTAGTCCAACCCCCCTGCCGTGGGCAGGGACATCTGCAACTAGATCAGGTTGCTCAGAGCCCCGTCCAACCTGACTGTGAATGTGTGGGAACAAACAGCAAGGCGGGAAAAGCTTGAAATCCAGCCATTACAATTTTGGGAAAGCTTTCATAAATCACTGAGAACAAGTGACTAAGAGGGAAAGAATACTTAAATCAATGGCAGCCTCACCTGTCAGCATGTTGGGAATATTCCTCAAGCCTCACTAAGAGAATTTGTAGCAGATTAAAAGACACAAAGCTGCTGACGTGAATCTCAGTGTGAAATCTGTCCCCGATACTTCATGAAGCCTCAGAAGGGCTCAAAACGCATCGCACCACACAACCTCTGAACAGTCCTTACAGCTCACAGGCCCTTTTGCAATCTAATAAGCAAACCCAGCTAGCAATTAGATGCTATCTCCTGCCTTTGCTCCATTTCCAGGAAGTGACTACAAAACAAAAAACCCTAACATGTTGCTGACAGGAGGGAAAATGTAGCCAAGGGATGAAAAACAAACACTAAAAAAAAACAAACCAAAAACCCAACTGTAAAGCAGCAAGCAAAGTGCAATTCAGTTTTACACCTCTAGAAGCATGTGCTTTTTCCTTTGGGGTAGTGACACCTTGTGGCCCCTATCTTGCATAGGCTCTAAAGGACATGTCCCATCCATAAATAAAATAAAGTGTTTAGTGTTCCTGAATGCTAATATCTTCTTTCTTTTTTAAGGGGTAGAGGGAAGTACATAAATTAATAACTTCGCTATCCCCTTTATGGAGGTTTCTCCCATGCTCCCTATTTTCAAAAATGGCAAATTCACTACATGTAATAGAAAAGTCTCAGTAACAGAATGAATTGTATCTGATAAACTCATAAAATTCATTTTCACTTCACTGGGGTTGAAAGAGTTCTGATTGATGCTACCATCAGATCAGAAATCTGTCTCGACTATACAGTTTTCAAAATTAAAGGGCATGCACCATTCCCTTATCTGACTAGTATAATTTTATGCTCTATTTGAAATTAAAAGTACAAAAAGCAAAGGGATACTGGGACAGAACATCAGCCCGGACCCATGTGCATCCTGTGATAAAAATAACTTTGCTATCTTAATAAAGTTAAGCATTTAACAATTCGAAAAATTAAGAATGCCTGTGCAACCCTCAGTTGCCTTCTAGCACAGGAATTTTGATAAGTTTCCAGTTACATATGAGCCCATACTGTTTCCTCCCAAGGATCCCATCCTCACTCAGTGCTAACAAAACTGTTACTTCATTCTCTCTTCACTTCCCACCGCACTGCCCCACGTTGCCACTGTAGCACAGAAATGCCTTAAAACAAGCACTGACAGCCCTTACTTCTCAGGTGTCCTGTATGAGTGTTTTCACTTGTACTTTACAAAAGGTAAGAGAATTTTGTTCACATATATTCACTAATTTGGGGCCCCATTTTGAGCCAAATAAACTCAGTTTCATCTCATCCCTCAACCTGAACACTAATTTAAGATACTTGGTTCCCTACAGCTAACGAAGAGTCTGCCTCCAGAGAGCAGTATGTCCCACCTAGTAGTGGTTGTTGCTCATACTGGAAACACACAATTTTGTTTAGTTGGTTTCTTCTTGGGATAGATTTCTAAGAAGCTGGTGTTCATTTTTTTCTGAAGTATTGACCCATAAATTATATTGCTATAATTATATCAATATAACATACCTCTAAATTCTGGTGTGAGGATTTCACTTGTAAGTGATACTTCAGCAAACAGCACTTGTCGATGTTGATGTATGGACAGGTATGAGTGTGCGCACGTTTAATTCATTGCTTCCTTTCCTAAATATAAATCATCCCTAACCTGTGAGCCCTCAACGCCCTATAGAAATGGCATGCACACTGGACTGCTAGCTAATTCCATCCTCAGAGCCAGCTGTACGGCTATTAGTGAGGTGTACACCTAGTTTTACTTTTACATGTCTACTCCTTTGGTATCAGTGACAGGAATAGAAGCAGAAATTCAGCCAAGAAAATACGAGTGTAAGCCTCAGACACTCCAGAACAGGACACCTCGGCACAGACACTTTCACCAGCAGCCTAACCTACTGAGCTGCACTCTGAACTGGAGTAACTGGGGCACGAGTACATCCTTCCCCCCATCAAGATGACCAGTGCTAGCCTGTCAAAATCCAAAGAGAGAATGACAAAGAAGTTTCATTAGCAACAGGTCATGCCACTAAGCACTGACCTGGGAGTCAGAGATAGGAGTACTATGCCCAGCTCCACCACTGACCCACACACAAACCTGAGCAGGGCACTTGACACTGTGCCTCCCTCTCCTTTCCCAAGCTTTGTCTGGATATGTGCCAAACGATCTTGGAAGGAACTGTCCCCTACTAGGTTTGTATAAGGCACAACAGGACTCCTCTAGGTGACTGCAATTAAAATAAGAGTCAGATCTATTCCAGAGTACTCATCTGCTGTTCTACATCAGCAGTTCACAAACTTGTCACTATGAGAGATACTCAGACCGCAGTTTGGGTACAGTGCTACAGATCATTTAAATGATACAACCCTAGATTACATATGGTTTTAGTCTAGCTTTTGTACCAGCCGTTTTCTTCTTCTAATACTGTGTCATCTTTGGAGTCATTCCACAGAATCTGTGGTTCTTTTTTTCATGCACAATCAGATCCACTTAGAAACTGATGCTCTCAGCAACACATTAACCAAATTCTAAACAAACCATTCACTGTATTTACAGCTACTCACTACAGCTATTCTGCATCATCAAGGAAGACAAAAAGATTACAATATTTATTGCAATGAAACATCATCCCTCTTCCAATCAAAACCACACTTACACACAAAACTTCTGATCTGATTCCCTCTCTGCTTCCAGCTGACTACGCTACTTCAAGTCAACGACTGCCAGCATTCATTAATTCTTAAGACCTTACTGTACCGGCATCTGAGATTCTCAGACTAGTGAAAAAAATATGCCAAGTTCAAGTAATTCTAGTGGTAAATGCCCACAATCAGATTAGGAAGGTATTCTGGATAATACATTGTGTTACAAACCCTGTCCCTCTCTGCTTCCAGCTGACTACGCTACTTCAAGTCAACGACTGCCAGCATTCATTAATTCTTAAGACCTTACTGTACCGGCATCTGAGATTCTCAGACTAGTGAAAAAAATATGCCAAGTTCAAGTAATTCTAGTGGTAAATGCCCACAATCAGATTAGGAAGGTATTCTGGATAATACATTGTGTTACAAACCCTAACTTTTAAAATGCAGTTACTGCTGTTCCCAACAAATAACTAACCCTATTATTCCAGCTCTGGTAGGACAACTCAGCCAGGAAAGAGTTGCAATGCTAAAACTGAAGTGCAAGCTTAAGATCCAGAGGAAAAAAAATTTAAGTTAAATTTAAGTTTAGTTTTAATTTTTAATGCATATCCTTAAACCACTGAGGCTTATCATGCAGTTTATTGCCTGCTGCCAGAGTTCTCCAGAAGGCTATGTTTTATGGTATATGGGTTAGTTAAAAAGCAAGAAGGTAAGTCAGGTTAGAACCTCAGTGTTTGTATTGCAAACTGTTGTTTCTCATCTTTTAGTTCTTATTAAGTCTTAACAGAAAGCTTAAGCATATGGATGCCTAGAACAGCTCAAAAAGTGATACACTGGTCAGTTTTGGAGATGCACTTCTCAGAGGGGACAAATGGGCCTCCTCTGTTTTATCAGGACATTTATCACATCATTGTGTATAAACTGATACCGCTTGTTACACAGAAACACTAGATAATTAGATGTGTGCACATGGGAGGGCATAGGGACAGAAGACTCTCTTCCTTGTTACTTATCGTGCTTAACCCAGGTGAGTCTCTAGCACAGCGTTCTTCAATCTTTCTGTCCTTAATTAAACCTGTGTTTAAAAGACAGACACAAAGCGCATGTTGCACAACTTGGACAGCCAGGGAGGAAGAGCATTAGCAGCAGTTGTTAGCTGGGACAGAAGCAGCTCCCTGCAGGGATCTCACTGCTCCATGGCAGAATGAGGCAGGATTCAGCAGAGTCCTAGAGTAACCCAGCAAAATGGGCCCTGCTGTTTCCTCCTCCTGCTCACCAAAATCCTGGAGTCCTCACCCCACCTTTGCTCTGCTGCTGGTTGCGTAGTGAGGCCCCAGCACAGAAACTGTTCTTGAACTGCTGGATTAGTGTTTGTGGTTCCAAGTCAGTCACACCCATGCTTAGGGGTACTGGTTTATTCCACAGCTTGCCAGACAGAGGAGATCCTTGGCTGATCAGTGCCAGTGCGGTAAGACCACACTATCAGCTGAACAAACACTTAATGGTGAAATCCACAGCCCCCAAAGTTAACAAATTACCACCAGGACTGCCAATTCTCCACTGGAGCAAAATTAAGAATGATGACTCCAGGCTTTGTTAACCATGGTTGTGAAGTTAGCTGTGAATTGTGTAAGCTAAATCCATCTACAGCAAGGGTACACGAGAGCAAAGCCGGCAGCCTTCAGGCCAAAGAGCTTTGTCTATTTTCCATACACCATGTGTAGGTACTGGAAGGATTTCAGGCTAGGTAGGGGGATTTTTTGTTCCACATTTTGCTAAGCTTGACTGCTTTGACCCTGATTAAATGCTAATATATCCTCACCATCTAGAAGCTGCAAAATACCACCACAGAATTAACATTTAGTAAATATTACTATAATGCTTGTGACCTCAAGGAAAAAAAAAAAAATCTAAAATGTTCCAGTAGAAATACTTGACCAGAACACCTACCGTTTTGTAAAGCTGTGCTTTCAGGCGGTATGAGTTATATTCCATTTTTCTCTTCTCTTCCTCTCGCTTCTTCTGCACCTCTGGCAGCTGCTCATAGATCCTGAGGTGTAAATACAAAAAGTCAAAAATAGTGACTTGGAAGGAAGGAACTTATTGATATTAAAAAAACCCCACCCCATCCTCTGTTTTATCTTCACATTCTGTTAAAGCCTACTGGCCAACCACATCATAGAAAAACTTATTTGGGGGTTTACTAGTGTCACACAGAGAAAATGTGGAATACATAGCAGTTGTGAAACCAGAAATTCCCACATCCCATAATGCCTTTCTCTTACAAGCAGCACCCTCCTAAAAGCAATATTTATAACATTAAAATGACCAGCTGATATGATTACCCAGCTGCAAAAGGTAGAGTTTCAGTATCTTCAGTACCGAATAGCCCCATTGCCTTTCTGTACTGGTTTATGCTGATTCTGAGTAACATGTTTATCCATCAATTGCAGTATCTTTATCACAAGAATAACCTGATTTAAGCTATTTAGGCATCTTTACAAAATTTCAGTATTTTCAACAATCAACCATGTTGCCCTGTTTAGGTGAATGCTGAATGCTTCTGTCTTCTCCAGTGCTGAAGTTCTCCCATACCAGAGCCAAACAGCAAGGGATGCTTTGAACTGAATAGAAGGTGACTGGTGCTCAGCACAGCCAGTGCACTGTTCTAGTCTGTTTTACATGCTACCATCTAAAGGAGGGACCCGAGAGCTAGGATGGCGGTGTCTTGCTCACACTGCCTTCCCCAAATCTTCCTTTAAGATCATAAAGGTTTACTAATTTCACGACAGTGGTTGCCAAGAAACATGCAGCTTCAAAAACATTGCTGTTTAGGGGAGGTGGAAATGAATTATGTTCAAATATTTCAGTCCTGTAATATTTAAAGCAAGACAGATCCTACTATAACACCCTCCTTAACATGCTGATTTGATAATCAGCAAATAGAAAAAAAGAGACTTGTTACAGATACGCTAGTGCATTATACTCTTTTAGAGACTGTTTCATTCTTACATCAGTATAGTATCTTTGCATAATTACTGCTGGCACTTCAAATATTTTTAAACACGTCTATGCCTTCAACTCATATTATCTGAAAGTACTTCAACACACTCCATTTTGAACACGTCAGATCAATACAGCCCACCAGCCAGGAGGGGCATCTTTGACACTTGTCTTGGTACTAATTCCAGCAGGAAAATAAGTAATACTTCAGACTGGCAAGAGAAGCGAGGGAGGCAAACGTGTATCAATTTGCACCCATTTGCTATTTAGTCAGTACAAGTGAGGTGTCACTTGCATGTTTCAAAAGAGAGAAGGACGAGAAGTTAGCTGGAAAACAAAGTAATAGGAAGCTGTACGATAACGCATAACTAAGTAGGCAGAATCAAGAAAGCAAAGATCAAATCCAAATCTCAATTTTATCTCCTGTCTAATTCACCAGCATCAGCTAGGGAAAGCCATACACGTCCGTAGCTTCTACAGTCCCCCACACAAATGTGTTTACCAGTCCATCAGACTTCACAGTGGAACTGATGAGCAAGCAAATACACATGCAACGCCAAAAAAAAAAAAAGGGGGGGGGGGAGCAACTGCACTCCTTCCAGTGACCTACCTTCCTGTGTATCCCTATTTTCCTACTCTGTCTGCAGCTGCTCTTAGGAGGTCATCTTTTCTAAAAATGTCACTACCCACGTTACCACTACAGAAAGGAGGAAATAAATCACATTTAGATGCTTCCTTTACTCCTCTTATGCTTTGCTGGAAGGCAGCAGAGAGTGCTAGGTCTATGCATGTGTTACTGGATGGGGGTAGGGATACCTCCAAGATTTGAGGTTTTGCTTTACTACCATCTCACCATTCTCTAAAGGCTTTCGCCATTCTAGGGCTCCCCTCAAAGAAAGATCAAGATTTACCCCTCACAAATCATCCCACCATAATGATGTTTAGAGCAAGAAGTGGGCAATGCAGAATTGTAGGTAAATTAATTCCAAATTGTTTTCATTACCTCTAGCTAATTTGCCATGAGAAATTCCATTTATACCCTCACAGAGAAAAAGAAAAAGCTTTTGCACTCATTATAGGTGTGGATTTCAAAAGAATGGTACAGAATAAATTACTTCTCAGCTCCAACTGAGAGCTGGAGTATGACAGCAGCAAGAACACAAAGAAAGTCACCAAGTGTGACTGCCTGAATCAGTCTCCATAGAAGTCCTGCTGGCTTCGATTATTATGAAATCAGAGTTTCTGAAAATATATGAGTTCAGATACATCGATCTCACAGTCCAAGTGACCGGAACCTGAATCTTTCGACTTCAGCTAAAACACGTGGAGATGCATTCCTTGGGGAACTGCCGTATTTACCACTTCTGCCACCTCTCTATTAACGCCGTAAAAATACTTTTAAATGCCAAAGGCTATTGAAACAAAACATTCTTTTTGGACTCTCCCATCATATATATCAAGGGGTTTATTTTATATAATGAGTATTCCAGTAGGTATTTTGTAGAATCACAGTGTAACTTAGGTTGGAAGGGACCTCTGGAGGTCACCTAGTCCAACCTCCTGCTCGAAGCAGGGCTAACTTCAAGGCTAGATGAGGTTGCTCAGGCCTCATCCTATCAACTTGTGACTATTTCCAAGGATGCAGATTCTACCACCTCTGTGGGCCCTGGTCCAGCACTTCACCACCCTCGTGAAAAACCCATTTCCTTGTCTCCAGCTAGAATTTCTCCTTACTGTAACACATCACCACTGCTGCTTGTCCTGTCACCGTGCACCTCCAAGAAGAGTCTTCCTCCGCCTTCTCTAAGTCCCTCTTCTAGCAGGGAAGCACCACTGCCAGATCCTCACCTTCAGCCTCCTCCTCCCCAGGCCAAACAAAGCCAGCCTCCGCAGCTTCTCCTCGTGCACCACGTCCTCCAGCCCCCTGACTGTCTTGGTGGCCTCCACCAGACTCAGGCCACTTTGTTGACCTCTCTTTTGTACTGGCAGCCCAGAACAGGGGACAGGATCCAGCTGTGGACCCATGAGTGCCAAGCAGAGGGAATATCCACTTCCCTCCACCTGCATGAAATGCAGTGTGTAGCTGGCCTTCATCACTGCAAGAGCATACTGCCGGCTCATGTTCCATCTGCTGTTCACCAGCTGTCAGGCCCCCAAGGCCCTTTTCAGAAGGGCCACTCCACAGGTAGTCTGTCCTCAGACACTGCCAAAGGGGGTGTCCCTGGGAGGGGTTTCTGTCCCAAGGAGAGACTTGGTATTTGTCATTGTTGAACTTCACGAGGTTCCTCTTGGCGCTTTCCTCCAGCCTGCAGAGATCCCTAGAGACTGCAGACCTACTCTCCAGCACGCTGACTGGTCCTCCCAGTTCAGCGTCACCTGCAAACCTGTTGAGGTGCGCTCCATCCCATTGCTACTACCGACGAAGATGCTGCGAAACAGTCCTGGCCCACAGCATTGTTCCTTTCACATAGCACAAACCCTTCCCTTCATGTGGCATGTACATTCCAAGACTTCAATGCAACGAAGCACTTGCATATATGCTGAAATCCCAACTACTTAAAATATCCCTTGCCTCAAGGTACGGTCTTGGACCTTTGTTTTGTTTTGACTCTAAATAACTTACAGTATCATTGTGTTTTTATGTAACTTTACAAGTTATCAGAGATGACTTTATGAATCCCTAATTTACTTTTAGGTATTTATGCTGTTTCTCAACTGGTACTCTTCCAAACCACCTCCTCTTGACCCCACTACCGTTTCAGAATCTAGCTGCAATAAACTCCATTTTTTATTATACCTTGACATGCTTTCTCTGTAGCATAGGTATTCCAAATGTTTAATACATTGTTAGTGTGCTGTGCATTTCATGTATGAATTACTTGAGTCAAAAATAAGGCAAAATCTACCATAAGGTGGCTTTCTTCAAGGCTAAAAGCCTCTGTATTCCTTTGGTTTTATTTCTTACATAAAGCTACTTTCATTCGGTGAAATGATGCCTCACTTCCTGTACCAATTACCTAGTTCGTTAATGTTTAAAACCATACAGATGCTCTAGTGGCCCACACCCTACGTTTCCTCTCCTTTTGGGATAGCTTGCTGTAGTGCTTGGATGGCAGATACTGCAGCAGAATACTCAGGTTTAGTTACAGAAATCATTTTTCCAAAATTATTTTGTTTCTCGGATTTTCTAAATAGGTGTTTTCTCCCTCTGATACGGTGCCTACATCTCACACTGAAAAAGCTGAGTTATCCCCAACACCCAGTTCTTTGACAGCAGATACAATTCATCCATCTTTCCTACCCAGGTCACTTATCTACCTGAAACAAAATTTTCTTAACCTTACCGTTTAGATCTTTGAACCATTTCACTCTTTGGAATTGTTCTCTTTTCTCTAATCAGGAAACCTAAATGGAAAATTTTGAGATAAGAGAATGGTGAACAAATCTACTCACAAAGAATAGTACTGCAACAATATGACTCCTTTTTAAGTTATGGACTCTTATAGACAATAATGTTAAGTAATTGTAATACTTTTATTAAAAATACACACACCCTTAAGTGTAATGTGGGAATTCATTAATTCCTACAGAACGTACAAAGCAGAACCACGAAGGTACCTCTGTCGGACTGCACGTGACTTGCATTCCTGTAGCCCCTTCTTTTCTCCGGAGGATTAAATAGCTCTTCTCGTTCAGACTGCAGTACGCTCTGTATCCTCCTCTCCTCCATTACAAGCTTCAGATGCTTCACACGCTCTCCAGAGCGGGAGATGAAATCAGGGCGGTGCACTGCAAGAGCCTCCTAAGATGAGATGACACAAAACAAAGTCTAGAGTGGCCAGACTGTCTCCCTACAGCTGGAAGGGAATAATCAAAATATCTAACACCATTACCAAAGCATGGAAAAACTCCCATCAAAGCAGTATTTGGTATAACATACAAAATCTTGTATCCTTAATGCTGGGTAGATCCTCAGAGACCTTGTTTAACAAACTATTTGTCAAAAACCAGAAAATTAACTGGCCAGAAAGAAAAAAAAATTGCTAAAATAATTAGCAAAAGGGACACAAACCTCTTCTCAGAAAAGCATGGCAAAAAGTTAACAAAGTTGAGCCCACAGGATAGAAGATTCTGAAACTTATTACAATCTCCCTTGTTATAAATCAGTGGGCACATCAACATTAGCAATTTATATTGGATCACAAGTGGAATTTTGAAAGCAATTTCCCGATATCTCCATTTGCCACACTTCAATTTCCATCACAGGGCAGTCTCTGAGCACATGAGCAGATGCAACTGAACTTAAAGAAACTTCAGAAGTGCACCTTAGTTAGCTCTTCCTAATTTACATTTCACTTGCTGTGGACGATCTCTCTGTACCCTACATCTCTATTTTTCCACAGATGTTTAGAGTGATCACACCCGATCTGAAGTGTACACCGTATATGCACGTATGTACACACACACACTGTTTGCACTGTATGAATTAAAGCCCATTTTAATCACATACTATGTACATCACACAGTATTATTTCTGCATGGAAGCAAGTATGACGACATTATGTCAGCTACATTCTCTCTAGTTCCTGAAGCCAAATGATTTAAGCCCTAAAGTATTAGATCAATTCAAATAGATTAGTGTATTGTGGAAAGCCAGATTACCATAAGCAAAAAGGACTGATGAATTTGTAGGTTTTCTTGGTTGTTTGGGGTTTTTTGTTTGGTTTTTTTTTTAAGCAGGAGCAGTCTGTAACATGTTGACTTCCAATGATTATAAAGGTGAAATAATAAAAAAAAGGAACAAAAAGTGTTTCCACAAGACTCAGCATAACTCCTGAAATCCTACCAAGATCTCAGCAGCCTTACAGTGCAGCGTGCCTTTACCTGTAGCGTAAGCTTCACGAGCGGCCGCGAGGACCTGTTCTCAGCATCTCTTTCTGGAACTGCTGGCTGAATCACATTGCTGTGCTGCTGCTCTTGCCAGTTCTTCTCTCGGAGAGGCTCTCTCCAAGGCTTTGTGCTGGTCAATGGTTCAAACCAAGACGGACCAGGACCAGAAAAGGAATTGGAATGGTTTTCTTTCCTAGATTCAGATTTCAAGTCTTCTGCTTGGACGAACCATGAAATCCCTGTTAAAAGACAGCAGAAGAGAATAAAGATTTGTAGACAATACATGTGTCTATTTTCCATCTCCATCTGGTCCTTTATGCCTGTGGTGGTTTTGGCTGGGATACAGTTAATTTTCTTCACAGTAGCTTGTATGGGGCTATGTTTTGGATTTGTGCTGGAAACAGTGTCAATAACACAGGGATGTTTTCGTTACTGCTGAGCAGTGCTGACACAGAGTCAAGGCCTTTTCTGCTTCTCACACCACCCCACCAGCGAGTAGGCTGGGGGTGCACAAGAAGTTGGGAGGGGACACAGCTGGGACCAAAGGGATATTCCATACCATATGTCGTCATGCTCAGCAATAAAACTAGGGGGAAGAAGGAGGAAGGGGGGACATTTGGAGTGATGGCGTTTGTCTTCCCAAGTCACTGTTACGCATGATGGAGCCCTGCTTTCCTGGGGATGGCTGAACACCTGCCTGCCGATGGGAAGGAGTGAATTAATTCCTTGTTTTGCTTTGCTTGTGTGCGCAGCTTTTGCTTTACCTATTAAACTGTCTTTATCTCAACCCATGAGTTTTCTCACTTTTCCCCTTCTGATTCTCTCTCCCATCCCACTGGCGGGGAGTGAGCAAGCGGCTGTGTGGTGCTTAGTTGCCAGCTGGGGTTAAATCACGACAATGCCCAAGGTCTTAGCTAAATCCGATCAGTGGCCTAACACTGCAATAAATACTCACTTCAGTTTAATAACAGTGGGACTCTGTATCAGACACCTTTGGCAGTTTCAAAAGAATTCGTTTGCCAAGTGTCAGAAAACCAGCAAGTCTTTATCAAACAACACTTTTGAAAAAGCACAAAATGACTTAGTTTGCAAGTTTCTCTCTTTATATAAAGAATAGTTATTTATCAGCAATTTTTCATTTTTAAGGAGCCTCAGTGCTGTCCTAAGCCCTATGGCTTTTTATAGATATTTTTGAAAATCAAATGCTTTACATCTTCCAAATGTTAAGTATGTATACAAGAATTAGATTACTCACAGTTTACATACATAATGGGATTTGAATACATCAGCTAGTACTCTGAGCAGATATTCTAAATTAAACCGGTATGAGAGAGAATGATTTGTCCCTACAACAACAACAATGATGACTAAGGAAAACATTTTTAAACATTTAATCATGACATTGTGAAGACTGACAGGAAATTTAAAAAAAAAAAAAACCAAAAAAACCACACCACTCAGCAGGCTACACCATCAGCCCAAAAATGCAACTCTAGCTAAAAGAGGGAGACGAGTCTAGTTCTTCTGGTGCCACAATCTTCCCTCGAGTACTCCTGAAAAAATACTTGTTCTTTGAAGCCTCAGTACATTAAACAGTAAGTACAACTTACAGTGACCAGTTATTCAGAGCTTAACAGAACCTTTTATACCTTGAAAATCAAAATTAAGTATCTACGTGATTCCCATCTCATTCATCTTTCCTTGCCTTATTCACTGCTTCCCATTTACTACCTTTACTGGCTAGGTTGCATTTAACAGCTCGATTGAAAATGCCATCATAATAGAGCATTAGAGAGCTCACTTGACATAGTGGTTTTGTTTACAATTCATTGAATAAAACCAGAATAAGAACAGACTGTGCTAGTGACAGAGACTACTCCGTGTCATAGCTTATCCTCCTCACATATTTTGCTGGTTGCTGTTGAGATATACAGCTTTTTCTAGTCTGCAAGAGAAAGCGTATTTTGGACTGACCTTGTGGTAAATGCAGCCTGCTCCTTTTCGTCCTTTTCTCCACAAAAAAATTGCCTGGCTGTCCCTTCTGCTTACCCTTGCTTCCTGCTGCCTGATGATCTGTGACCATACCATCTGACTCCCCAAAATTACCATCAACACAATGCCAGGGTTCCTGCAGCCATTGATTTGGCTGGCTAGATCTCGGGGTAGGAAAAGTCACACCAACATCTCGAGTGTTTTTCTTAGTTGCACTGTTCACAATCTCCAAGTCTCCTGTAGTTGAAAATGAAGCAGTAACATCTTATTCCAGAGTAGCCGGAAGTACTTTAACATCAGCACGTGTGACATGAATAGTTCAGAGGATGACCCTCAATTTTTACTTTGAAGCTGAAGGATCACTTTCTTTATCCCACCTTCAAAAGTCAAAATCTTTTATATTCCCACTTTCAATTCAAGGAGAGTTTACAGTGACTCAGGATTGTTACTATATGATAATCTGAATAACATTAAAGTGGTATAAACCAAGTACCCCAAGCAAAACAAGCATATATATATATATGTATATATAAAGTAACTCATTATTACTCATTAGTAACTTTTTATATATATGTGTGTGTGTGTGTGTATATATATATATGGGAGGCGGGAATTAAACTTGAACCAACTATGCTGCTTGCTGGGGACCTGAGCTGACTCTCTAGAGAGTTAACGTCAAATCTGCTGCTGAAAGACACAATAGCAGGTCAACATACAGCTTTACTTTTTGGACAATGGAACTGCAGGTTTTTCTGGACCTGATAGTTTGCCCAGTGTGTCCCATCCAAAACTATGTTTTAGCTGTAGAAGATTGGTTTGCTCACAGCACTACAAATATTTAGCAGAAACACAACCCCAAATATTTAACAGGGACATATGAAGTGGAAGGTGTCAACTAACATTCAGAAAGTCATAACATGATCTTGAAAACAAGCCATGAAAATACCTTTGTGATTCAATCCACTTGCACATGAAAAAAAGCAGTAATAAATAAATAATTGATATGTCTGATGAATAAAACAAAGCCATTACTCAATCTTATGATGGGAACTTGGCGTGTAAATGAAAGCAATGGATAAACTGATAATTGCCACCAGAAAAACCCAAGTGCAGAACTGCACCAGTCCAGGATCAGCTTATGTTTTAAATAGAATATAACATCCAAAATATTACCAAGAAGAATACGAAACACTGCAGTTGCCTTCTGAAATAGCATATTGTCCTGGTTTCGGCAGGGATAGAGTTAATTTCCTTCCTAGTAGCTGGTACAGTGCTGTGGTTTGGATTTAGGATGAGAACAAAGTTGATAACTCACCGATGTTTTAGTTGTTGCTAGGTAATGCTTACACTAGTCAAGGACTTTTCAGCT